>NC_082386.1:11083163-11140836 GCF_031168955.1 Gadus macrocephalus
TTGAGGGGTGGGTGTCAGGTTTGAATCTCATGCTTAAGGATGCATTACGAAGGAAATCTTATGCAAATGCATGGTGTTCATCACTTTATCTTCTGGTTAGCCACTTGTTTTCCCCTGCCCTCTGCCATGCTTATGAGAGGCTTAGGGGCTGGGAGCATAATCTGCTAGCGCATATCTGACAGAGCTCCCCATTGTTGGGCAGATTTGTCGTGCAACGGAAAACTCCAGTGGGGTTACAGTGTTTCCACAACAACACGGAGAGACAGTTCAAAGACAGAGGTTACTGTGTATGTATGGTATTGGCTGATGTCTCCTTCCCTTATGTTGGATGCTGGTCTTAGGAGAGGGGGTCAGAGAGATAGTAGATGCGCAGTAGAGTTATGGTTCAGGGTCTTGGGAACATGCTAAGTGAGAACCTACATTTAGAGCATTACAGTGAAGGGCTCACTAAGCTCTACAGTGGCAGACACCCTTGATAAGTAGATTACTTTACAAAATCTATGTCAGGTTACATTTCTGCATGTCTAGTCATGAAAAAACTGAAGGCTTTTTTTTCTGAATGCGTGGGAACGCATAATAAAGCATTCTGTCTGCCATGGGGGTGCATCCTTAATTGCATTAATCACATTGGACTAATACGAGTGCTCTGCTGACCTCTAATGTACATGTTTATGTATGCATCGCATTCGGTGATTTCTCACTTGAACTGTTTTTGGACTTTTATCATTGCACGGGATAAATCGCTTAATGGATGGGCGGAAAGGAAAGAGTTTACTTCGGGAAATGCATCCAAAAAAAAGTTTGTTGCAAAGAATAGTATCCAAAGACCTTGTTTCCCTGGTTCGACCTTTACCTTGAAATAAGTGACAAATAGGCCTACGTTGACGCACAGCTGTCAAAATAGCACAGCTGGCAGTATCATGTGGAAAGGGAACAGATGTTGTATTTCCTGCCAATGGGACACAACTCCATATTATTAACACTGCAGGTGGGGTGATGGAGGAGGGCGGCAGAGGGGGAGGAGAGAGTGAGTAACAACGGCAAACAGGAAGTAAAGACTTTACAATACAATGCTCCCTAGAATTTCCTGCAGGTCCAGACAGATAAGGCCCGATGCTTTGTCTGAGATATACATACAGCATGTTTAGTTATGATGCGTTTACAATCAGGAAAACACGATTCATTTAGCACTTCAGCTCGCAAAGTGAGGAAAGGGGATTGAACTGGTTCTATACAATGTGAAATGAAAGTGGTATTTAAATGTGCTCATGCATGCAACCGTTTGCTGCGGGAAACAGTGTTGAAGTGCATCGGAGGATCTTCAGGCTGTGACCAAGGATACAAATATTTTAATTCAGCCTACTTTCTACGTTAAAACTGGTATATTATTTGTGTGTGTGTGTGTGTGTGTGTGTGTGTGTGTGTGTGTGTGTGTGTGTGTGTGTGTGTGTGTGTGTGTGTGTGTGTGTGTGTGTGTGTGTGTGTGTGTGTGTGTGTGTGTGTGTGTGTGTGTGTGTGGAGACATCTTACACATAACGGCTGCAGAAGATACGTTGTAAATAGGCCTATACATCACCAGCGTGCAAAAATATTGGCCAGCATTACCACCTACTGGCCAAACAGCTACATTGCGGATAACGTGTATAATAGCTGTAGCGGTTCCTTCCTTTTTCTTTTTGACATTTCTTTTTAAACTGCTTATGTAAACCTTTGGAGCCCTGTCATATCAATAACAATTCCCAGCCAGAGCTAAGCCTACATTAACCTCATTACCAGGGATAATTGCGTGTTTAGACTTTTTTTTGTAGTCATGTTCACTGTCTAAATGAACCACTGTTGTTGTTCGATGTTTTAACAAGAATCAACGAAAAATATACCATACATATATAAAGACAAATGTAAATCACTACTTTGCAATTAAAACTAGGCTCCTCTACCAGTAGAAAAACTACAACTCCCGGCATGCCCCCTATTTATGCCCTCCTCCCTGACCCCGTGACTGAAAATAATCTGATCAGCTGATCTGGCAACAAAATAACGCCACATAGATCTGCCAGGGAGGGGGCCGACGAACAAAACAATGACAGTGCTCGGGAAGACACCAATGCAATAACCTATTTAAAACACTTCTCGGCCGTAACCGTGCATATTTATCCGCGTTCTGTCGCCAGATCTCAGGACATCCGCTGGTCTCCGGAGCTTTGACAGCGGCTGGTGTTGTTGTTGTTGTGGTTGTAAGTTCACCGAGGACCCCGGTTACCAAACAAGGAGCCTCCGACTGCTTCTGCACGACCACCGCTTGTTTATACTCACTGGCTGGTGTATTTTTTCATTGGCCCTTTGCCCATTGATGCTTACTTTGGGTTTATTTCCCGATATGCGAAATAATCTGGGGATCAACGAGCTAGTGAAAGTCCACTTCCTAGCTAGCCGTGACTAGCTACGTCTGTTTGCACAGTGTTATCTCAGTGGGGGGTTCATTGTCTTGTTGTTGTGCTGGTGTCTCAACTACTCTTTCGAAATCGGTCATTTTACTACTTCTTTCTTTTAAAGCAAATAATCGATGTTATGTTTTCCACGATGTTCTGTACACAGTTTGTGTTTACTACTTGAAATCTAGCGACGAAATCCTCGCCTGCTCCCAGCTGAGCGAACATTGTAGCTTGACGTTTGATTGTGTCCTTATCGTCCACTATATATGTGCACCTGCTCACCAAGTCTTTTTTTAAATCACTCCTTTCTGTTGAAATATATGTAAACAGCCTCATGAGCAAGTTGCACTGACCCACATTGCTAGAGGTCAAATGGAGCATTGTTTCAATACAGTTTAATTTCTGCCACATACACATTGTTTTTCCATGGGCTACTCTTGAGTTATATGCCATTTATACAGTATTGGGGTTTTGTTTTTGCTCTTGACTGCCAGTGGAATCTGTTGGAAGTCTTCCTCCAAGCTGTTCCAGTTAGTAGTACATTGTGTCCCGGTTAACCTCGTGAGAAATGATGAGTGGCCATGGCTCTTCTACAGAAAAGGGAGTCAATAGTACTAATCTAATATGTCAAGAAAGCTATGCCTGCGGTGGCTCTGACGAGGCTGCATTTGAATGTAATGAGTGCCAAAAGTTGCAATGCGTCCAATGTGAGGCAGGGCTCCATAGTCAAGAACATCTGAAGGGCCACGAGCGCCTGCCTATAGGCCCGGGACACATCCCGTACTGTGACAGTTGCAGAGGGAGCAACGGGAGTTCTGAAACGAAAAACAGATCTGTCATCCGCTGCCTCACCTGCAAAGTGAACTTGTGTCAAGACTGTCAGAAACGCACCCACAGCGGTGGAAACAAAAGGAAACACCCAGTTACAGCCTACCCTAAACTTGCTTTGGACAACTCGGTGCAGACCCCTGCTCAGACACCTGCTGCTCCCCCTGCTCAGACCTCTGCTCAATGCCCCACTCAGCCCCCTGCTCAGCGACCCGCTCAGACTCCTGCTCAATCCACTGCTCAACCTCCTGGCCAGACCCCCATCCGAACAGACAATGACAACAAAGCTCAGGCAGCAAGACTTCTGGAGAATGTGGCCAGTTTCCTTCTTGTGGATGAAAATGAGGAGATGCAGGTGAGTCATGCTAAACACAACACATAATTCATACTAGACATGTCAAGTGCATACGGGAGGGATAAGCGGTCGTGAATGTGTGACCGACGTGCTCGCGTGTTGGCTCCAGATAAAGGATGAAGCTGCGTTCGTGAAGAAGCTGGGCTGCGAGCGGGACCGTCTGCTGAAGGTGGTGTCCATCTTTGGCAACACCGGGGAGGGGAAATCCCACACGCTGAACCACACCTTCTTCATGGGGAAGGAGGTGTTCAAGACCTCCCCCGCCCAGGAGTCGTGCACGGTGGGCGTGTGGGCGGCGTTCGACCCCGTGCGCAAGGTGGTGGTGATCGACACGGAGGGCCTGCTGGGGAACAGCTCCAAGCAGGGCCAGAGGACCCGCCTCCTGCTCAAGGTGCTGGCCATCTCGGACCTCATCGTGTACCGCACGCACGCCGACCGCCTCCACGACGACCTCTTCAAGTTCCTGGGCGACGCCTCCGACGCCTACCTGAAGCACTTCACCAAGGAGCTGAAGGCCTCCATCGCCCGCTGCGGCCTGGACGTCCCGCTGTCCAGCATCGGCCCCGCGGTGGTCATCTTCCACGAGACCGTCCACACCAAGCTGCTCGGTTCAGGTATGGGAAAACTCACATTGTAATGTGATATGAGGGAGGGGGAAGATAATGTATGCACTGCATTATCACTTTGCTTGTTTGCTTAAGTGGAGGTGGTGCGCTAGTTGTGGTATAGGGCTTGTACATCGCGTCTTCACATCGCATTGGCCGCCTCCATTTTTTTTTTACATAGGAGTATTTCAGTGTTATGTAATTAGCCATGTTTTTTTCTGTTTGTTGTTAAGTAATAAGTCATGAAATGATTTTAAATTATTGGGCGAAATTGTTGTTTTTGAAACTGCCACAGCATGTCTCATGCGAGACGTGGAACACAGTTTTGATAACTGTGTTCTAAAACTCTTGAGTGCTCAAGATTTTGGAGTATCTGCAATAAAAAAGTCCCATAATGCATTCTGATGTGCAAGCCCTATACTTTATCGTATGAGGCACAGTCTATTATTAGTCTCTCACAATCAACAACACTTATGTGGTGTAAATTGAGGCTTGCCCATAACAGATGATTTGGGCGAAGCCAGTGACAACAAAGCAACGCTTTTCTTGTTTTGGTGTTTTGGTTTTACCTTGTCCACAGTATTGGTTGTAGCACTTGCTGTACCAAGTTGTTGCAAAACAAGAAAAACATAATTTTAAGGAAGAATGATGTTTAGATGTGGAACGTTCTAATTATTGCTATTTATTTACCTCTACGACCATGTAATAGTGACTTGAAAAACTGTTGTACACAGTAAGACGTTGCTGTTGCCATGGGCTCAAAATAAAATTACAACTAGATTCTGGCTAACCTGCTGGCCTAGCTCCATTTGTAAACTTCCTCCTCCCTGTCCGCTGAAGGTAAGACATCGGAGCCGGTCGACCGGCTCCTGCTGGAGCGCTTCAGGAAGCTGGGTCGCTTCCCAGAAGCCTTCAGCTCTGTCCAGTACCGAGGCACCCAGACCCTCAGCCCCCCCACTGACTTCAGTGGCCTGAAGGCGAGCCTGGAGCAGCTCTTGGACAACAACGCCACCCGTTCCCCTCGCACCCCCGTGGTTATCTTCAAAGCCCTGCAGGTAAGGTCGTAAATAACTCGATTGGCCTCTGATGTGTGTGTGTGTGTGTGTGTGTGTGGGTGTCTTTGCGGCTTCCGTGTTTGAAGGACAATTGCGAAGGCTTTTGAATGACACATAGGCTACTCGGATGAAGAGGTGAGAAAAAGGGCAGTGGTCTGCCTTATTGGATTCAAAAGGATGAACTGCTTCTCGTCTCGCTGTGGACAGCCTCACGGTCTGCGCTGTTTTCCCAGGTTGTGATATGGTTCAGCGTAATATCTGCTGGGTCTCTCTCCTCTGCTCCGTCCAGGCCCTTAGCGATCGCTTCTGCGGCGAGATCTCAGACGAGCTGGTGGCCCACGGCTGCTTCTTCCCCGATGAGTACTTCACCTGCTCCTCTCTCTGCCTCGGTTGCGGGTCAGTCACCCTTTAACGACTTTCATCTCATCCATCGTCATCATCTGCTGTGTGCCAACGGGCGGTTTTCAGCGTGATGTTTGATGTATTCCTTCCTGTTCGCAGATGTGGCTGCAAGAACAGTATGAACCACCTGGGGGAGGGAGTGTGCCACGAAGCCAAGCATCGCTGCCGCTACTCGCCCCAGCAGGACAACCGCATCTACACATGCAAGGTATGCACCGACCGTAAAGGACGACTAAGGGATACAGCTAGCTAGCTCGCTAGTGAGGCTAACAATGACGTCACGCTAACCCTTGACCCTTCCCTCCACTCCAGGCTTGTTATGAAAGGGGACAGGAAGTGATGGTGGTTCCCAAGACCTCTGCGTCCTGCGACTCTCCGTGGCTGGGTTTGGCCAAATACGCCTGGTCTGGGTGAGTAGAGGGAGGAAGTGGACCCACACAAGATGGTCCAGGGTAGTTGGGCGAGGGGTTAGGGGTGTGTTACCTACACGCTCCATTCTTAGCAGCGCTGGTTACATTTTTCTCCAACCTCTGACGCAGAAGGCCTGTACTTGATAAATAAGTCAAGTCATTCATAAGAATGAAAGGCTAACTAGTTCACATTTTCTAATATATATAGGGTTAGGGTTATAAATAATAAATCGGTAGTTTATTATTTAGTATTTAGACGTTAAAAAAATCGGTGTGTACATATTTGGATGTTCATATATCGGTATGTAACTATATACAAACTATGTACAAGCTTCCAAAAACGCTACACTAGGAGTGTAGGAGCAACTATTCTACTCTGTAGGGATTGTGAACATGATGTGATTTTCTCCGCCCGTGCAGGTATGTGATTGAATGCCCCACCTGTGGAGTCATCTATCGTAGCCGCCAGTACTGGTACGGAAACCAGGACCCCGTGGACACCGTGGTCCGTACCGAGATCCAGCACATATGGCCCGGGGTAAGACCCGGGACACGGGAGCCTTCTCAATCAATTTAATAGACCCCTGGCCTCCACGTCATCCATAATTGAGTGGTTGAAGGGCCATAAAACCAACCCGGCGGTCTCGGTTTCCCCCCAGTCGGACGGCTTCCTGAAGGACAACAGCAACGCGGCGCAGCGGCTTCTAGACGGGGTCAACCTGGTGGCTCAGTCGGTGTCGGAGCTCAGCGTCAAGCCCGCCAAGGCCGTCACCTCCTGGCTGACGGACCAGATCGCCCCGGCCTACTGGAAACCCAACTCCCTCATCCTGGTGAGTGACGATCCCCCCCCCCCCCCCCCAGCCGACGCACTCAGCACCTCTCACCTCCACCGCAACAGCTGACAGTGTGCAGACGAGTGCCTCTGCAGGCATGTTCCCCAGCCTGTCGCGCTCCGCTTCCACCCTTTTTATTACACAACTCGGGTTTGCAACCGGCAGGCCCGGCCGTCCACGGCCGGGCCTGCCGGTTGCAAACAGGTTGCAAACCTGTCCTTAGCGACTGCGGTTTCCCCTTACGGTTGTTGTTGTTTGCGTCTGGGCCCCTGCAGACGTGCCACAAATGTCAGGCGGTCTTCCAGGACAATGACAACAAGCATCACTGCCGTGCCTGCGGGGAGGGCTTCTGCGATGGCTGCTCCTCCAGAGCCACGCCCATCCCAGAGAGGGGCTGGGGCCCCGCCCCGGTCAGGGTCTGCGACCTGTGCTTCGAGCAGCGGGCGTCCCACGCAGGTACGTGACCTGAGCCAGCCTCCCCTCTGCAGACGCGAGCAGCCCCCTCACCTCTCAGCCTACTGCCGGGTGTCCGTGTCCATCCCCTCTCACCTCGTTGTTATGTCTGTGCAGACCTGCTGGAGGAGGAGGAGGAGGGAGGAACGCTGGCCAGGAAGGTGGGGGAGGTGGTGACTAACACTCTGGGGGCGGTGGCCACCGCCATCGACATCCCTCTTGGTGAGTGGATCGCAGGAGAACAACAACACACAGCCTGGAATGGTTACGCAATTGGAATTTGTAACACAGATAGGATAAGTGGACTGGAGAAACTCTGCCCTCCAGTGGTGGGTCGTGGTATAGGGCAAACTCAGGATACTGAAGGTTGAACGCAGCTCCTGCTGGTTTATAAAGTATTGGTGGATGGTCAGGCGGAAACAGTCTATTTGGTTGCCAAGCCCTTCTCCCACTACAGGATTGTAATGTAATGGCTACTTATTCTGTGCAGTAAAATACATACTGTCGCAGTAAGGCATGGTATTCAATCCAATTTAGGTTTTATGTATTATTTTTAGTGCTGTCAAGCGATTAAAATATTTAATGTCATAGTTAACTCACGATTAATCGCAATTGTTTTTTCTATGCTAAATATCCCTTGATTTCTTTGTTCCATTAATTTTTCTCATTTTAATGCTCTTATCAACATGGAGAAGTGCATCGGCTTGCCTTGTGCAAATGTTTTTTTATTGATAACAACATTGGCATATACTGATCAAAACAGGACGATACAATTAAACGTGCAATTAAACGATGAACATACAAACATACTGCCTTCAACATAGCAGTCAGGCTACTGCTTCTTTGTTTTGAGGCAAAAAAAAAAAAAGAAGAAAAAGTTTTTTTAAATAAAGTGCGTTAATCGCGCGATAAAAAAATTAACGCCGTTGAAATTGGTTTGGGTTAACGCCGTTAATAACGCGTTTAACTGACAGCACTAATTATTTTATTTATTTTTTTATACTGCTAGATAGGCTTAGGTAATGAACTAATGGAAAATAGCAACTTTTGTTTTGACGTTTTGTAACAGCCATGAAATGTGCATGTTTTGGTGGGGAAGGGGACACATTTGTAAGAACTATTTGTCCTCATCGTTAACATTATCTTCAAAAACATGCAGCGATACAGCATTCCTGCTGAGGTTGCTTTTACCTCTGTAATATATACCGAGGAACTTCACATATTGCCTTTTTAAAAAAAATCCTGTCCCTTTCTAAAGAACAGCACGGGCCCTAGTTATTTCAGGAGGAGAAACAGCGACGCGAGGCACTGTGACAAAGCACATCTGACCACTCAGCGGTTTCCTAACCTGGTTCCTCCGTGCCTGCATGGGCGCGTCCCGGCGCTCTCTCCCCAGGTCTGGTGAAGGACGCGGCCCGGCCCGCCTACTGGGTGCCCGACCAGGACATCCTGTGCTGCCACAGCTGCCGGCGCGAGTTCAGCGCCAAGCTGTCCAAGCATCACTGCCGCGCCTGCGGGCAGGGCGTGTGTGACGACTGCTCCCCGGAGCGCCGCCCCGTGCCCTCACGAGGCTGGGACCACCCCGTGCGTGTGTGCACTCCCTGTGACCGGAAGCCCGGGGAGCTTTAACAGCGAGCGCATCAGGGAGAGAGGGAGAGAGAACCCCAGCTCCGTCCATCAGAAATCCGTTTCTGGTGCCATAGTTGATGGTTCTCACCTGTTTCTGTGGAAAGGTAGCCTTTCTTCTGTCAAATGTAGGACATTTAACTTGTGTCGATAGGATCTAGTTCTCGAGTTCCTGTGGCCTTGTACAGCAGAGGGAACGAGCATTACTTGACTTGAGTGGGGAAGCTGTAATTCCACTCTAATTATTGACTAGCTATTATTACATTTCTGACAAAAAAAACACTAGTTTTTAGTTTCAATACACCTATTGGTATATTTTTCTATTATAGGGGATATTAGTATAATTTCAACACTATTGGTTGGAATACGTTGTGTGCTCTTATTATTGGAGATTGTTACCATAATGGGGAATGACGGGTTACGGTGAAGGGATGAGTGATTTTTTTTTTTATCCGTACAAATGCAGGTTCATTGCATGCTCTATTGCAACCTTGTTTCGTGTTATTTGCACCCAACCTTTTATTTCAGCTAATAATAAGCTGTCACTTACTGTGGCCAACAACCAGGTGCCCAGTTGATCGAGCATCGTACGTGTGCCACAAAAGGCTTTGAAATCTAGATCACTGCTGTGGTTTACTGGTTTGCCAAAAAAGAAAACCTAAAAAAATCATTCAGGTTAAGTGTGACTGTGCTGGTGTATTTTATACTTTTACCCTGCAGTCTTGGTTGTATGGAGACGTATGGATATTTGTTTTTAAGAGTACATTTTAGATGAGGGACATTTTCTGTGTTGAAGATATATATATATATATATGTATGAAAAAATAACACTTGCTTTGGCGTGCATGCTGGTCTGCGAGTTCCATCCGGTTTTCGTCATTCAGCAAATTGTCTTTTAAAACCAATAGCTATATAATGTCTGCCTCATTACACTTGGTCTGAGTTGCCTTTTTAAGCATCTACAGTGAATTCCAAAAAACGTACACAAATCTCATTATAATACATGCCCTACTCATATAGAAATAATGCAAAATAACTGAAGTCCAAAACAGTTGGTATTCACTTTAAAGTAAAAAATACTCACTTTTTGGTTTTGTCTACCTTTTGCCTTAATCATACCTTTCACTGTGTCACGTGCAATCACATTGTTCCAGCTGTGTGTTAGAAACCCAAGTATCTTGTACTGTTACAGTGTGTTTTCACTGTCTCAAATGTTCCTTGTCATATGCAAAGTGTTTTGAAGTAGGGATTGGGGGGGTATCTTTGTAGGTAGAAAGCCATGCAGCTGATCCCTCTGAGCTCTTACACCCAAAACAGGGCTTGTCTCTTCTGTTAAAGATCCGACAACTTAGGCAAAACAGAACTCCCTAAACCCTGATTCAAGTTTTGCTCAACCAGTGTATCTTTCAGTGCTGCACCCAAATAGTGACTCAAAAAGCACCGTAACAGTAAAGCCACTATTTTGGTATTTACTGTTGAAAAAAAAAACACAAAACAAATCACACCGTGTATTTATGTCAACATCGGGATGAAAAAAAATTGTGAGCGAGATCTAAATGTTAGTCGTCTGTTTCTCTATACCCTTGTCATGCTTAAACGTCCACACAGTATATCATTGACGTGGTTTTTGCTGAACCTCCTCAACACACGCTGCTGCTCAAGTAGACTCAGTGTCTTGGCCCTTTCTGTGGGCCTTTTTTGTAATAAAATGTACGAGAATGTTTTATGTTCGACATTTCATGGCTGAAAAAAACGTCACCATAGTGTACAACAGCCACGTTCTTCTGCCAGTACCCATCACAAGCATGGCTCAAGGTTTCTGCAGAACAGAACAGACGGGCACGACTTTGGAGGGACATTTGTAGCTTTTAATTTGTTCCGTTATATCTTATGTTGAATTGTGTTAATTGATTTATGAAGCCAGTTTGTAAAGTATATATTTTTTTGTATTTTGTTAATCACTTTACTTTACTTTATTTCTAATTCATTGTAATGTAATTGAGAAAGCTCTCTTTTCCATGTTCATGTTTGTTTTCACTCATATCTCGTAGAACCAGAAGCCCAAACCATTTATTTGAATGTACTTGGTGACTCAGAGCTTGAACAATCTACTTTGACGATAACTTATTAAATATGGAGATCATTTCACTTGGATTTATTGAACATGCCTTTGCAAATACTGATTTATTGTATCATTTCTAAGATATTGGTTATAAAATGTCCTCCCTTAAATTGAATTACTCTTTTATAGTTTATAAGGTTTATAAAGTCTTGGTTCAAATACAACTTGATTTCAAGATTAACTTTGTGTTCCAACAAGATTAGGGTGTTCCTAAATGCCCCAAGGTATGAATGACTTATACATATGAAGAGAGCAAACATTCTGCTAGTGACATAATTTAAAAAAATAAAATATATATTTTAATTAACCTCAAAATAACCTACATTTTATAATTGTCAGAAGTCCAGACATAGTTAGGATATACTCAATTAATGTGTCAAGATCCGTCATTAAATATGTGTAGTTCCACAGGTTAGCACAGGTTCCAAATAAACTTGTGACAATTATTTATATTATTGAGGATCAATACATTATTTATAAAAATAATCTCAAACAGAATCGGTTGTATCATACATTTTTGTTGATTGGCCGTGGTGTTTTCAGTGTGATCTTTTTATTTATGCGAGATAATTCGGTTGGGGTATGGGTAGTTCCTGAAGAGAGGGCTCTTTAAAAGTCATGGAATACAGTTGTGTACAATATAAATACAAGGGAAAACCCTTTAAAATAATTTTGACAGCTCACCCCATAGGCCACGCCCCGTTCACATATGCTGCCCATGCATTGGCTCATGATTTGAAACCGCGCTCTGATTGGTTGCTTTGTCGTAGGTTTCCCTCAGAACTGCAAGACGCTGATATTGCGTTACATTGTGGCAAAATGGCGGCTGTCATTCAGAATCCACTAAAAGCGTAAGTAATTTGGCACAATACATACATTCTAAAAAATACTTTGTTGCCAACTCATCGCTTAACAGCTGCTGTGCATGCATGTCATTACAAGCCGTGCGACGGGGACTGATTAGACTGTCCTAATGCATTTTATGGATTTCTTGCATTGCAAAGTAGCCTCGTACAGTTATTTTATCTCACAGCATTTTAAATTTTATCCCAAACATATCCCTTAAAGCGGGGTGTCAATCGTAATGCGTTCGGAAAGTGTTGGCTTCAGACGATTGTGTATCGGGGGAGAGAAAATGCCTCCTTGCTGGGGTATTTAGTCTGGAAAGTGTCGACAGCGTGCCCGGCGGTACAGAACATTTCAACCGATCCTCTTCAGGCTCAGCCAGACATGGACAGTAAAACGTGTTATTCTGCGTTAAGAAGACCCGTGTGCAGTTGGTGTGAACAGTCAACATGTCAACTTTGGCTCAACTGAGCGCAGACGTGGTCAGGAGCTGCCGCTTGTGAAGTGAAGTAAAGGGGGAGGCATTTTGGATTTACATGCGTTCTGTCCGTATCCAAAAAGTGATATTATGTTGGTCCTCGCAGAACCAAGTCTGGCTTATCATTGAAACGGGCTCCGATCATGTCAACTGTGTGATATTCCTGCGGAAGCATTGCTCCACATATTTCCCCAATTGCCCTTTGTTCTTCTGTATTGTTTCTTCCATTCCATTGCAGATGTACCCTACCTATCCATGTAGACTCGACATGACTTCAGCCGATATCATTGTTGGCATAGATTGCATTAGATGGCATGGGATTCAGCCCTATATGCATGCTGATAATGGTCCATTTATCGTCAGCAGTGATCGTGTGGAATGTGAAGTGTTGGAGCAGGCAATCGGCTGTGCCTTTAAGTGGAGATTAGCTGGGTCCGGGATTCTGGGCCCATCTGTCAAGAGATGCTCCGACAGAGAGGAAGTATAGGGAACAAGCGGTAGATCCATCTGCTCTCATAGGTACCCTGGCACCCCGTGGACTTCAGCATTACCAGTGTATTAAAGCAAACTCTTCTGTACATAAGTGTACATATGCCACTCAGCCCTTCTGACATCATAAGGGGCATTACTCAGATCTAGGGTAGCCATACAACAGGGAAAACTTTATTCATGACATCTCTGCAAATAATATAAAATTCCTACATTTTTAGAAGAATTGTGCTCTGGTCTAGCCTGGAGGGAGCTAAGCCAAGAAACTCTGGGGTCATCCACAGTTGCCTTGTTTTCACCATGTCGCCATGCTAGTTAAACCTAGCCTCTTTTCTCTAGCTACTGCTTTGCTAGTTCAGTAGTAGTAGTAGTTCAGCAGTACACAGGAAACGTCCTTTCTCATGATACTGCTGGATTATGTCCCTTCATGTGTCTCAACGTGATGTGCAAGTGTGCTTCAAAGCTGCTGTTTTAAATCTGTACCGGATTTAGCATTCTGATGCAGAATGTCCCCTTGATATAAGCTGTGCTTAATGAAGTGTTTCAATCTGCTATAATTAGCTTCTGTCTTGGGTTTCTGACTTCATTTCACACATTTGTCAGATTATAATTAGTCACACTTGACACTAATTGGATGTTCCTCCTGTGGACCAGTGTGACCTTTTCTGTATGAAGACGATTCACTTTTGGGAAATGAGTTGCTGAAGAGGCTTTGGCTGGCGCCTTGTCGAAGGACCACATATGTAAGCCTGGTGTGTGAGCGAGTGGGAGTGTGTCAGTGTGAGAGAGGCGTCTCTAGAAATGCTTCACAATGTGCAGCATCTGAAGGGGCCTAGGCGAATACGTTCTCTTGATTTTGCGAATGGTAGAGAAGCACTGCCCTGTACGCTGGCTACCTTCTGAGTGTTGTTGAGTAGACTTTGAGTGAGTCATTGCTGCTGTGTGTTGCTGCTGCTGTGCTGTGGAGGTGTACGGTCTCGTTTTCTTCCTGCCCTCTCCCTAGCTGTGTCATTCTGATTGGCGTAATGAGGGGGTTGTTGTCAGGATGCAGACACGATGTGGGCCCTCCTCTTCCTCCTCCTCCTACTCCTCTGTTATGTGGTAGCTCTGGCTTCCTGTGAAGACGCTGAGCACCTGCGTGTGTAAAAGGAACCTCTGATCAAAGCGCAACAAGCTCAGGCGACGTGTGCCTCTGTGCCCGTTGCTCCCTGTGTTTAGTGCGTTTATGTTCAAGTTTAAGCCCTGTTACACTGGAGGTAGAAAGGGACACACGGCGGTTTAATGTCGCCCTGGTGCTCCCATAGTGGGAGGCGCTCAGCAGTCAAATCTCTCAGAACAGTTTTTGTACACTCGCACAGCGGTCACATGACCCAGTGAGACGTTGACATGAGCACACAGATAGCGGAGGTCCAACTGGCAACAAGATTTTGTCTTTTGTCCCTCCACCCCCTACCCCACCACCACCACCACCACCAAACAGGGGGCTAGGGCACACTCCTTCGATGGCTGAATTCCTGCGAGGATACACGTCAAACCACAACGCTGGGAGCTTACCAGTCTGACAGAGCTTCCAGTAGGTCAACATAGATCGACTCTTGAACAGTCGATCTAGTCTCTCCTGGCTCTCCTATAAGGTTTGCATATGAAATGGTACGCGAGGGATCGGTCGAGCATGAGGCGGCGTGTTCCTCTTTGAGGGTTACAGACAGACAGCGAGAGGGTTGGAGAAGTCGACGACGGGAAGACGGAGCTCCAGAGAGAGGGTGAGCGCCGCCGCTTTCTCCCACCTTCTCTGTCAGACGTGTCGGGCTCCTCACTCGTCACAAGTGTCAAGATAGACCTCGCGCCGCGGCCCCGTCCACCTGCTGCTGCGAGCGCAGCTACAGAGAAGCACACGGCGGTATGGTTCCTCTTGACACCAGGGCCCGGAGGCGGACGACACGGAGGAGGATACGGAGGAGGAGGTGAGGTGGGGGGCACTCATGAAGACATGAGACTTTCAGCAGCCGCCCCCCTTTGGACCGCCCGGCCCCGTCCTCGCCACTCTTCTTGAACTCTGTAGTGCTGCGTTTATAATGTCCTCGCTCGGCTGCTACTACTCCGGCCCGCAGGGTGCACGACTCTTTGAGCCTGAGCACCCGTCCCCTCTCTCCCCTGTGGGGAAGGGAGAGCAAGCGGGCGGGTGGGTGGGTGGGTGGGGGCAGGGGGCAGGGGGAGGGCAGCGGAGAAACAGCCTGCTGGTCGTAAACTGATATGTCACACCGTATCCCGTCAGACGCTGCTTGTTGATATGAAGGAATGAATGTAATATACATGGGCCAGATTGTTGGCACCGCTACCAGGGAAACGCTACACTTGTTGAGTATGTAATGGAAGACAGAGCTGAAGGAGTAAAAAAAAGAAAGAGGTTGGTGATGAATGCTTACGAAAGCAGGCTTTGTTTGTTTGATTTTGTGTGCGTGCGTGTGTGTGTGCGTGCGTGTGTGTGTGTGTGTGTGTGTGTGTGTGTGTGTGTGTGTGAAAATGATTCCTATTATTAAAACAACTCTGTGAAAAGGAAAGGTGGTTAAGATGTCAACCTTTTTAATGTTTTTGCTCTGTGGTCAGTCTGTTTGGTAAGGAGAGCTGCGTATAATAATGCTACTTGTTAAAACTCAAGCTTGTGGAGCCGGGCTTGTGTACACTCTGCAAGAAGTGGAGTCCAGCAAGGATTTCAAGTGCACTCCTTCAATGTTTTTGGGGGAAACTTTGTTGCTTTCACTCGACTTCACCTCTAGGAGATAATTATTCTTAGGCTGGGTTTGTTATTATGTTAAAGTGTGAGCAACCCGACCAATCAGAGGGACGGAATGCCTCATTTAAATTGTTGATTGCGTTAGAGGGGAAACAAAGGGTGCTGGTCAGGTGATGGTCTGTCAGCTGTTCACATTCTCATCGTCATGGCTGACAAAACGAGAGTCGGCATTTTATTAATCAATGAACACAGCTGATCGGTTATCAGAGGCTCAAGCCTTCACCCACTCGCACCACACCCTTGTGCTCTTTTGCAACCTTTAGTACCGCCGCTGTCAAGTCGAGCTTCAGGATTGTTTTAGGCCATATGTTATTCGGCTGTTTTGTAGAGGCATCCTGGAATAATACCGCAATGTGCCAAAACATTCAAATCGACTTTGCATGAAAGAAAGTATTTCCAAACTGAAAGTTAAAAGAATGTACCGGTAATCCAAATGCTCAGAAGGCCATGGTGAACTTTCACTTTTACAATTTGTAACTTTGGCCGGACGTGGGTCTTGCACCATCGTGTATGTAAAGCGCAGGCTGTTGATTTGCATGTTCCACAATGGCGCACAGACTCAACTGAACTCAGTCGGCTCCCCAGACCAGTTGAACTGTAGAACAACTAAGGACAGTCGACCGTTTTGTCTCCTTATCTGATGGCTGCTTCTAGGCTCCTGCTCTTTTTTTTTTTTTTTTCTCTCTCTGGCTTGTTTTCTAGGGGGGATTGCTTCCCCCCCGCTCTCTTTGTGTGTTACGTCTCTCTCGCTCTCTCTTCACACCTCACGTTCCCTTCCTTGCCTTGTGTACCTGTGGCCGTGTTTACTCTTCCCTCGTGGTGTTGACACGTAGCCGCGCTCTTCCCCAGCCTCTCAGACACTGTGGCTTTTGTCTCGCCACAGCAGCGGCTCGATGCAAGGCTGCATTCCAACTGGTGCTGTTTTATCTGCCTGAGGTCGTCTCATCAAAGAGCACAGACTACAGAGGGAGGGAGGGAGGGAGAGTTGAAGAGAGAGTGGGGGTAGACTGAGCGGGAAGAGTTGGAGAGAGAAGAGTTGGAGAGAAGGGATAGAGTTGGGGACAGAGAGCGGGAGGGAGGGAGGGAGAGAGGGAGAGGGACAGAGAGAGAGAGAGAGAGAGAGAGCGAGCGAGAGAGAGCGCGGAAGAGACCCATCTAGATGTCACTGAGAACAGAGAACCGACTGGGCGCCACCCGCCGGCTTTACTTTGAGACTTGCAGACTCATGCTCCCGCCAGCTGCTCATTAGTTTTATTTCCAAAATGGCCGCCTGCTAATGGAGTAATTGAGAGCACGTGGAGGAACTTCCATTACGACAGCGCAGATCCCAGGGTATGTTCCCCACTCCCTGGGTTTGTTCAGAGACGCCGCGGCAGCCATTATTGGCCATGTTCTTTCCAACGGATCCAGGTTTTTAGTTTTACCACCACCTTCTGATTTCAGTCAAATCAGGAGCCGCCCTTGTGGCACTCTAGCTGAGTTAATTAAGTAGGCTAATTACTATTCCAGGCAGCCATCGCGCGAGCTCGGATGTGAGATTTACTCCCCCAGTTCATCCTGAATATTAACAGCCGAGGCCTGAGGGACCGTCAGAATCTGACAGACATTGAGGAAAGTGAGAAGATAAGCAGTGCTAGTGAATGTATAATATATATATATAGATATGGATGGATGGAAAGATAGATGTGTGTTGTGGTGCTGCCTACACTCCTAATATGCCTTCATTGATTCCACACACACACACACACACACACACACACACACACACACACACTGTTTGTGCTGTCTCGGGTGAGATTGAATTAGGAGTGCAGATCTAGAGGTCATGGCGATAGAGAGTGTGCTCAAACCCCTGCAAGAGGGAGAGTTCTGGAATCTGAGCGTTAATCATGGCTATTTGCGCCTCCTTTTCTGTTTAACCTGATTTAGCTCGCTGAGTTGGCAGAACAGCTTGGGTATTATTTAGTACTCCATCCTTTATTCCCGAAAGAGGGCACTTGTGTTTTCAATATTCGTTCATTAGCATAATTTTTGTTGTTTGCTCAGGTGAGGTCATCGCTCCTGGCCGTCCTGATTTGTGATTGTCTGTGCATGAAAACGCCTAGTTTGGTTCCACTGTCTGCGTTGTACCCTAATGCTCTTTTTTTATTATCTCTGGGAAATTTCATCACACAAACCCAATGTCCTGGTTTTTATGTGTGTGGGGGTGTGTTTGTGTGTGTGTGTGTGTGTGTATTTGATATTCATGATCGCCTAACCAGTGTCGGAGCTGGTTGAACTTAAGACCACTGGTTACCTGGTCATCCAGTTTGAATCAGTAAATATGGTCTGCATCAGGGGTCACACAACCCTGCCCCCTTGGTTTCCTTTTGCCTGCCATGGTTCCTTTGCTCTCTCCGTGAGTGCTCCTCACTCCCAACGCTTCCCCCTGCAGGTTGGGAGACCAGTTCTACAAGGACGCCATCGAGCAGTGCCGCAGCTACAACGCCCGCCTGTGTGCCGAGCGCAGCGTGCGCCTGCCCTTCCTGGACTCCCAGACGGGAGTGGCGCAGAACAACTGCTACATATGGATGGAGCGGCATCAACGCAGCCCCGGTGGGAGGACACGCACGCACGCATGAACAGACACGCACAGGCAGACGCGAACGTGCAGACACACGCACACACTAGCATGCACACAAAGACATGCATGAACACAAGCACACGCCCAGACGCACACACACACACACGCCGTGCATGCCGTGCATGCATGGCACGCATGCACAGACCGCACGTCCGCACGCGCAGACTAGGGCTGGGACGACGCGTCGACGTAATCGACGACGTCGACGCATAAATTACGTCGACGCGAAAAATGCGCGTCGATTTAAAAAAAAAAAAAAAGAAAAAAAAAAAAAAAAAAAGATGGGCGGCGCCGGAGCGTAGTTGCAACGCAAGTGGCTCCTCAGACTTTCATAAGTGCAAGGCGCCACGCACTCGTTCCTTAAAGTATGGGAATTCTTTAATGTGAAATCAAACGATTCCGTGATATTCCGTCGTCTTTGCAAAATGGAGATGACTTTCCATTCTAGCACCACGGCAATTCACCAGCACCTGAAGAGGCGTCACCCGGTAGCAGCTGCAGATGACTGAGCACCGTAGAATTCTAAGAATGCATTACTTTGCACTTTTATTTTGGAATTTAAAGGCAATAAACATGTATTGAAATGTTAACCCTAAATCAACATGTATAAATTGCTATTAGTCAATTAATGCGGAGATAATCGAGAATCGAATCGAATCGAAATCGAATCGGACTGAAAAAATGAATCGTTAGATGAATCGATGCATCGAAAAAATAATCGCTAGATTAATCGTTTAAAAAATAATCGTTTATCCCAGCCCTAGCGCAGACACGCATGCAAGCACAGACATGCAAGCATGCATGCACACGCACACAAACCAACACACACAGAATTGGTAAACAAGCGTCTTTTGTTGTGTCGTAGGTGTTTGTTTTCGGACAGATGGAGGACAACACACAGTGTATGATCAGTCAGTCTTCTTCTTGTGTGACTGTGAATAAAATCCATAGGGCCATGAGAATGAATTGGCAAAAACGTTGTAAACATGCACTTTTTAATGGAATATACCAACATGTTTTGTGGACATTATTGTGATGATTCACAATAACAAATAAGGTCTGGAACTATTATGTAGCTTCAACAAAGCTGTTTCACCAAGCTTAGTTTACTGGACGCCGTTGTGCACTTATTTGTCCCCTCCACCCTTCGCTTTTTGGCAAAAAAGCAAACAAACAAACCGATATTCCACAGACCAAACAAACAACCGTTGGCTCCAAATGGTTGTAACCCCCCACACGTACCTATCTGGAGGATCTGCACTGCCAGGAACCAAAAGCTGCGACCGTATCTGTGCCTGGTCTTATCTGTGTCTGTGTGTCGCGCCCCCCCCCCCCATGCAGGTGTGGCGGCCGGCCAGATGTACACCTACCCCGCCCGCTGCTGGAGGAAGAAGAGACGGCTCCACACGGCCACAGACCCCCGCCTCGGCCTCTACGGCCTCCAGCTCGGTAAGGGCCAATTAAAGGGTGTGAGCTGACACTGCTCAGACTCTCACCCCTCCCCCCCCCCCCTCACCCCCCGCTCCTGGCAGCCCGGGACACGCCCCCCTCCTCCATTACCCGCCAGCCTTCCGGCAGCCCTTATTGCCGATATCACCCGCCATCGACGGGGATTCGGGCTAATCTGGCTAAAAGCCCCGTCGGTTCCCTCTGCTGACGGCGGCGCGTCTGGCAGAACGCCGCCGTCCGCCTCGCTGTCGCTCTCCGGCCGTCGTGTTCGCCCGCTCGTGTCCGCCGCGCCGCGCCGCCGAGGTTTGTTGTGCGAGAAGTAGGAAACGTAATTAGATTTCGGCTGCAGCTGCCGCTGCTGGGAGTCGCCAGGCAGAGCTCAGCGCCTTGTGGTGGGCAGTATTTAATAAACGTTAAGGAACGGGGGTCCGGCTGCCGCCGCCGTGTGCACACACACACACACACACACACACACACACACACACACACACACACACACACACACACACACACACACACACACACACACACACACACACACACACACACACACACACACACACACACACACACACACACACACACACACTCTCTCTCTCTATTATGTCCTCACCTGATCTCCGCCCTGCTTTCTTTCACTGCCTCTGCCTTCTGCCACCCCTACCCTACAATCTCTACATCCCTCTTTGTGTCTGTGTGTGTCTTTGTGTGTGTGTGTGTGTGTGTGTGTGGGGGGGGGGGGTCTGTGAGGTGGAGCACGTGCATTCGGATCCTTGTAGATTCACGGCGATGTTCCCCTGGACTAAATAATGCAGTCTGACGGAGAACTGTAATCCCAGCGTTCTTCGAACGGGACGGGGGGTGTTGCGACACAGTCTGCTGCAAGTCTCCGAACACCAGGGATCAGGGGGTAGGAGGGGGGGGGGGGGGACTTTATCTGTCATTCGATAAGCGTGATGGGGCATATTCTTTTGCGGAGTGATTAGCTCATGCTTTTCATCAGATTTGCTTTTGAATCAGATTCTATCTGCTTCGTCGAGAAGGCAGGGTTGGGAGGGGGTTGGTTGGTGGCGGGACGGAGAGAGTGAGCGACGGGGCGAGAGAGACAGCTTGTGAACGGAGCCTTTTGTTTCTTAAACACAGCTCACTGTAGCTCCATTGTTTTCCTACCGAGTTCTGACTGACTGCACAGCCTACCGCCTGGCCCCCCTCCCTCTCCCCCGCTGCCTCCCTCTCCCTCCCTGACTGCACAGCCTACCCCCTCTCTTCCCTCTCCCTCCCTCTCCCCCTCTCTCCTCCCTCTGCCTCCCTCCCTCCCTCCCTCCCTCTCCCCTCCTCCCACCCTGGTTTGCCTCCAGCAAACAAAAGCCCACAGGACGAGAGCGTTTAACTGATTTAACCTGGCATTACCGGGATGTGGCCGGTGCACGGCCGGCCAGAGGTGGCCCGCGACTCAAGCAGGGGCAGGGGCCAGGCAGAGTGGGGAGAGGGGCAGAGACCCGCTGGCTGCCCTGGCTGGGCTGTGCGCTGGCCGTCTGGCTTCCCAGGCAGGCTCTGTGCTGTCTAGCGGATGGTGTGCCGGAGACAGGGGCTGCATGCAGAATCAGCTCCCTGCTGCAGGCTGCTGCCGGCTCTATTTTTAGGCCCCCAGCCTCCCATGGGTTGGCAGGGGAGGGAGGGAGGGGGGGGGGGTGGGTGGTTGGGAGGGGGAGGGTGGATTGGTGGGGATGGGGGGGGGGGAGGGATGGATGGAGGGAGGGAGGGAGGGAGGGGTGCTGTCTCGTCGCGGAGAGTTGAAAGTCACAATGGTGAAACGGTTGCTGCTGGTGTTGCCATGCACCAGGTCCCCCCCCCCCCCCCCCCCACCCCACCCCCACCCCCACCCCCAGTTAGTTCAGTTTTAGTGAAGCACGTCGTGGCTGCCTGCCTCCTGCACCGCTGCTGTCAGTCACCAGCCCTCACCTCGCTGACCCCCTGCTGCTGAAGCACTTCCCGCCCGTTCATTATCCCGGAAGAATAATTCACAGCAGACGCAGCAGGGAGGGAGTCTAACTAAATGGAGGGGGATTAAAACCCACGCACGCACGCACGCACGCACGCACGCACGCACGCACGCACACGGGCACGCACGCGCACCACGTCGACTGCTGCTCACTGCTGCCAGAGGTGTGGGGTGGTCGGGGGAACGGCTGAGTGTCTGTCTGTGCAGCTGTCCCTCCGTCTCTCTGTCTGTCCCTCTGGCTGTCCCTCTGTCTGTCCCTCTGTCTGTCTGTGTCTGTCTGTCTGTCAAAGCTTTGTCTGATCGATCTTGGTCGCTCTGCTCGCGCTGCCTCCCCTCTACGTTGTCGGTATGAATCTGCCTGTGCAATGAGGAGGATACCGCTAAGATGGATGGATGGATGGATGGATGGATGGATAGATGGATAGATAGGGAGGTCTGTAATGCTGCACATTTCTTGGAGATTTGTCTACATGAATGCAGTTGGGATGTAGATGTATAGATCTTTAGAGGTAGATGGATATATATCTCTAGAGATAGTGATATGTATTCCCAACTGCATTCATGTAGACAAATCTCCCAGAAATGTGCAGCTTTATAGACCTGCCTGACCCTGCAGTTGACTTCCACCTCAGTCTTTAAAGCATGCGGCGTATCACCGATGATCTATGGCTGTGGAGAACTGCTCAGAGGGCGCGCTGGAGCCCGGGCAGACGTTGGTACCCCAGCCTAGCCTCAGGCACTAGAGGGGTTTTTCTGTGGTTGGTTTTAACATCAATTTCCTTACAATATTTAAGCTTTAAGATGTGTTTTATATGATTTAAAAAAAGATTATGCAAAGCATTATTGTTCAATTCTCCGATTCTGTTTAACCTGAGCAGTTACATTATGCGGAGCTGTGGGATTCTGCATCATGTAACTGCTGCGTGTGATTTGTAAACAGTAGGCCCGGTTGCACAACAGATAATACAATTTCTCCTCCTTGGTGTGACAAATGATTCATTTATTTTTTAGCAGAAACATGTAAATGTTTGATGGAAACTCTGCCAAAGCCCAACACCACTTGAGAGACAATGTTTTAAATGACCACACTCGGCCTTGTCTTAAGTCATACCACACATTCTTAGCAGCATGAATCCATAGCCTCAAGTCAACGCTCTGGACGGCTGCAGCTGATCTCAGGACAGTTTGACAGATAATATTTAGATTTTGAGTTGACGCACGACTAAACCACCTCACCCTGACCCCCGCGTACAAAAACCCTTTTGCACTTCTTCCTCTGTGCGGAGTAAGAGTATCCATGTTATTTCCTCCGCCGTTGAAAGTGATATATTTGCGCTCCCCTGTGTTGTTGACCTGCGTCCAGATGGCAGTCTCATGTCTAAGGACTCGCTGCCCACGCAGAGCACCACCCTGGAGGCCCTGCTGCGCGGAGAGGGTCTGGACAAGAGGAACAACTCCAAAAACGATGAGGAGAGCTTGCTGGAGATTCAGGTGGGTCACACTCCCGGGACGGGACATTTTGATTTATTCACGGGATAAGGTCTCACCTTAATTGGTTTTTCATTTTCAATCGCATAATTGATGATGGTGGTTAATGGATTAGTGTTCAACTAGGCGTGACTGAACCTTTTTTATTTCCTTTTTTTTTACCTGGGAAAAACCTTTTCTGTTAATTATATCAAATCAACGCGCTGAGGCAGATACATAAGCATTATTACAATTACTACAATTAGTGTTATACTTGAGACTCTGAGAAGTTTCTTAATTTCCACTAGGACTACTGTTGTTTCCATTTAGGGCATTTAGCCATCACTTTTAACCAAAGCGACTTGCAACGATTCATACCCACATTCACACACCGCCGGCGAAGTCAAGGAAAGGCGTCAATCCAGCTCACCGTGAGCAGTCAGGGTTTAGCCTCAGGGACACGCAACACCCGGCTAGGAGGAGCCGGGGATCGGACTAGCAACCTTCCAGTTAAAAGTCAACCCGCTCTACCTCCTGAGCTAAGCCGACCCGCTTCCGTTTCCCTTTGCAAGTGATGAGCGTAGCGCCGAAGACTCCATTTAATGGAGCTCATCTGGAGACGCCCAGATGAGCCAGATATAGCAGATGGTGAAACGTACGCGGGAGGAAATGAAGCAGGGCACGCAGCACAAAGCCCATCTCTCCCTTGTTGGACACAGAGGGTTCTGGAGGCTGACGCGGCGGAGGACGTCTTCAACGACGACGACGACTACGAGGTCGACACGCCCAAGAGGAGACACAGAGGCAAAGGAAGGGTACGTAGAGCCCTCACTGCGTGCGTGTTCCTTTCATAGATTCCAATAGCGGAAGGTTGCAATTCTATATTCTGATTAAGGTGTGGCTCATAATGTAGGGCTATATTCAGACTACATATGAGTTTCTATTTATGTTTCTATTTGACAATATTCTATATAATTTTCGTCCAAATGTAGGTATTGTATGGCTGTAGATCTTATTCTAACCAGCTAGTAACCGCATTAAATGACTCCTACTTTGACTATTCTTAAGCGTCATAAGCGTCTTAGAGTACCATATTAAGCGCTATATAAATTTCATTTATTATTATTATTATTATTATTCATTCATAATTAGGCATATATATTATCTACCATATCCAAAGCGACTTACCAAGTGACTTGGGACATGTGTCATTAAGGTCTAGTGGTTAGGAAACCTGGCTCAAACATGCTTCCGGGTAGACTGCGGACATTGGGTGTCCCACCCGGTCCCCTTTGAGCTGGGCCTCGGACAACCCTGAGACTGTTCTCTCTCCACAGGGACGGGGCTCGGGCCGACGGAGGACGGACGTGGACGACCAGGACAAGCCGTACGTCTGTGACAGTGAGTACTGAGACGCTGCACCTGCAGCTGGATCCACGCAGCCAGGACTTCACACTGGGGCAGAGCAGATGAACAAAGGTTGCTAGGTTACCATAGTCTCTGTGAAGATAGTTTGCCATGACAGCCTCCGGGGTGAAGTTCACCTGGAGTACCTGAGCTCCGGAAGTCAGACTACAATTAGCACGAGCGAATCCTTAATCTTTCATCGTCGTGAGCTATGTTACGATTTGCTGTGCGCGTAAATAGTTTTGCATGCCTTCGTGACATGGCTCTCCGGATGTTCCTTGCATTAGCATTAGTGGGAAAACCTAGCGCGCATGCTACGCCGGACGCATGCGGAAAAGCAGCACTTCGGGAACTCTGCTCTCTTTGTGGTGCCTGATCTTCAACGCAACATCTTTCATTTCCCTTTGCTTTGTGTTTCTTCTGTTTCAGACAGATACAAACAAAAGCATAACTCAAAATCTTCAACCTGAGCTATATCGACTTGTTGGCTCTTATTTTGTATCTCCGGTGAGCACGTTTGGAGTGGTTTTATGTCGTGGTACAATGGCGACAAGTGGTGGGATATGTAGTTTGTGCATTATGCAGTTTTACTTTGTCCTCATTTAAAGTGCTTTCGTGGCGTTGGCGTTCACCTTTCTCTTCTCCCACTCAGTAGGAGAAAGAACGGGTGAGGTCGGCATTGTACTGCCTCCTCACTTTCTGCTTTATTCCACCGAATCCTTCTTTATCACAACTTCAAGTGCTCTTTTCCTTCACCTTGGAGTCAGAGGTAGATAAGCTGCAGCCCACCGGCAGCTATCCGTCCGGCTTTATATAACTCTACTGGTTGAAGGCATCGCAGTCCCTTCTCTCTAAAACAACACGCTTCTCCTAAAGAACTCGACACCTTGCGAGTCAAACCTCTGAGCCGCCATTTTGATTTGAAGTTACCAAATGGATAGATAAGAGAGGTAGATAAAACTTTATTAATCCCCCGGAGGGGAAATTCCTTTGTTGCAGCACAGCAGCAGTGGAAGACACAGGATATAATACAATGTAATATAATAAAATTACGAAGTAGTACTGAGGAAAACAAAAATTGGTGCTAAAGTAAATTCTGAAGTAAGGACAAACAGTCCGAAATTATAAAGTGGCCCAGTGCCAGTATATTAAAGTGTGCAAATGTACGTAAATGTTAGAATACTAAAAACAAAGCCAGGCAGTGCGTTCGTAATCCAGAGTCACCCCCTGTCTGTCGTAGACTCAGTCGAGCTTCGACTGAGCATTCTTCACTTGTTTACCTTCAACCCTTCTGTCCTTACGTCGGTTCTGACCCTAGCCTAGCAAAGAAGTGTTTCTCGTGCAGAGAACACAATCCAGGTCTCAACTAGAGATGTTCCAATACCATTTTTTTTTTCCATCCCGATACCCAAACAGAGTATAATCTGAACGAGCTTCTAGCATTGGAACTACTAATAGCACTTGTTCTCATTGAAGGGTTCTGTTACAACAACAACAATGTACAGTCGGTTCACTTAATTTCAAATGCACCATAAGGCTGCCCGTGTTTTTGATGTTCTTTGCCTGTGTATTACAGCAGCCAGTCACGTGATGGTATCGGGTCGGCGCATAGACTCGCCGATTCCCGATACTGCAGTTTAGGCGGTATCGGAGGAATTTCCAACTCTGGTATGGTAACGACTCTGGTCTCGGCGTGCCTTCTGCTCTGGTGTTGCAGTCTGCGGGAAGCGCTACAGGAACCGCACGGGGCTCAGCTACCACTACACCCACTCCCACCTGGCCCACGGGCAGCAGCGGCCCGGGGACAGCACCGCCGCCGCCGCCACCGCCCGATCCCCCTCCACAGCGCGTTCAGACAGGCACAAACGTAAGGAGCCCCTCCAGGATCACTAGGATCCCCACACCGGATCATTAGGATCCCCACACCGGATCATTAGGATCCCCACACTGGATCATAAGGATCCCCTCCAGGATCATTAGGATCCACCACACTGGATCATTAGGATCCACCACACTGGATCACTAGGATCCACCACACTGGATCATTAGGATCCACCACACTGGATCATTAGGATCCACCACACTGGATCATTAGGATCCACCACACTGGATCACTAGGATCCACCACACTGGATCATTAGGATCCACCACACTGGATCACTAGGATTCACCACACTGGATCATTAGGATCCACCACACTGGATCACTAGGATCCACCACACTGGATCATTAGGATCCACCACACTGGATCATTAGGATCCACCACACTGGATCATTAGGATCCACCACACTGGATCACTAGGATTCACCACACTGGATCATTAGGATCCACCACACTGGATCACTAGGATTCACCACACTGGATCATTAGGATCCACCACACTGGATCATTAGGATCCACCACACTGGATCATTAGGATCCACCACACTGGATCACTGGGATTCACCACACCGGATTATTGGGGCTCTCATGCTAGTCACATGTTTACAGATGCTTTCCCCAGACCTCTGCTTAGGCAGTGTAACCGTCTAATAGTTGGGAAATTTGCATTACATTTCAGTTAACATTTGGGGCATTTAGCAGACACTTTTAGCCAAAGCCACTTACAATAAGTTTGTCAGAAGAAAGAGAAACAAAAGCGAGAGGGATAAAAATCCACCATACTACTTTTACTTTTATTTTATTAGAGTTTTTAGAGGATAACATGTTACATGATATATATATATATATATATGTGTGTATGTGTGTATGTGTGTGTGTGTGTGTGTGTGTATATATATATATATATATATATATATATATATATATATATATATATATATATATATATGTATATGTATATGTATATGTATATGTATATGTATATGTATATGTATATGTATATGTATATATATATATATATATATATATATATATATATATATATATATATATATATATATGTGTGTGTGTGTGTGTGTGTGTGTGTGTGTGTGTGTATATATATATATATATATATATATATATATATATATATATATATATATATATATATATATATATATATATATATATATATATATATATATATATGTATATGTATATGTATATATATATATATATATATATATATATATATATATATATATGTATATGTGTATATATATATATATGTATATATATATAATATCTCATTCCCCATATTGTCATTTGATGTTAATTGTCCCCCCCCCCGCCTCTCTCTGCACAGGTCTGAAGGGTCCAGTCCCAACTGGCATTCCCAATAACTACTGCAATAAGTGCAAGGGCTCCGTCAGGAAAACGGGTAAATCCGGGTCGGCCTGCTCCGCCTGCCACCGCAAAAGTGAGTTGACTGTCCGTGGAGCGCAGCGGGGAACAGCAGCACAGGAGTAGACCCCGCTAGGCCCCAGAGCACACAGAAGGGGTGGGGAGGTCGTAGGTCAGGGGGTCAGGGGTCACGGGGTTGTGGTGCTCTGGTCCGTACTCACTGTGTCCTCCGCTGTCCTGTGTGCCAGCTGACCGCGGGGAGGCGCCGGGAGCGGGCGGGGCAGCGGCCGGGGCGGAGGAGCTGTTTGGCACCACCTCGGAGAGCGACGCTTCCACCTTCCACGGGTTCGAGGACGACGACCTGGAGGAGACCGCCGCCGCCACCGCCGCCGTCGCTAACGGCAACGCAATATCCACCCGCTACAGATAGAGACGCGCTTTTCCCCACACAAACAGAGACCTTTTTTTTAAAGAAAGTATATGTATCTATCTATATGTATCTCCACGGATATATATGTAGATATATATATGGATGTCCTCTGGCAAATTCTGCTGCTTCTTTTTCAATGTTTTTTTTATGTTTTGTTTTGTTTGCAGAAAGCACAAAGTGGTGATTTCAGGACGTTATTTTATCTACTGAACAATGTTGAATAATTTATGAACTCTTCCTTTTTTTTCTAATATATATTAACTCTGAAAGGCGATGATCTGCTCTCGGGCCGTTTGTCGGGCGAAGTTGCGAATTCTAAATCTAGATCTTTGGAGATCTTTTTTTTTTTTTCTCCACTGGAGCAGAAGGAGCAAAGTACGACGAGATGAACAAAAAGACAAGAAAACAAATCTATAAAAAAAAAAAAACACTGGAACATTAAAATAGAAATCTGCTTCTCCATTCTGGATCGAGAATCCAGATATACAAAGGACTTTGATGTTATCCGAAACCTGACATGGACAGACATCATGACGGATGAACAGCAGTCCCAAGGAACCCTTTCTCTCCAGCTCTGAGATTGTACTGTAAAAAAACAACAAAAGAAAAAAAAGATAAAATGAAGGAACAAACTAAATGGTTGGCCACAGACCACTGGAACATAGACGCAGAATAACAAAAACCACAGCCCTTGGATGATGAAGACACACACACACACACACACACAGACACAGACACAGACACACTACACACCAAACACTCTTTCTTTCTTTCTCTCTTCTTCTCTATCTATCTATCTCTCCCTCTATTTCTATCCTGGACTTGCGGCTCCTGAGGGACGGGGCCACTCTTGAACCTCGTTGGTCCAGGTGAACGTGTCCCTAATGGAGCCGTGGGTCACGTCATCGCGTGGACGCAGGGCAGCTTTGGCTTCGCAAAACCAAAAGGACGGCCGCTTCTGCTCTTCTCCTCCAGGCATGTAGATGCAGCTGACAAAACACTTAAACCTTACTTTGATTTTGAAAACGCTCATTCTTTCTCTTCCTTACCGGGAAGTTTGCGAAAACAACGCTTTTATTTTGCTGCTGCTGCTGTTGTTGTTGTGGGCCAAGGGATTCCTGGAGGTTTATGTTACTCCCGGGAACCAAACTAGCTGAGAGTCAGGACAGTGTGTGTCGTGTTGAGGAGCAACCAGGTGCTGTGGCGTGTGCCCCCCCCCCCCCCCCCCTTCCCCCCTCAGCCATGCCCTAAGGTCAAAGGTTGCAGGTCAGGAGGCGGAGATGGGACAGCCATGTGAACTGATACGAACCCCTCCAGAACCCGAGTCCACCACGTGGACCCGTCTGGGACCACGAACCACACGCCACCGGACAGCGGGAGGTTCTGAAGTGTTTCTCTCCAGCCCATGGTTCACGTGGGCCGCATCAGAGCTCTGACGGCGTCCTCCGGTCTCTCCAAGAAGCTGTGCATGCGACTCGGGCGGGCTCTCTGTCTTACAGGTCGGACCCCAGCCCCCCACCCCCCCCCCCCCTGCACTCTCATCCGGTCTGACGCCGGGACGTCCCTACGAGCCTCCCAGCCCGCCATCTCGCACTGGAAGCCGGCTCTGAAAGCCATGACAACACCCCGCACCTGCCCCCCCCGCCTCCCAGCTGCAATGCTTATTGGACAGGTGATGGTTAACCCCGACCCCCCCCCCCCGACCCCCGCCTTGGAGATGGTGCTCCACCTGACCACAGATACAAGCAGACCTCTGGACTACTGTGTTCATGCTCTAATATGGGTTACCGAGTGTTTACCTCTTAACTCTCTTTTGCTTTTTTCCTTTGGTTGTTTTGTTTCTCTGGCGTTCTGATGTGGAGGGGTTCCTCTGCTGTATGTTACAGTGGACTGGTGACAGACTGGCTCTCGTTTTTTAAGTGATTCTCACTCTTTTTAGGTTCGACCAGACTGTATTTCTATGCCTCACGTCTTGGTCGGGGAAGCATAACAGCCGACGCCGACTCGGGCGTCTTGTGTTTGCGCTGGCGTCGTTTGGTTTCAGCCCCTCGGCCCTAAATCAGCCCATTAGTGTTTAATTTGGCAACGGAAGTCAAAGCCACCTCGCGTGAGGATCCCATTATAATCAATTCCCATAAGAGAATTGGATTAGCTGCAATTTTATCGCCACAGCAACCGCGCTTATGAAAACAAAAACAAACCAAAAAAGACCCACAAAAATTTGCAATAATGTTTGCATTATGTGTCTACTGATTGCATATTGATTTATTTATTACAATTTTTTAATCCGATGTGAAATACAATCTCTTTGTGTGATTCTGATCATGTTTCCCGTCGCACATTAAATATTTAGTAGTCGTAGTACTAAAAACATCGGAGTGTTCAGAGGCTTGCGTTTGTACGCACACGAAAAGGAAGCGTAAAATAAAAAACAAAAACAACATTTTGAAATGTAATCCAAGTTATTTAATATATTTTTGAGTGCTTTAGAAGGCCCAGTGCTGAAGTGGAGAAGGAATTTGAAGTAGTGTGTCTCAAAGAGCACCTAAGCCTCTTTCATGGGTCGCCCATCCTATGAGTTTATCATTAATGTGATCACACCGCACAGACGTGAAATGTGTTGAGACGACTCTGAAGAGAACGTGTCCCTTTGTGGAGGACAAGAGATTCCGGGGGCATCATGACATGGCTACACTGATTCTCATTGTCGTTTTGCTCCTTTTATTTGTAATTCTTTATGTTTTGATTGTTTAGCACCCCACACACCACTGTCGTTACCCCCCCCTTTAACAACGATTCACCTGGGCTAGTCAACAAGAAAGCATCAGCATCAGCAATGCTTCCCTTTAATCACGTCTACCATCACAGTCTACTGGTACCGGTGTGAAGACAACTGTCTGGATGGTGGGGGGAGCTAGGAAAATATTGAAACAAAAATAGCCCCGCCCTGAATGCAAAACTTGTGATGTCAGCTCGGAAACTAGTGTCACCAATCCTGTATCTTATAGCCTGTATACCTCGTCAAAGACACTCAGCAATAGCCCCTGGATCCCCCTGCCCCCCCCCCCAGTTACTCCCGCCCCCAGTGGGGTAAAGGAAGTGGAGCCAAGAGGAGATGAAATGGACGTGCCCCCGGTGATTGTTTCATCTTCTGCTGTAAATACCAAGTTCCAAACGGAGAGATTGAAGTCTTTGTTTGTTAAACTATTTTTATTGTTCTGAAATAAAGAAAAATGAATAAAGGTGTGTGTGTGTGTGTGTGTGTGTGTGTGTGTGTGTGTGTGTGTGTGTGTGTGTGTGTGTGTGTGTGTGTGTGTGTGTGTGTGTGTGTGTGTGTGTGTGTGTGTTCGAGGACACAGTTTTATATCCACCCGCTGTGTCAACTCCATTAAAAGGATAATCTCTCCCGTAAAAGGGAGTGATGAGTCACGTTATTTCCATAGACACCACTTCCAGGTTCATTATCTGCTGAACTCCGTAGGACATTTCAAGCCTGCTGTGTCAGATGAGTTCATTGCATTACTTTTGTGGCCTGCTGTCCACTAATCTATGTGGGAAACATAACTGCATGCAAGACGCAAGTATGATCCATTCTGGGACATAAAGGCGGTCGATTCGGGTGCGCCCCCTTCTGGTGGTTACTGGTCGAGGCTCGAGGGGGAAAAAATGTATATTTTAAATCGACAGGCGCCCCTCCTCATTTTCTGCCTTGCGGTAACAAATAAATAAATGCACTTTGCACCATCACAGTTTTTCATCTTCCCTGATCCAGGTGCACTTATACTATTCGCTCTGAAAGTGGGTTATCGTTTGACTAGCGTCACAAGTCAGACGTAGGCTAAGCAGTGCCAGTGATTGCGCACTGCTATTCCAGACCCATCCAAATTAAATTTGAATACCCACACCTATTAAAAATGAAGTCATTGGCATGAGATGTACGGCTAACCAATGGCATGGAGGCACTGGGCGTGTCGGATAATCATAATTAAATTGAAATAACACCCCTTCCACCCAAATCCAGAATTTGCAACGGAAGTCGTCAAACTATTATTTGATCAACCCAATTAAAACTCAAACTATAGTACATTTCAGCAAATAGCAACTTAACTGTAGTCATGGCTTGATAAGGACTTAAACATATAGTGGGGAGTGTCAGAGCCCAACCAAATACCTAATCATAATTGTTGCACCATACTCCAGAAGCTCCTGTTGATATTCACATTGATCTGATATAGAAATAGTCATTAATAATCACAGGGCTCAGGATTTGTAGTCAGTGCGCCCAAATATTGAAATAGTTAAATCTGCACTATGTAACTTTTCCACTAGAGCTAATAACTCTATTAAACAAGAATCTACAATTTCAGAACTAGAAAGTTTTCAAGAATAATACGCCGATCTACAAGTCGTTCCATACAGTGAGTTGTTCACGATGAAGCATTTTCATTTGATCTGATAAACCTTTTGACATTAACAGTCATCTGAAAATGACAGAGGTGGTTACAAATGTTGGTTTTAAAGGCACCCAGTGCAACTTTCGAGGCTTAAAAATAAACATTCAATTTCTAGTCTTTTTTACACGTAGTAAGTTTCAATAACTCCATACCATTACATGCCGACATTTAAGCAGCAAAGATGAGACGTCGTTGTGTGGTGAGAACTGATACAAAATCGATAACAACAACAATGCAGCCATTTTCTTTATTTTTTGTAACCTACAATAAATAAAGCAGGCTTCCAGTCAATGGAAAAATGGCTTCTCCCCACCGGCGATTGTTGTTGTTTACGATTTTCTATCAGTTCTCACCACACAACGACGTCTCATCTTTGCTCCTAGAAAAACTTCCTGTAAATATTTTTTTCTGATATTTTTTTTCAGAAACACTGTCGTTTTTTATTGGTCGTCATGAAAAAAAACATAAGGGGTAACACTGTTATTTTTAGTTGGTCGTTATGAAAAAAAACATAAGGGGTAACATTTCTGGCTGAGATCCAGCCAGAAATGCTAAAGGCACTGGGTGTTGAGGGGCTGTCATGGTTGACACGCCTATTCAACATCGCGTGGGAGTCGGGTACAGTGCCAAAGGAGTGGCAAACCGGGGTGGTGGTTCCCCTGTTCAAAAAGGGGGACCAGAGAGTGTGTGCCAATTACCGGGGTATCACACTTCTCAGCCTCCCTGGTAAAGTCTACTCCAAGGTGCTGGAAAGGAGGGTTCGGCCGATCGTCGAACCTCAGATTGAAGAGGAACAATGCTGCGGGAGTATGGGGTAAGGGGGTCTATCCTCAGGGCCATCCAATCTTTGTACTCCCAAAGCGAGAGCTGTGTTCGTGTTCTCGGCAGCCAGTCAGTTTCGTTCTCAGTGGGTGCTGGTCTCCGCCAGGGCTGCGCCTTGTCACCAATCCTGTTTGTGATATACATGGACAGGATATCGAGGCGTAGTCGTGGTGGGGAGGGGTTGCAGTTCGGTGGTCTGAGGATCTCGTCACTGCTTTTTGCAGATGATGTGGTCCTCATTGGATCATCGGCCTGTGACCTTCAGCACTCACTGGATCGGCTGGCGGCCGAGTATGAATCGGCTGGGATGAGGATCAGCACCGCTAAATCTGAGGCCATGACTCTTAGCAGGAAACCGGTGGATTGCTTACTCCGGGTAGGAAATGAGTCCTTAGCCCAAGTGAAGGAGTTCAAGTACCTCGGGGTCTTGTTCGCGAGTGAGGGTACTATGGAGCGTGAGATTGGCCGGAGAATCGGAGCAGCGGGGGCGGTATTGCGTTCGCTTTACCGCACCGTTGTAACGAAAAGAGAGCTGAGCCGCAAGGCAAAGCTCTCGATCTACCGGTTGATCTTCGTTCCTATCCTCACCTATGGTCATGAGGGCTGGGTGATGACCGAAAGGACGAGATTGCGGGTACAAGCGGCCGAGATGAGTTTTCCCAGAAGGGTGGCTGGCGTCTCCCTTAGGGATAGGGTGAGAAGCTCAGCCATCCGTGAGGAACTCGGATTAGAGCCGCTGCTCCTTTACTTAGAAAGGAGTCAGCTGAGGTGGTTCGGGCATCTAGTAAGGATGCCCACTGGGCGCCTTCCTTGGGAGGTGTTTCAGGCACGTCCAGTGGGGAGGAGACCTCGGGGAAGACCCAGGACTAGGTGGAGAGATTATATCTCAACACTGGCCTGGGAACGCCTCGGGATCCCCCCGTCAGAGCTGGTCAATGTGGCCCGGGAAAGGGAAGTCTGGGGCCCCCTGCTTGAGCTGCTCCCCCCGCGACCCGACCCCGGATAAGCGGATGACGATGAGGATGAGGATGAAAAAACCATAAGGGGTAACACTGTTGTTTTTTATTGGTCGTCATGAAAAAAACCATAAGGTAAATAATAGAAACACACACATACATTTTAATGTCATGTATATCCTCTTTATTGATGATTGATTATCGTGTATTGTCATCGCCTCAGTGGTGCAGTGTAGTGCACTCTGCCTAACCCCCTGGAGACCGGGGTTCAAGTCCGGTTGATGACTTCTGTTGGAAGACTCTTATCTCTATTTCATGCGAAATAAAAGTCAAGTATAACCATTGTGTTGTCTTTATTCGGTGTCTTGATGGTGCATTGATAAGTTCGGAGGTTAACACTCCAAAAAGCTCAGGTTCGGATCCCTGCAAAAATGTTGAGAGGGGTACCACTTTTTTTTTTTTATTGGTCAACATGGAAAAAACATGAGTGGTAACTCTGTCGTTTTTCTTTAGTCGTCATGAAAAAAAACACAAGGGGTAACACTGTCGTTTTTTATTGGTCATCATGAAAAAAAACATAAGGGGTAACACTGTTGTTTTTTATTGGTCGTCTTGAAAAAAAACATAAGGGGTAACACTGTTGTTTTTTATTGGTCGTCATGAAAAAAACCATAAGGGGTAAAACTGTTGTTTTTTATTGGTCGTCATGAAAAAACCATAAGGGGTAATACTGTTGTTTTTTATTAGTCGTCGTGAAAAAAAACATAAGGGGTAACACTGTCGATATTTATCAAAGAAAACATAGGGGGTAACACTGTTGTTTTTCTTTGGTCGTCATGAAAAAAACCACATAAGGGGTAACACTGTCGTTTTTTATTGGTCGTCATGAAAAAAAACATAAGGGGTAACACTGTCGTTTTTTATTGGTCGTCATGAAAAAAAACATAAGGGGTAACAGTGTTATTTTTAGTTGGTCGATATGAAAAAAAACATAAGGGGTAACACCGTTGTTTTTTACTGGTCGTCATGAAAAAAAACATAAGGGGTAACACTGTTGTTTTTTATTGGTCGTCATGAAAAAAAACATAAGGGGTAACACTGTTGTTTTTTATTGGTCGTCATGAAAAAAACCATAAGGGGTAAAACTGTTGTTTTTTATTGGTCGTCATGAAAAAACCATAAGGGGTAACACTGTTGTTTTTTATGAGTCGTCGTGAAAAAAAACATAAGGGGTAACACTGTCGATATTTATCAAAGAAAACATAGGGGGTATCACTGTTGTTTTTCTTTGGTCGTCATGAAAAAAACCACAAGGGGTAACACTGTTGTTTTTTATTTGTCGTCATGAAAAAAAAACAAGGGGTAACACTGTCGTTTTTTATTGGTAGTCATGAAAAAAAACATAAGGGGTAACACTGTTATTTTTAGTTGGTCGTTATGAAAAAAAACATAAGGGGTAACACTGTTGTTTTTAATTGGTCGTCATGAAAAAAACATAAGGGGTAACACTGTTGTTTTTTATTGGTCGTCATGAAAAAAAACATAAGGGGTAACACTGTCGTTTTTTATTGGTCGTCATGAAAAAAAACATAAGGGGTAACACTGTTATTTTTAATTGGTCGTCATGAAAAAAAACATAAGGGGTAACACTGTTGTTTTTAATTGGTCGTCATGAAAAAAACATAAGGGGTAACACTGTCGTTTTTTATTGGTCGTCATGAAAAAAAACATAAGGGGTAACACTGTTATTTTTAGTTGGTCGATATGAAAAAAAACATAAGGGGTAACACCGTTGTTTTTTACTGGTCGTCATGAAAAAAAACATAAGGGGTAACACTGTTGTTTTTTATTGGTCGTCATGAAAAAAAACATAAGGGGTAACACTGTCGTTTTTTATTGGTCGTCATGAAAAAAAACATAAGGGGTAACACTGTTGTTTTTTATTGGTCGTCATGAAAAAAAACATAAGGGGTAACACTGTTGTTTTTTATTGGTCGTCATGAAAAAACCATAAGGGGTAACACTGTTGTTTTTTATTAGTCGTCGTGAAAAAAAACATAAGGGGTAACACTGTCGATATTTATCAAAGAAAACATAGGGGGTAACACTGTTGTTTTTTATTTGTCGTCATGAAAAAAAAAACAAGGGGTAACACTGTCGTTTTTTATTGGTTGTCATGAAAAAAACCATAAGGGGTAACACTGTTATTTTTAGTTGGTCGTTATGAAAAAAAAACATAAGGGGTAACACCGTTGTTTTTTATTGGTCGTCATGAAAAAAAACATAAGGGGTAACACTGTTGTTTTTTATTGGTCGTCATGAAAAAAAACATAAGGGGTAACACTGTTGTTTTTAATTGGTCGTCATGAAAAAAACATAAGGGGTAACACTGTTGTTTTTTATTGGTCGTCATGAAAAAAAACATAAGGGGTAACACTGTTGTTTTTTATTGGTCGTCATGAAAAAAAAGATAAGGGGTAACACCATTGTTTTTTATTGGTCGTCATGAAAAAAAACATAGGGGGTAACACTGTTGTTTTTTATTGGTCGTCATGAAAAAAAACATAAGGGGTAACACTGTTGTTTTTTATTGGTCGTCATGAAAAAAACATAAGGGGTAACACTGTTGTTCTTTATTGGTCATCATGAAAAAAAACATAAGGGGTAACACTGTTGTTTTTTATTGGTCGTCATGAAAAAAAACATAAGGGGTAACACTGTTGTTTTTTATATGGTCGTCATGAAAAAAAACATAAGGGGTAACACTGTCGTTTTTTATTGGTCGTCATGAAAAAAAACATAAGGGGTAACACTGTTGTTTTTTATTGGTCGTCATGAAAAAAAACATAAGGGGTAACACTGTTGTTTTTTATTGGTCGTCATGAAAAAACCATAAGGGGTAACACTGTTGTTTTTTATTAGTCGTCCTGAAAAAAAACATAAGGGGTAACACTGTCGATATTTATCAAAGAAAACATAGGGGGTAACACTGTTGTTTTTCTTTGGTCGTCATGAAAAAAACCACATAAGGGGTAACACTGTCGTTTTTTATTGGTCGTCATGAAAAAAAACATAAGGGGTAGCACTGTCGTTTTTTATTGGTCGTCATGAAAAAAAACATAAGGGGTAACACTGTTATTTTTAGTTGGTCGTTATGAAAAAAAAACATAAGGGGTAACACCGTTGTTTTTTATTGGTCGTCATGAAAAAAAACATAAGGGGTAACACTGTTGTTTTTTATTGGTCGTCATGAAAAAAAACATAAGGGGTAACACTGTCGTTTTTTATTGGTCGTCATGAAAAAAAACATAAGGGGTAACACTGTTGTTTTTTATTGGTCGTCATGAAAAAAACCATAAGGGGTAACACTGTTGTTTTTTATTGGTCGTCATGAAAAAACCATAAGGGGTAACACTGTTGTTTTTTATTAGTCGTCGTGAAAAAAAACATAAGGGGTAACACTGTCGATATTTATCAAAGAAAACATAGGGGGTAACACTGTTGTTTTTCTTTGGTCGTCATGAAAAAAACCACAAGGGGTAACACTGTTGTTTTTTATTGGTCGTCATGAAAAAAAAAACATAAGGGGTAACACTGTTATTTTTAGTTGGTCGTTATGAAAAAAAAACATAAGGGGTAACACCGTTGTTTTTTATTGGTCGTCATGAAAAAAAACATAAGGGGTAACACTGTTGTTTTTTATTGGTCGTCATGAAAAAAAACATAAGGGGTAACACTGTCGTTTTTTATTGGTCGTCATGAAAAAAAACATAAGGGGTAACACTGTTGTTTTTTATTGGTCGTCATGAAAAAAAACATAAGGGGTAACACTGTTGTTTTTTATTGGTCGTCATGAAAAAACCATAAGGGGTAACACTGTTGTTTTTTATTAGTCGTCGTGAAAAAAAACATAAGGGGTAACACTGTCGATATTTATCAAAGAAAACATAGGGGGTAACACTGTTGTTTTTCTTTGGTCGTCATGAAAAAAACCACAAGGGGTAACACTGTTGTTTTTTATTGGTCGTCATGAAAAAAAAAACAAGGGGTAACACTGTCGTTTTTTATTGGTTGTCATGAAAAAAAACATAAGGGGTAACACTGTTATTTTTAGTTGGTCGTCATGAAAAAAAACATAAGGGGTAACACTGTTGTTTTTAATTGGTCGTCATGAAAAAAACATAAGGGGTAACACTGTTGTTCTTTATTGGTCATCATGAAAAAAAACATAAGGGGTAACACTGTTGTTTTTTATTGGTCGTCATGAAAAAAAACATAAGGGGTAACACTGTCGTTTTTTATTGGTCGTCATGAAAAAAAACATAAGGGGTAACACTGTTATTTTTAATTGGTCGTCATGAAAAAAAACATAAGGGGTAACACTGTTGTTTTTTATTGGTCGTCATGAAAAAAAACATAAGGGGTAACACTGTTGTTTTTAATTGGTCGTCATGAAAAAAACATAAGAGGTAACACTGTTGTTTTTTATTGGTCGTCATGAAAAAAAACATAAGGGGTAACACTGTTGTTTTTTATTGGTCGTCATGAAAAAAAAGATAAGGGGTAACACCGTTGTTTTTTATTGGTCGTCATGAAAAAAAACATAAGGGGTAACACTGTTGTTTTTTATTGGTCGTCATGAAAAAAAACATAAGGGGTAACACTGTTGTTTTTTATTGGTCGTCATGAAAAAAAACATAAGGGGTAACACTGTCGTTTTTTATTGGTCGTCATGAAAAAAAACATAAGGGGTAACACTGTTGTTTTTTATTGGTCGTCATGAAAAAAAACATAAGGGGTAACACTGTTGTTTTTTATTGGTCGTCATGAAAAAACCATAAGGGGTAACACTGTTGTTTTTTATTAGTCGTCCTGAAAAAAAACATAAGGGGTAACACTGTCGATATTTATCAAAGAAAACATAGGGGGTAACACTGTTGTTTTTCTTTGGTCGTCATGAAAAAAACCACAAGGGGTAACACTGTTGTTTTTTATTGGTCGTCATGAAAAAAAAAACATAAGGGGTAACACTGTCGTTTTTTATTGGTCGTCATGAAAAAACCATAAGGGGTAACACTGTCGATATTTATCAAAGAAAACATAGGGGTAACACTGTTGTTTTTCTTTGGTTGCCATGAAAAAAACCACAAGGGGTAACACTGTTGTTTTTTATTGGTCGTCATGAAAAAAAAAACATAAGGGGTAACACTGTCGTTTTTTATTGGTCGTCATGAAAAAAAACATAAGGGGTAACACTGTTATTTTTAGTTGGTCGTCATGAAAAAAAACATAAGGGGTAACACTGTTGTTTTTTATTGGTCGTCATGAAAAAACCATAAGGGGTAACACTGTTGTTTTTTATTAGTCGTCCTGAAAAAAAACATAAGGGGTAACACTGTCGATATTTATCAAAGAAAACATTGGGGGTAACACTGTTGTTTTTCTTTGGTCGTCATGAAAAAAACCACAAGGGGTAACACTGTTGTTTTTTATTGGTCGTCATGAAAAAAAAAACATAAGGGGTAACACTGTTATTTTTAATTGGTCGTCATGAAAAAACCATAAGGGGTAACACTGTCGATATTTATCAAAGAAAACATAGGGGTAACACTGTTGTTTTTCTTTGGTTGTCATGAAAAAAACCACAAGGGGTAACACTGTTGTTTTTTATTGGTCGTCATGAAAAAAAAAACATAAGGGGTAACACTGTCGTTTTTTATTGGTCGTCATGAAAAAAAACATAAGGGGTAACACTGTTATTTTTAGTTGGTCGTTATGAAAAAAAACATAAGGGGTAACACTGTTGTTTTTAATTGGTCGTCATGAAAAAAACATAAGGGGTAACACTGTTGTTTTTTATTGGTCGTCATGAAAAAAAACATACGGGGTAACACTGTTGTTTTTTATTGGTCGTCATGAAAAAAAACATAAGGGGTAACACTGTTGTTTTTTATTGGTCGTCATGAAAAAAAACATAAGGGGTAACACTGTTGTTTTTTATTGGTCGTCATTAAAAAACCATAAGGGTAACACTGTCGTTTTTTATTGGTCGTCATGAAAAAAAACATAAGGGGTAACACTGTCGTTTTTTATTGGTCGTCATGAAAAAAAACATAAGGGGTAACACTGTTGTTTTTTATTGGTCGTCATGAAAAAAACCATAAGGGAAATAATAGAAATACACACATACATTTTAATGTCATGTATATCCTCTTTATTGATGATTGATTAACTTGCATTGTCATCGCCTCAGTGGTGCAGTGGAGTGCACTCTGCCTAACCCCCTGGAGACCGGGGTTCAAGTCCGGTTGATGTATTCTGTTGGAAGACTCTTATCTCTATTTCATGCGAAATAAAAGTCAAGTATAACCATTGTGTTGTCTTTATTCGGTGTCTTGATGGTGCATTGATAAGTTCGGAGGTTAATGCTCCAAAAAGCTCAGGTTCGGATCCCTGCAAAAACGTCGAGCTGGGTACCACTGTTTTTTTTTTATTGGTCAACATGGAAAAAACATGAGTGGTAACTCTGTCGTTTTTCTTTGGTCGTCATGAAAAAAAACACAAGGGGTAACACTGTCGTTTTTTATTGGTCGTCATGAAAAAAAACATAAGGGGTAACACTGTTATTTTTAATTGGTCGTCATGAAAAAAAACATAAGGGGTAACACTGTTGTTTTTTATTGGTCGTCATGAAAAAAAACATAAGGGGTAACACTGTTGTTTTTTATTGGACGTCATGAAAAAAAACATAAGGGGTAACACTGTTGTTTTTTATTGGTTGTCATGAAAAAACCATAAGGGTAACACTGTCGTTTTTTATTGGTCGTCATGAAAAAAAACATAAGGGGTAACACTGTCGTTTTTTATTGGTCGTCATGAAAAAAACATAAGGGGTAACACTGTTGTTTTTTATTGGTCGTCATGAAAAAACCATAAGGGGTAACACTGTTGTTTTTTATTGGTCGTCATGAAAAAAAACATAAGGGGTAACACTGTTGTTTTTTATTGGTCGTCATGAAAAAAAACATAAGGGGTAACACTGTCGTTTTTTATTGGTCGTCATGAAAAAAAACATAAGGGGTAACACTGTTGTTTTTTATTGGTCGTCATGAAAAAACCATAAGGGGTAACACTGTTTTTTTTTTATTGGTCGTCATGAAAAAAAACATAAGGGGTAACACTGTTGTTTTTTATTGGTCGTCATGAAAAAACCATAAGGGGTAACACTGTTGTTTTTTATTAGTCGTCGTGAAAAAAAACATAAGTCGATATTTATCAAAGAAAACATAGGGGGTAACACTGTTGTTTTTCTTTGGTCGTCATGAAAAAAAACACATAAGGGGTAACACTGTCATTTTTTATTGGTCGTCTTGAAAAAAAACATAAGGGGTAACACTGTCGTTTTTTATTGGTCGTCATGAAGAAAAACATAAGGGGTAACACTGTTATTTTTAGTTGGTCGTTATGAAAAAAAACATAGGGGGTAACACTGTTGTTTTTTATTGGTCGTCATGAAAAAAAACATAAGGGGTAACACTGTTGTTTTTTATTGGTCGTCATGAAAAAAAACATAAGGGGTAACACTGTTGTTTTTTATTGGTCGTCATGAAAAAAAACATAAGGGGTAACACTGTCGTTTTTTATTGGTCGTCATGAAAAAAAACATAAGGGGTAACACTGTTGTTTTTTATTGGTCGTCATGAAAAAACCATAAGGGGTAACACTGTTGTTTTTTATTGGTCGTCATGAAAAAAAACATAAGGGGTAACACTGTTGTTTTTTATTGGTCGTCATGAAAAAAAACATAAGGGGTAACACTGTCGTTTTTTATTGGTCGTCATGAAAAAAAACATAAGGGGTAACACTGTTGTTTTTTATTGGTGTGTCATGAAAAAACCATAAGGGGTAACACTGTTGTTTTTTATTGGTCGTCATGAAAAAAAACATAAGGGGTAACACTGTTGTTTTTTATTGGTCGTCATGAAAAAAAACATAAGGGGTAACACTGTCGTTTTTTATTGGTCGTCATGAAAAAAAACATAAGGGGTAACACTGTTGTTTTTTATTGGTCGTCATGAAAAAACCATAAGGGGTAACACTGTTTTTTTTTTATTGGTCGTCATGAAAAAAAACATAAGGGGTAACACTGTTGTTTTTTATTGGTCGTCATGAAAAAACCATAAGGGGTAACACTGTTGTTTTTTATTAGTCGTCGTGAAAAAAAACATAAGTCGATATTTATCAAAGAAAACATAGGGGGTAACACTGTTGTTTTTCTTTGGTCGTCATGAAAAAAAACACATAAGGGGTAACACTGTCATTTTTTATTGGTCGTCATGAAAAAAAACATAAGGGGTAACACTGTCGTTTTTTATTGGTCGTCATGAAGAAAAACATAAGGGGTAACACTGTTATTTTTAGTTGGTCGTTATGAAAAAAAACATAGGGGGTAACACTGTTGTTTTTTATTGGTCGTCATGAAAAAAAACATAAGGGGTAACACTGTTGTTTTTTATTGGTCGTCATGAAAAAAAACATAAGGGGTAACACTGTTGTTTTTTATTGGTCGTCATGAAAAAAAACATAAGGGGTAACACTGTCGTTTTTTATTGGTCGTCATGAAAAAAAACATAAGGGGTAACACTGTTGTTTTTTATTGGTCGTCATGAAAAAACCATAAGGGGTAACACTGTTGTTTTTTATTGGTCGTCATGAAAAAAAACATAAGGGGTAACACTGTTGTTTTTTATTGGTCGTCATGAAAAAAAACATAAGGGGTAACACTGTCGTTTTTTATTGGTCGTCATGAAAAAAAACATAAGGGGTAACACTGTTGTTTTTTATTGGTCGTCATGAAAAAACCATAAGGGGTAACACTGTTGTTTTTTATTAGTCGTCGTGAAAAAAAACATAAGGGGTAACACTGTCGATATTTATCAAAGAAAACATAGGGGGTAACACTGTTGTTTTTCTTTGGTCGTCATGAAAAAAACCACAAGGGGTAACACTGTTGTTTTTTATTGGTCGTCATGAAAAAAAAAACAAGGGGTAACACTGTCGTTTTTTATTGGTCGTCATGAAAAAAAACATAAGGGGTAACACTGTCGTTTTTTATTGGTCGTCATGAAAAAAAACATAAGGGGTAACACTGTTATTTTTAGTTGGTCGTTATGAAAAAAAACATAAGGGGTAACACTGTTGTTTTTAATTGGTCGTCATGAAAAAAACATAAGGGGTAACACTGTTGTTCTTTATTGGTCATCATGAAAAAAAACATAAGGGGTAACACAGTTGTTTTTTATTGGTCGTCATGAAAAAAAACATAAGGGGTAACACTGTTGTTTTTTATTGGTCGTCATGAAAAAAAACATAAGGGGTAACACTGTCGTTTTTTATTGGTCGTCATGAAAAAAAACATAAGGGGTAACACTGTTATTTTTAGTTGGTCGTCATGAAAAAAAACCTAAGGGGTAACACTTCTGTTTTTTATTGGTCGCCATGAAAAATAAAATAAAGGGTAACACTGTTGTCTTTGTCAAATAAAATATAAGGGGTGCTTTGTATCAATTAAAACATAGGGGGTAACACTGTTGATATTCATCAAATAAACGTAGGGGGTGACACTGTCGTTTTTCTTTGGTCGTCATGAAAAAAAACACAAGGGTCGTTTTTATCCAATGAAACCTGAGGGGTAACACTGTCGTTTTTTATCGGTCGTCATGAAAAAAACATAAGGGGTAACACTGTCGATATGTATCGATTAAAACGTAGGGGGTAACACAGTCGTTTTTATCAAATGAAACATGGGGGTGACACTGTCGTTTTTCTTTGGTCGTCATGAAAAAAAACCCAAGGGGCAACACTGTCATTTTTTATTGGTCGTCATGAAAAAGAACATAAGGGGAAACACTGTCGTTTTGTATTGGTAGTCATGAAAAAAAACATAAAGGGGGTTGTTTTTTTTGGTCGTCATGAAAAAAAACATAAGGGGTAACACTTGTTTTTTATTGGTCGTCATGATAAAAAACATAAAGGGTAACACTTGTTTTTTATTGGTCGTCATGAAAAAAAACATAAGGGGTAACACTGTTGTTTTTTATTGGTCGCCATGAAAAAAAACATCAGGGGTAACACTGTTGTCTTTGTCAAATAAAATACAAGGGGTAACACTTGTATTTTATTTGTCGTCATGAAAGAAAACTTATTTAAAAAAAAAAAAAATGGTCCTTGTCAAATAAAATATAATGGGTAACACTTTTGTTTTTCATCAGTCATCACTGTCGTTTTTTATCTGTCGTCATGAAAAACCCATAAGGGGTAACAGTGTCGAAATGTATTGAATAAAACATAGTGGGTAACACCAGGGACGCGGGAAGTCAGTCCGAGGGGGGGGTGCTGAGAGAGAGTCTATATAATGACGTCATAATAAATGCTGCGCAACAACGATTGTTTACAGAGACGACACATTCCGCAGACACGTTGGGGTACCTGTTGGGGGTACCCCCATCTTGGTGGCCGTGTGAGCGGGGACTCGAACCTGAGTCTACAAAGTGTTAGCCAACACACTTACCGCTGCACCACCAAGACGCCGACTCGAAATTCCCGGAAGATCTAATTCACTTTACAATTCAGCAGACTTAGAAATAATAGACTTAATTTAACACAATGCCATTGACATTCCCAGGACTTAAGCCCCAGTCTCCGGATTGAAAATCACAAGCTCTCCCTGCGGCACCAGACAGTGAGTTCAGAAGTTCAGAGGTTCAGAAGATCAGAGTTTCAGAAGATCAGAGGATATATATGACCTAAAATTTTTAAATACATGACATATTTACAATATGGGTTTAAAGAATAGTCTGCTGCTTCTATTGTTTGTGTCCTTGTGTTTATTGTGTTCATGTAAGGGACTGTTCTTCTATTGTTTGAGTCCTTGTGTTTATTGTGTTCATGTAAGGGACTGTTCTTCTATTGTTTGAGTCCTTGTGTTTATTATGTTAATGTAAGGGACTGTTCTTCTATTGTTTGAGTCATTGTGTTTATTATGTTAATGTAAGGGACTGATCTTCTATTGTTTGAGTCCTTGAGTTTATTGTGTACATGTGAGGGACTGTTTTTCTGTTTGGTTAATAACGAGTCAGCGGGTTCACTGAATGTTCTCTGTGTTCAGCAGAGGACCAATTTACACTTTAAGTTTGGGGGTTCACTGAGTAAATAGCACAATAGAGGCTTCGTCTACATCTCATCTTCCTAATTCTTTTTTCCTGAGCAAGTTTGAATTCTGATCATAGAAAATTGAGAGAAAGGACTAGTGTTTGAAACGTAAACCAGGAAACAAGGAGAGTCCTTGAGAAAGAAAGCGAGTCCTGAAACATCAAAATATGGTCAGTCTCTTATTAATTTTTTAAGCAAACTTTTTACGAAAATAGAGCGTTCATGTCTCCAACACATGCCATAACCCTTTGGTGTATAAGATACATATAGTGTTTGTTAAACACGCGTTGGATTCATTTCAGGATTTAACTTTGTTCAGTTCAATGATTTCAACAACACTTTTTTTTCCTAACTTTTCTGTATTCTTATTAAAAATAAATCCTGTTTCCTTGAATCGAAGACCGTTAGAGGAACTGGGAGCTGAGTCCCATTGAACAGCCCAAGATCCCGCACGGATGAGCCCCTTCCCACCTGCAGAACTTCATTATTCCGTTTCGTCCTACTCGACCCCTCCGTCCATCAACAGCGTGTCTTCTTTCAATCCCCGTTTATCCTAGCCTGGCAAGCCAGACCCATATCGGAAAGATATTGGGGATATTGGTATATTGGTACATTGATACTTTGATACTATATATATTGGTAGGCCTATATTGATACTCCCTGGCTGCAAATTAAATTTGCTGCCGCTAGGGGCGTCTAGATTTCTAGGCTACGTTTATCCATATCCAAAGTCGAAACTCATTGCAAACATTTTGTTCATCCGTTTGTCCGAGGAAATACAACACCAGCAACTCTCACGACCAGTGGCGGTGGGTCAATAGTGAAATATTCCGTGAAATATTCACTTGAAATATATCTGCCAACTATTAATAAACTATTATCATTACGAAATAAATCAACAAAAATACATAGCGTTTATCCTCGATTAATTGTGTGACATGCTTGTCACTGCCAGCAACCATTTAAATGCATCTGAACGTCAATGATTTGGGCTAGGCTAGTTATTGGTCATTCAAAATAAAGCCCTCCTCCAAGTCAGGAGCGCCGGCTACGTTGAAGTCAATGTAAGCTCGCTAATTTTTAGCTTTCCATCAAGCAGACAGCTTTTCATTGGCATCGCATTTCTTTTTTGTTATCACCACATGATTGGACAATTCAGCGAATCAATCAAATAGGCTACCTCCCTCAGCAGCATTCGCAGCACACCACAACTACATGTAGAGAGGAGATAGATCGCTAACTAGCAGAGAGTTGTAAGCACTTTCCACCCTTTTCAGTGGAGGAATTGGACTCCCCAAGCAATGTTATACTTAAAAGGAGCAAGTAAGTTACATATTAATTTAGTCTTTCGGCCTGTAGCATATAAACAATATGAAGCAACTGTCCCATATTTCTATCTGCATTTGAAGTAGACATTGAGACTCACAAAAAATGGACGCGCTATAGAACAGGGATCCTGATTTGTCTCAATATCAGAATAACAACAATGGGTCAAATAGCAATGGCTGGTGGAATGGCCATGAAGTAGGTCTGTATATGCAGTGTAAGCTTGTCCAGGCCCTGGGCTGCAAGTCAGGATGTAGGCTATGAATCTGAATGAAAAGTAGGTAAATAGTAGTAGTGGCCATCCCCAAAATGCACCAGAATACAGGAAATCAAATCTATTGAATTCAAAAAAAATTATGGGGGGGGACGGGAGGGTGACCTCAGACCCCCTGTCTATTACTGTGCCCCACCAACATGTTTGATCGCCAGCCGCCACTGCGCACTGGCTAACCAAATTAGATTGCACTACGTCTGACGCCCATTGTTTGTGATGTGTTGCACACAGTAATTGACGGCTATGTATCATGGTGAGCGCACACACACACGCACGCACGCACGCACGCACACACACACACACACACACACACACACACACACACACACACACACACACACACACACACACACACCCCCATACAGGTCTAAGCAGAGCAAGGAACACACAGAGGCTGTAACGGGGGCATACAGGTCCATCGATTTTATTTGGTACCCATAATAAACAGGTGCTTGGGTCTTTGCAGTGCCAGTAGTTCACCTTTTTGAATGAACAAATCATAATTCTAGAAGCACAAATGCCCTGGATATATTACATGCATAGTAATGTGCCCGTGTGCCTTCAAATAAAAACAAGAATGTTCACTCTAGAGCCCACTCACATAGACAAATGCATTCTTTAAATAGTTGAATTGTGTGTGCAGAGAATAATATTCAGCATAATGTTCATTATTTTTGATTTGATGAAATGAAGGCTTCTCTACTCTGATCATTCATGAATATAACGGCGGTCAACATGGCCCGAACAGTGCATTGCGCATACTAGAAAAAATATAGTCTGGAGTACATAATACACACATTCAGCCGTTCAACTAGCTGGCAGTTTACGACGTGGCCCCATGATGGTGCTGGGAAATCAAAATCTCTCCAGTAGTCTGGGAACTTCTTGAAAAGAAAGAGAAGTCGAGGATTAAGGTAAAGATGAGGCTGAAGTTATGGTCTCGTTAGGCTGATGTCTGTTTTTCTCTCTACAACTTGGTTTCTACCTGCATTTATCAAATGTTGCTGCCTTATTGACTGCAAAGGCCTTTTCCCTGTGTCGTCTCTTTCTCTTGGATTTTTTTCTCCTCCTGATTTTCCGTGCGGCTTTTTAACTCTTTTTCGACATGCGGTTTTACCAAGAAGAAATTCAAACAGAGAGTTAACTCACTTTTCCCCGCCCCTCAATTAGTCATAATTTAGACAAAAAAAAGTTTTATATAATCCTGCAATCATGCAATAACAAAGCTGCTCAACAAAACCAGACTCTCCCTCAATAGGCAGTAGATCATGTATTTCCACTCTTTGAATGAACATATATCTTAAACTTTTGCGGTCACCAAGGCCTTGATTTTACACTTCATTACCCCTAGATGGTGCTGTCTTAAAGGCAACTTATTTAACTGAACTTGGAGCTCAAATATAATTTGGACTTCTTGTATAGATGCTTGACAGTGATTGTTGTCAACTCATCGTAGTATAATAAAGTAGGAAATAGTTTTGTTTCGAACATCAGGAATGAAACTGACTATAAAACCGATGTTATCTTATGTAAACTCTGAATTCCACTATTATCTTCGAAATAGCAAATGGCAGTTTGTTTTTAGGACCAATTGTGCCACAATTTTATTACACAACTATTGATAAGAGGAAAGGTTTTTCTTGTTTAAAATTGTCTACGTTTTCAGGAAAAACATGCAACACATCGTAAATGCTACATTAAGCCCTTTTCCCAGATTTTGGAATGTCATGAAGCATGGAAAATTAAAACCTTTAAAAATCCTATTTCAGAAATAGACTGCGACAGTTGAAAAGGAGCAAACGAAAGCTGACCAATTTGCCCCTGTAGCTGTGCCTTCATGTGATGTGCTTTATAGGAAACATGATAAACACAGGGATATAAAACGGCTTCCGACGGATACCAAATCAAAATGGCGCCCTGTAGGCCTATTCATTATTGCTTGCTGCCTTCCTGACATAAGCCATGTTAAAAGTAAACCCCTCTTTGCGTCTTTTCTACTTTGCTCTTTGGATATCGTTACCTTTCCGTTAAACCACTATATGACATTGCTCAATCGGACATCAAACGTGTGCGTGACTATCGTTGTGCTACCGGAGATGTGCTTATAATTTCCCAGGAGAAAACAAAAATCCCACACAGGGAGTGACGTGAAACAGTTTTGAAATGACTAGCTCGCTCAGCGCCGACTCAGTGACGACGCCCCAGGGGGTCCGCACGCGGGCCCACCTGGGCCAGGGGGGGAAGCTCTCATAAACGTGGATGTGCTTGACCCCGATGCGTCATGAGGCCACACACCGTGCCGGCATCGTCCCGCGACGTGGTTCTGCCTCGGGTGGTGCACCCCCAGCACCCCTCCTGCCGTCCCCCCAGAGCAGCAGCAGTAGTAGGCCGCCTTGTCGCCACGCGGGAAAGACCCCCGGCACAACCACAGCAGCCCCAGCAGCAGTCCTGCCCGGCCCGCCTCCGTCATCTCTCTGCTCCCCCGCCCCCCCGCCCCCGGTCCCCCTCGCCCCCCGGACATCTGGCAGCGGTGTCCCGTCGGCGGGGCGCCGCCCGCCCCCCTCCGGCCCCGGCTGTGTCAGGACGACTGCATCAGGCCCGTCAGACGCTTCCCCGTCAACGACTTGCCCTGGGGGGGGGGGGGGGGGGGGGGGAGGAGAGGAGAGGGCCGACGGGTGACGGAGGGAACGGAGGCGTCCGGATTCAGGTGGGAAAAACAACACAACCCGGGCGATGAATGAGGTCAGGGAACGCACACACACACACACACACACACGTCCTCTCAGCATGCACGACGACGGACACAAGCCACCGGTGACGCCAGGATGGACACAGGACATGAGCGTAAACACCGGCCGGAGCTAGGAGGAGGTGGAGGAGGAGGAGGAAGAGGAGGAGGAGGAGGAGGCCAGCGTGGTCTGTGATGAGCGGGTGAACAGCCACGCCGCCCAGGAGGAGGGACTTACCACACTGCGGGTGAACTTCTCTAGGGAGGTGCGGCGGCCCTGCTCTGTGTCGGCCGGCTGCTGCTGTGAGCGAGGTAGGGAGGGGGGGGGGGGGGTTGGTGGGGGTGATGGATGGGTGGATGGAGTCAGGGAGGCAGGATCAAGTCATGGTTGTCAAAGGAGTAGGTTGGGTGGTTGGTTGTTTCATATATATATGTGTGTATATATATTTAGAGAGAGACAGAGAGAGAGAGGGTGAATAGAGGTTAGGAGGGACAGAGTGGAGGGTGGAGGGGTGAGGCCAGCCGGTAGGGGTGGAGTGTAGGGTGGAGGAAGAGTAGGGTGGGGTTAGGGGTGCAAACAGGGACAGGCAAAGGCATGAAGGCGGGGGAGGACAGAGGTAGATGTGATACAAAGCAAAAGCTAGCACATAGCACAGCAACGCCTAACCGTTTATTCCTTACAGGGGTTAGGGTGTACCGTACCCTGGTACTATAGAATGATCAATTCTGACGGTACAGAGCACGGCATACAGAGAGGGCTCAATCTATTGACCCTTAAGTGCATTTAAGTTCCCCCCCTAATTGTTTTGACAGCAGGATTAAGTCGGCGTCAGACAGGGAAGCGAAGTGTAAAAGGTTTGTGCATAATAATGAGAGGTAGAACAGAATACAGTGAATGCAGCGTAACGGTAAAGTACCTTTTTCCTGGCGAGCAGGAGGTCTTGGTAGATGTTGGATCGCAAGAAGCGTGCATAGCTGTCACTTTTCATTAGCTTAAAGATGTGCTCCTGGAATAGAAAGAGGGAAGGGGGCATGAGTGTGTGTGCGCACGCCCGCGTCAGCCTCAGGGTTTTCCGAGGAAAACAAGTAAAGACGGAGAGAACGTCAATGATACGTTTATATAATATTAAAATGGGAAAATACGAGTTCATATTTCTACATCTATCTCTCTTAGCTCACGTTCTCACCCTGTGGGTGTGTGTGTGTTTGAGTATTTGTGTGTATGTGTGTGTATGGTTAATCTCACACCATGGAACAAGGGTAAACAGCCACAGAATATAAACAAACAGGACCGGATGTGTGTGTGTTACCTTACACGACCTATCCCCTGCAAACGCGTGGGAATGTGTACGTGTATGTGTATTTGTGTGTGTGTGTGTGTGTCTGTGCTGGCAAGCGTGTTTGTGTGAATGTGAGTGTGTGTGTGCGTGCGTGTGTGAGCGTGTGTGCGCGCATGTGTGTGCCTCGGTACATTTGTCCCATATCGCCCTGACAGCTAGCGGTCTGGCGCTCGTGTGTGTGTGTGCGTCGGTACGTTTTCCCCATATCGCCCCGACGGCTGGCGGTCAGGCGCTGCGCACCTGTGCGTCCTCGAAGCTGTAGCGGCCGGGGTCCTTGAGGTTCTGGCTGGTGCGCTCGTAGCTGTGGGAGTCCAGGTTGATGGAGCTGGGGGCGCCCTCGGCCAGGAACTCCTGCCAGATCTCCTGGGCCCGCGAGGCCACCTCCTGCAGGGGTCGGCGTTTCAGCTCCTGCACCGCCAACCAGAACCTGGGCACAGGCCGCCCCATGCGGCCATTAAGCATCAGCCATCATACTACCGGCCCCCGCCGGGCCCCCCGCTGTCTCTACCCGGCTTAAGCAGATGAGATCAAATGAGACCAACGCTTCATAAATCGTGTGAGGGCAAAGTGCAAATTGCATTGTAATAGGGCAGAGTATGGACGTCGACAGTAATAGCATGAAGGGACACGAGGCAGAATGACGGGATATGTCCGATCCAGGCATGAGCGGTTGCCTGTTTGCATGGGTGGCGTAAAAGAAAATAAGTATGTATTATATTTACATCCTGAGGTTAGGTAAGAACGCTCTCACTGAGCCTGAGAAACATCTGTAGGTCAGCTCGTCAGTGGGGTCCAGAGTGTACAGTCAGAGGGTGTGTTTACGTTTAGGGCATTTAGCAGACGCTTTCATCCAAAGCGACCAAAGCGAGTTCATTCACACATTCGCTCACCGATAGCGGAGCCAACCATGCAAGGTTAAAGGCACCTTGTCAGGAGCAGTTACGATTAGGTGCCTTGCTCAGGGACACCCTCACACTCGGTCAAACGGATCTAAGCCGATCCCACAGGTGTGTGCGTGCGTGCTTGTGTGGAACGGGGCTCACCTGAGGTTCTCTGAGCTGAACTCTGACTCCAGGAACTTCAGGAACTGGTCCCGCCCCACTGGGTCCTTGAGTGCCTCCTCCAGGGAGAAGCCCCACCTCTTCACCCGCTGCTGGCTGGGGTCCTTGCTGTTGGAGGAGAGATGAACCAGAAGTAAGGAGCAGAAAAGACTAACCTGTTACCATGTACAAAACCCTAAATGTGCCTTGTTCCCTGTTGGTCATTAGCGGCGTGCCATCCATCCTGTTATCACACCACTAAGACCGAAAACGCCATCAGCCTAAGATGTTCTACATACAGTAGACCCCCCAGCTTTTGACACCTGGTCAGCCCACTCGCTCCTCAGGCCCAGAACCTCACCTGGCCTCCAGGTCCCAGAAGGAAGAGTCGTCGCTGATCCAGGGGTTGGAGGGCTCGGTGAGGGACACGAAGGGGTCGTACTCCTGGAACTGCTCCGTGTAGCCCATGAGGCTGTCGGCCACCTTGGACACCTTGAGACAGTGCCTGTCCAGCTGGATGTTGAGGAAGGTGATCTGAAGGAGAGGGAGAGGGAGGGGGAGAGGAGAGAGGGGGTAAATCGAGTGCAATGGAAAAGCTAAATAAGGGGAAGGCTCATCAGTCGGTATCTCAGAGGTGTCAGGCCTGATGGATGAGGGCGGCGGCAGCAGCGGGCGTCTCAGAGATGACAGGTCAGTGCTCCAGCGGAGGGAGAAGGTTACCTCCTTCTGAACGTCCTCTTTGGTGGGCTTCCGAGTGGCCTGTGAGGGATGTGAGCCGGACTGGGCTGGCTCTGGTTCTCGTCCGACACTCCGTACACGGACTGCAGCAGAGGAAAAACTTTATAAAAAAATATGTTTGTGTGCGTGCGTGTGTTGGTACACGTATATATCATAGACACATGATATATATTTCTATGTCACTAGCTTATATTTGTACATTTGTGTACATTTCATGATAATAATTACTACTGAAGTATAACAACAGTAGTTGTTATACATGCATTCATAAGGGTTTGAATGCATTGTTTATGAAATGCATTATAAATAAGTATTGTCATGAGGTTTGAACATAATATAAAAGGTCTTCCCTTGTGTCTCAAAACAGTGTTCATAAGGACATGGTAGCCTCACCTTCTTTACCCTGTGTGGATTCCTCTCTCGCCGACACTTGCGAATGTCCATCTCTGTGGTGTTGACACAGCCTGGCTGTGGAAAAGGACATGCTAAGTGTGTTTCTGGGTCAGGGAGCAGGGTTTTGTGCAGGCAACCTGACACCCAATCTGGTTATTGACATCAAAATGGGCCACCCGTTGGATGACAAATCCCTATTTTATCAAGCTGACTACTCTTGTTCAAGGGATTTTACTGGCTTACAACACAAACACTCTCTTCCCAGCTGTCCATCGCTGCTTTTTTCTGGCACCCTTCTTTCTCCTCTTGCCCACCTCTGCATTTTTACATCAATACCACACCTGTGCCTTTGTTCTAGCCTTCTCTCTCTCTCTCTCTCTCTCTCTCTCTCTCTCTCTCTCTCTCTCTCTCTCTCTCTCTCTCTCTCTCTCTCTCTCTCTCTCTCTCTCTCTCTCTCTCTCTCTCTCTCTCTCTCTCTCTCTCTCTCTCTCTCTCTCTCTCTCTCTCTCTCTCTCTCTCTCTCTCTCTCTCTCTCTCTCTCTCTCTCTCTCTCTACTCACCACTGGTCGATGGACATCCAGAATGCTCTCTCCTGGCTGTCCAGGATCTTCCTTTCAGCTTTGTCTTTCTTCCTGTCGATTCTGAGTAGGATATACATTTCAAATAGGTTAACATTTTCGAGAGAAACAATCATATACACGCACGCACACGCACATGCACATGCACACGCACACGCACACGCACACACACACAAGCAGGAAACATGTGAGTGTGTGTGCCAGAGTTCAAATCCCCGGCTAAGGCTTTGACCTGACGTTTTTACTTTGCCAAGCAATGCTTGCTGGTCACTGGTAGGACTCAGCTCTTGCATAACTGACATTTTGTGATCGGTGCTCACATGGCCTACTTTATGCTGCAAGTGTGTGTGTGTGTGTGTGTGTGTGTGTGTGTGTGTGTGCGTGTGTGCGGACTTAATGCTTCTTCTACGACCTACCCCTTGGACATGCAGCGTTTTCTATTTACTCACTCTGACTTTAAACGTTTCCTAGCTAGATGGGGGAGAGAAAATCTGTTTTCTGTGGTGTTGCTTTTTCCCATAACAACAGTGTGGACCGTTGTACTCCCCCATAATCACCACTAGGTGGCGGGATTACATAGATGGAATTAATCAAGCTAGCATGTTTGCTGTGGTGGTGTCTAGCATATGCCGAAATTAAACACATTGTTAGCATGAGGGCATGGATTAAGGCCTGAGAAACAATTCTAATCATGTGTGCCATTCAGGACCTCTCTTTGGACACAAATGTGAACGCAGGAAGAACCAAAGCCCTAATTTTTTGCATGCATTCCATGTAGATGAGCACATCTCATATTCAGAACAAAATGTATTTTCTTGGTGCTTTTTCGTGCCCATTTACACGTTTCACTCACTTCACTTGGCCTCGGCTTGCATGAAGATGAATTCCACTTTCGGGCGAAGGCTCTCTGAAGTCTGGCGAGGTTCTCCTGGTCCAGCCAATCAGGCGCGGCATTTCATGTCAAGGGGATCCGAATATTTTGAGGTTCAAGGTTATTTTTATCCCTCAGACGATTAAATGGTCTGATCCCTCAGACATCTTCACTGGTGGAGATGTGGGCGTCCGGGTGCGGTGAGACAGCGTGCTCAGATACCCTGACAGAAACACCTCACCGGGCCCTTCAGCAAACGCACTGAAAGCTCTTCTGTGGCACTTTCTACCGTGGTTTTATCTGGGCCCCGTACATAACGCCATCACTCCCTACCAGAGAACCTCGCGCAGGCACGCAAAAACAAGTGTCTCATACGGCGGACACAAAATAACCAGTCTCAAGTGAATAGGGCATTAACTCATCTCTGAGAGGTTCTCAACCGCCGATTTTGTATACAGTTGAATTTAGGTACACATTTCTATTTTATCACTAGGAATAATGACCCAAACCTCATAGCTGGCTACGGGCATGAGAGAACCCCCCTTATCCTCCGGGGTACCCTGGATAAAACCTAAAGACTGAAGGAGCACTGAGTGAAAGAAAAACTGTCCTCTACCAGTTGATGCAATCAGAGTAACGATTGAGAATCAGTTGATTGTGTGCGCACCAAGGCGTGCCTTGGAGAAGCCGGCCCTTAACGAGCAGCTGTCAAAGACACATGACCTCGTTATGAAGCAGAGGAGCCCTCCATCGCTCCATCAGGCCAGCTACCAGGCGCGGAACAGACAGAGGAATGAGGCCCTGGGCCCTGTAATGACCCAAATAACACGGAGAGAATGCCTCTGCTGCCGAGCGGAGAATAATAAAGTACAATAGATTTAGATAGACCGTCCTACAATGAGGGGGAAGTACAAGCCGGGGGTAGTAAAATGTGAAAATGTAAAATAGCGGGTTGATAATTCCCTATTCCCTATTCATATGCAAATTCCAAGATGTTCCCGGTTTACCTTGTGTGCAGAGGAGACAATCATGGCACATACTGTGGCACTCCAGAAAAAGTATTTGTTTCCTGACAAAAGGCTGTGTGTGTGTGTATGTGTGTGTGTGTGTGTGTGTGTGTCTTTGTGTGCATGTGTGTGTGTGTGTATGTATGTGTGTGCATCTGTTTGTGTGTGTGTGTGTGTGTTTGTGTGTGTGTTTGAATGTGTGTGTGTATGTGAGTTTTAATAAGTTTGTGTTTGAATGTGTGCGTCTTGTGTGTTTTAATGTGGGTATGTGTGTTTGAATGTGTGTGTGTGTCTGGTGTGTGAAGTGTGGTGATTTAATTATCGAATTTAATCATGGGGTACATAGCAACTTTCATCGTCCCGGCAACATATTTCCTCATAAAAAAAAACACAACAGAAATATTCTGAGTCAGCCAAGGTCAGCAATAGAAGGTGAGAATATGTAATTAGCGGCTCAGTGGGCGGAACATTTATAGGCAGTGTGTACTTACGGCTTCATAGTCTGCTAGCTCCAGCCTGGCTTTATTCTGCATGGTGCGCTTGCACAGGTAGATGGCTAGAGGAGAGAGAGAGAGAGAGAGAGAGAGAGAGAGAGAGAGAGAGAGAGAGAGAGAGAAAGAGAGAGAGAGAGAGAGAGAGAGAGAGAGAGAGAGAGAGAGAGAGAGAGAGAGAGAGAGAGAGAGAATTGAAATAAACCGTTTAGGGAAAAGCCTAAAAATAAAAGAGAGTCGACGGGTGCATATGAAGTCATAAAGTCAAGTTATAGATGTTTACAATCGTGACGAAGAAAACGGTTCACTGGTGATACTGGTCGTTTGGGATGGAGTGCTTTAAGGTATAACTTCATGCAACAAAAATGTTCTCCTCGATATCACCGGACAAGGCGAGTTAACCAGCCTCAAAGTAGGGATTTTTCTCTCTCTCTCTCTCTCTCCTCTCTCTCTCTCTCTCTCTCTCTCTCTCTCTCTCTCTCTCTCTCTCTCAGACACACACACACACACACACACACACACACACACACACACACACACACACACACACACACACACACACACACACACAAACACACGGGTTGAACCCCTGGATCGATGGCGGGCGAGAGACAACAGCAGCACCAGAGGATTTGCCAGAGTTGAACTTCAAAGTGGGTGATGGACAAACAAAGTAAAATCAAACCCCCAAAACTACAGGCAGAGAGCACAGGACTGCGGACCATGACTCACCATAATCAGTGTTCTCAGGCTCCCAGCAGTTGGACGGCCAGAAGTACGGAGACTTGAGAGAGAGAGACACAAGAAACTAATCAGACAGAGAGTCACTCTGTAAAGCTGGGTTATAACATGCACTCTACGTGACTCTAAAAATACTACGGTTGCTATGCACCGGATTCACCCTGTGATGGGCATCCATCACGTCTCTGTGTGTCCCGCAACTATCTGGGACTGATGGGGAATCTGGTTCCCTCTCTGATCTAGGGATGTAGATTTCATTGGATGTTAGAGATTCAAAGTTGGTTCCCTGGTCCATCAATAATGGATCCACCAAAACGATCGAGCATTCT
>NC_082386.1:11140936-11249887 GCF_031168955.1 Gadus macrocephalus
TGCTATTGCCACCAGGAGTGTGCGGCGCAACGCCTGGCGTCTATTGGGGCGACACGTCAGCGCTCGCTGGCGCACGCCAGACAACGCATTAAGGGCACGTCCTGTGTTCCGCATCCGCCACAGCAGCGCCATGAGCTCGGTGTTTGAGTGTGGGACTGTGGAAGACACACACACACACAGAGAGGTAAGAGGAGAGAGAGAGGGACGTGCATCTGTGTCAAGTCGACAGCAAAGTGCACCTCGCGTGACGGTGGAAGTTATTCTCACACATAAGGGGGGGGGGGCGTTCTGGAGTTACGTTGGAGAACAACTTCCTCCCATCGTAAGACGAACGCAAATCTGAGTCCCTGCTAGATGCAGAGCATTAGAAGCAGAGCGAGTGAGAGAGAGAGAGAGAGAGAGAGAGAGTGAGTGAGTGGGGGAGAGAGAGAGAGGGAGTGGGGGGAGAGAGAGGGAGGGAGCTGGAGAGTGAAACAGGCATGAATGCGGGCTAGGACATCAAGAGAGCAGGAGACACACGTAAACACCTCTGCAACGAATCCCGTTCATACGCAAGCCAAGATCTTACAAACAAGTCAAAAGCACCTCTAGTCAGAAGTCCACCCCACCACCACCACCAGCATTGAACGCTCCAACTAACAAGGCATCGATGCCCGGACACGCGACCCAGTTCTGCCCCCCCCCCCCCCCGGACAGAACCACCTCACCCCTGCGAGGAGAACGGTGCCCGGAACGCAGCATGCGAGTCCGTCTAGCCCCTGGCTACCAACGATACAGCCGAATCCCCTCCACGCCACGGATCCATCACACATTAGTTTCTGCAGCGGCCGGGCCAGCAGCGTGCACGACAACATCTGCCAATGCCTCACAGATGTTGCCCCACCATAAATGAAGCATCCATTACCTTAGTAACAAAACGACGCCTCGTCCACTCGGCTCCCCTGCTTGGCTCCCCTTAGCAACAAGCGGCAGGCAGGGTTCATGGTGTAATTGGCAGGAGGGGAGGGGCGGGGGGGGGGGGGGAGAGCGAGAAACAGCAGAAGAAGAAGAAGAAGAAGAAGAAGGAGAAGGAGAAGGAGAAGGAGAAGAAGAAGAAGAAGAAGAAGAAGAAGAAAAGAAGGAGAAGGAGAAGGAGAAGAAGGAGAAGAAGAAGAAGAAGAAGGGATCAAGAAGATGACAGTGGTTGGAGGCAGTGGAGCAGCGAGAGAGAGGGGGGAAGAGGGAGAGAGAGGGCGGGGGGGGGGGAGAAAGGAGGGTGTTAGGGAAGGGGGGAGAAAATACACAGAAGTGGGGAGAGAAAGAGGAGAGAGAGAGAGAGAGAGAGAGAAGGAGGGGGGTGGGGGAGAGAGCAGCTGGTTGCTGCAGTATTCCTCGTCTTGCCTCCTCTTCCTCCAGTGCTGCCTTGCCCGGGCTGAGGCAGAGGGGGACCGGCAGCTCTGTGCCTCAGAGAGGAGAGAGGATTGAGGGGAGAGAGGAGAGAAGAGAGCGGTCAGCCCAGGAGATCCTCACATGTGCGCTCCTCTCTCATCCTCCCGCTCTGCCACTGTGTGTGTGTGTCCGTGTGTGTGTGAGAGCCAGGCTCACTCGGGGAGAGAGAGAGAGGGAGAGAGGCAGTGCGAAAGAGAGACAGGGAAGGAAGGGAGGGAGGGCTGTGTGTGTGTGCTTGTTTCTGTGTGTGTGTGTGTGTGTGTGTGTGTGTGTGTGTGAGAGATAGAGACGGAGGGAGGGGAAGGCAGCGACACTTGGTAAAAAAAAAAAGGGGAGGGATGAAGGAATTACACAGAAGATAAAGAGAAAAATAAATAAAGAGCGAGAGTGAGTGAGGGAGAGAGATAGAGAGGGATAGAGATAGAAAGAGGGAGGGAGACAGAGAGAGAGAGAGAGAGACTACTGGATGCACAGGGAAGAGGAAATTAGGACAGCAAGATAGATGCAGACTGCAGCAGCGCCCACTGATGCTGAAAATAAGAAACATTTCATTGAGCGAGGTATCAAAATCCTATCTCACAGCACATCGTATGATCATTCACGCAGACATGCGGGCCACACTAGATAGTCTGGGAAAGAAGGAAGAGCATTCGAAATCATATATATTCAACCGTACACCAGCATATGCCTGCGTGTAGATGTTCCTTCATTTACCAGAAGCCTCCTCATTCATGTCGTGGTCTCTGTTAAAAATTAATAACGCCAGCCATGTGCTTTCCTTTCATTGGCCTCCAAATGAGGCGTCAAACTTTAAAACGGGATACAAAAATCATCCAAGCGTTCATTGGAACACTCCAAACAAATAAAGCTTATTTTTTTTCTGCAATAAATGAGATTGTGAAAGCCTCTCCCCCCCAAGGATTACAGTCCAGAAATACATTGCACGTGGCCAATTTGGGAAGGCATGCATGTAGAATGAACACGGGCACACACACGTAGACACACACAGATACACGCACAATATGGTTGTGTATATTTTCACAGAACCAGTTACTAAGATATCAGAGAATATCTCGCTTCCTGCTTCGTCTGTTGTCAAGTGAAAGTCTGAGTGTGTAAAAATGTGTACATCAGAAAAAAGCCCACTTCCGTCCAGCACCATGGACAGCGTAAGTCTGTTGGACCGGCCCCATATCCAGACGATTGTGGACGTGCGTCTTATGCAGAGCCGTGATTCTCCACAACCATAGTTAATCAGTACAAGTCCTCGCAGGGCTACTATACGAAAGACTATAGGCCTGCAAGACGTTCTGTGTTTGTTTAACCATCGTGTACACCTATGGTCCTAAGAAAATCAGTTTAGAACCTATCAAGGCCTACTGCCGCATTCCAATACCAACTAAGGACCCACAGTGGTGCAAGGGGCAACACTTTTATGTGCGAGGATGGAAAATGGAGAGCCATTTTTTAATTGTGCACTCCTTGCACCATTCTCTCGTTTTAAGCAATGCACAATTTAAAAAAACGGTGAGCCTGTGGTGCCTGTGCTCATTGCCTGTGCTCATTGCACCGTTATTAAGGCCTATCTTGTGCACTCATTGTATATGTTTATGGTCTATCCTATTATACTATTATGATCACAATATCCTTTTTGTGATAGGCCTTGCAGTGAGAAAGATTGAGAAAGATTCCCCCGCTTCACCGGAGCTCTGTTACAGCCTCCTCCACCGATTCACGGCAGAATACGTTATCCGTGGTGATACAGTGGTGGTGGTCGCCCATCCCCATCCCCGCCACCCCCACCCCCACCCCCAGCTACATAACAGTGGACACGTGCGCAAACAATCTACACCCCCACCATCATCATCATCACCACCACCAACGCTATGTTGACTTGCAATCAGCCTCACGTAGGTAGCGCCGTCACGGGCTCCAGCCTCGAGACCCGCGTGTGATTAACGAGGTGGCGGGCTGACAGGGGCAGACAGGGTGGGATCATTGTGGTCGTCTAATCTGCTCTAAAATGGAGTGGAGTCGGGACGGAGCAGGGTGAAGGGAGGGAGGCGTCTTTTTAATCTCCGTTAATGCTAAATTATTGAGCAGCGTTTTCCGAAGTGTGTGTAGCGACCCAGCCAACGTTGGGGGGTTGTTTACTGAACACGCATGCGCGCACTCATGCGCTCGGCTCGAATCAATCTGTGAGAGAAATCAAACTGCTATTTAAAATAGAAGAAAAGCCAATTTACTTACGTTTGAAATACAGCCTCGATGCAGGGTTCAATGATTCTTGCTGTTAACCAGGGCCGGCTCTGGCCATTAGGCCTACCCCCCCCCCCAGGGGGGTAGGCCTAATGTCGTTTTAAACGTTAACAGGGATGACCCCAATAAGCGTCCAACGTAGTGCAACAGAAACGTTGGGCCGGCAACCCGAGGCAGACGGTACTGGTGCCGTCTGCCTCGCGGTTGCCGGCCCAACGTTTCATCACACCATCACACTCATTCTACAGCAGGGGTGGCCAAAGTAAACTAAAGCCTGCGGGCCACATGCGGCCCGCCCCATTGTTTAATCCGTCCCGTCAGGCGTATTACATTAAAAAAACCCTAAGCCATTATTATTTTTTTGCATTTTTATGCTTTATGACAGAGTGAGATAGACAGGAAGAGAGATGGAGGACATACAGAAATGGACCACTGGCAGGATTTGTACCTGGCTCGCTGCGGTAAGCAAACCTTTCTCTGAAGGGGCGTTTTTGAGGAGCCAGCAAGTCTTTCATATCCAGAAAACGAAAGCAAATTTGAAACATACGTTTATGACACAGAACAGTTACTCGGCGTGTAGAACTTATTGACGAATGAGTGGCCCGCAGGTCAGCTTAAAAAAATTATGTGGCCCTAAAACCAAAAAGTTTGCCCACCCAGTTCTACCCTAAATAAATTATGTTGACAAAAACATTAGACATGCAAATGGTTTGAAGACAATTTTTTTTCAATTTCTTTAAATTAAAATAACTTCTCAAACAAACACTATTTTGAAAAAAATTGTAATCAAAAGCACTGTTAAAGCCACACCACAAGACCACTTTTCGACTATTTCTCATTCAAATATGTCCTGTTGGCAGGGACAGGAATTTAGATGAGGCTGAAGATGAAGAAGTAATATTTTACCATGAATAAGTGCAGGTTTGACACAATTATTAAGAATGTCTGACAGTAGACACTAATCACAAGAATTGTGTTTTACTTCAACATGTATTGAAAAAGGGCTATGTTCAATAGAGTGAGGGGTGGGCTGAGAGAGAGGCAAGTCAAGGGGGATCATCTTCATGGCCTGTGCGTTAGCTGGTCCTGCGGTGAGCCAACACTTGATGACTATGAAATCCTATGGTATTTCAGGCATATTATAAGATCAAATCAATCAGGCTAATGAGCTTCTATCCAGGCCAAAATATTAAAGGTTTTGTAGGTTCAGATTTAAAATTTGGTGGCAGATTGCAATCTATTGAATGATTTTATCCTCACCAGTAAATTAACTCATTAAGCTGGAACTCCCAGCACTGCTGCGGCCATTGTTTTCAACATCTCCCCCTCTCCGACAGACTCCTGTAGGCCAAACCACCTCATAATGGATGGGCCTAATACATATTAGTATTCATTCAATCAATAATCTTAAATTCTTGGTTCCCATAAAAATGTTCACCCAAAAGTGCTTATCCGCATGCAGTGTAGCAAGAGAGACAAGACAGACGTTATAATTCAACAAAATATCTTTAATAGATATAAACTGTATTTTTTTTTTTTACACATCACAGCTCAAAGTAAACAGAATCACATGCTGCCACGCACACACACACACACACACACACACACACACACACACACACACACACACACACACACACACACACACACACACACACACACACACACACACACACACACACACACACACACACACACAGTGAATGAAGGGACAGGCCCCCTCTCTGTGTTGTGGAGGGACTCAGGCAAGCCGTATATGTTCATACATTTTTATATTTATCTTTTGTGTAATTATTTTTGCACTTGAGTCCGGCTCATGCTCTTGGTCTCACCTCCTGCCTTACTCCTCGCTCGCCCTTCCTGTCATCGCCACTATATCATCTACGTAATAAAATGAGAAATGCATTAAAAATAATCTTTAAAAAAAGTATGAAGGTGCAAATTTCAGATGACTGCCAGAGGTTCCTCTGGTATATGTACACGTCTTTACAACACACGCTTAGAAAAGGAGAACGCTGCAGCCATCCGTCCTCCTAGCTCTCTTCACGTCTTAACGGATCATGGGTCAGGGACACAGGCAGAATTTGTATAGGCTACAGACCACTGGATATCTTAACATTTTAAAATCTTTAAAGTTTAACATCACATCACAGTACCGATTGAATCAATAGAGCATCAGATGTCGTTGGGCTTTGTAGCATGCTATGGACATTATAGAGGTTCAGCAAAGTGTTGCATTTACATATAGCCAACACTAGGGGGCGATGCCTGGTCACTGCAGCAGTCAAGGCGAGGGCATTAAACAGTTGCATATCGAAGGTTCCGAGAAACATAAATCATTAAAAATAATAAATTAAATTACTTATTTTTTATGTTAATCTTATTTTTTTTTTCTGGTATGGTATCTACATTGTTAATCCGAGGAGAACTCAATACGAATGGCATTCGTATCTGCATGATTGTTGCTCATCCCATTTGTCATCTTCACACTAATCAGCAGGGGGTAGCTGTGCCTGAACTTCCATTTGAAAATAGCAATCCACATTAATTCCACGACAAATCTCGCTTGGTTTTCAGGTTCATGCACGTCATTCTCTTGGTTCCTTGTATATCTGTGTTCTTACGATACTCTTTCGATTAGCTCAATGAAAATAACCTATAACTCCGTACACAGATATTATAATAGACACATCCTTTTTATTTCTACAGGCAGGCCCTTGCAGTGGATCGTATGCGTACATACATAGACTATCTTATTATCAATCTTATTAACCAGGAAGCAGTCTGTCTTTCTATGAGCGCTATAAAAAATAAAAATGAAAAATAAATCATCACGCCATATTGGATGGTGACAATCATCTTCTATCTGTGTCGTATGCATCGGTTAAAAAAATAAAACTGGCATCAAAGTAAACCGCATCTACACAGTGGTTAACGCTACACTGCACACACTGCACCTACTCACCTAATCTCTCTTTAAAGCATCACTTTCTATCACGAGCGTCCCGGACACCGCTTCACAGTCACAAACCGGAGACAGCAACTTGTCTCGCCTGGGCTCAATGTCAAGCCGGGCAATTCATCACCGGGAATTTTGTTTACTTGGAATTGCAATTGATGGGGGACATAAATCACAGACATCACGCCCAGCGCTCTAAATCCCCAGGGTGCGTTTGAGCATCTTTCTCTCTTCCTTGCATGTCTCTCTCTCTCTCTCACTTACTATATCTCTCTTTCTCTCTTACTCTCTCTCTCTCTCTCTGACATGCAGGGGGAGCACTTTCAAATCTGTGATTACGAGACACAGACACACACAGACACACACACACAAAAAGGGGGCAGGCCATACACATGACATCAGGCACCTGCACGAGACCGTGCCGCTTCCCGGGCCGTCTCGCGGCCTCGCTCTGCACCTCCAGCTCCTTCCCTTCGGTCCTCAAACCCCCAAAAACCAAGTGCTGATTGTACTCACAACGAGACTCACGGACGAACGGCCAATACAAAGCACGACTGCACACGGTGGTTCTGAGGGTCTCCTGCGGCCTCCCGCTCCTTCCACAGAGCAGGCGCCGGGCAGCGGGGGGGGGGGGCCGTCTGACAGCGCCCGTTCAAAGTGTTAACACGCAGCCTGTGATGTGCCGATCCGGCCCCTGGGGGGGCCCGCGGTGATCACAGCCCCCAGAGAAGGGGTGGTGGTTTTGTGCATCAGGTGGAGACGGGGGACAGGGTGTCGGTGGGGAGGTGGGGGGGGGGGCGGCCGGGTCAGTTCATGTCGATGGTGTTGAAGACCCACTCGGTGAACTTCTTGAGCTTGGCCGAGGCGTTGTACGACTCCTCCTGAAGCCGCTGGTTGTCCTCCCGCAGGCCCTGGACCTGGGCCTGGAGCGACGCCTTTGCGTCTATCTCCTGGGGAAGGGGGGGGGGGGAGGACATCAGGGTGTCACGCACGCACGCACGCACACACACACACACACACACACACACACACACACACACACACACACACACACACACACACACACACACACACACACACACACACACACACACACACACACACACACACACACACACACACACACACACACACACACACACACGAAAGAAAGAGGAAACAGTCGGTGAACGTTGTGGGGACATGAGCTGGGCTATGTGACTAAGATAAGGTCAAGGAGAAGCCTTTGGATGTGTTTGCCTGTTGGTCCTCGTCATGACCATATGTCAGTTAATGTTTGTGTTTGACAGTTTCTCTTCTAAGGATTAATAAAGGGAATTAAATCAAAACAAATAGGAAGATCTTCGAACCGGCACCCGTTCTCACCTTCTTCAGGTCGTCCTGTAGCAGCTTCACCAGGGACTCCAGCTGGCTCACCTTACCCATCAGACAGGCTGGGCTCTCACTGGGAGGAGGAAGAGGAGGAGGAGGAGGAAGAGGAGGAGGACGACGACGACGACAAAGAGAAGGGGGAGGGGGAGGACGACGACGACGACGACGACGACGACGACAAAGAGAAGGGGGAGGAGGAGGAGGAGGAGGAAGAGGAGGACGACGACGACGACGACGAAAAAGAGAAGGGGGAGGAGGGGCAGGAGGAGAAGCGGGAGGAAGAGGAACAGGAGGAAGAGGAGGAAGAGAAGGATGAAGAGGAGGAGAAGGGGGAGGAGGATGAGGAGGGAGTGGAGGGGGGAGAGGAAGAGGAGGGAGTGGAGGGGGGAGAGGAAGAGGAGGAGAAGGAGGAGGAGGGGGGAAGGGAAGTAGGAGAAGGTGGAGTAGGAGGAGCATGAGGAGGAGGCGGAGGAGGAGGAAGAGGAGGAGGAGGAAAAGGAAAGGGAAGAAAAGGAGGAGAACGGGGAGGAAGATGAGGAAAAGGGGGAGGAAGAGGAGGAGAAGGAGTAGGAGGAGGAGAAGGAGAACACGGTCAGCTTGCATGTCATCAAATTAATGGCGGGGTCAGGACCTGGGGCAGGGGGCTGCGTCGTCTCACCTGGGCGAGGGCTGCCTCGATGAGGCTACTTGCGGTTCGGCCTGTTGGGGGACGGTGGTCTCTGTGCTCTCGGCTCTGGAACTCTCCTCCTGGGCGGCCAGCACCACCAGCCTCTGCTCTGAAGGCACACAGGCCCGGTTCAATGTGTTAATTAAGAGCAGAAAAGTAGCGTTAAATTAGATTATCACTGCTAATTACTGCCCTCTAGTGGTGATTCCTTGCAACTGATTGCATTGGGGAAAATCGTTTATATATAAAAAAAATAAATAATAATGTACATGTTATCTGGTGTATGTCCCATCCGTTATTAAAGGAAGGTTACCATCCCTTGCAGTGGACTATGTTGGGGCTAGACATGGATTGATCGCGCAGGTTGTCAGAAAAAAAGACGTCTGACTATATGGAGCTCTCAATAAATATGCAGGCCGCACTGAAACATTGCGTCTAAGATCCACTGAAGGGCCGTTTGAAGGGCCCGGAGAAAAAAAGATAAAAGTAAAAATATCTTTTGAGAGTCTCTCGTCAGGAGGAAAGGGATGAGGCGCTACACTTGTATGAATACATATTAGTTACATCAGCATTTAGTAAAACTGCCTCGTCTGTTCAATTCCACGTTTCTAAACTTTTTTTAGAAAGAGAAATCCTCTGATAAACCGTTGGTCTTGCCCGTCTCCTTCCTCTCCCCAGAACCTGGTTTTGCTGAATATGAGCACTTCTTTCCTCTCCACCTTGAGGGGGGGAGCCCAGCGAGGTCAGGCCCCCTGGTGGCTGACGGAGCTCAGAACGAAGGGAAGAGGGCAGAGCCGTGCCTCGTTTACCTTCAAAGGCCTTGGCAGCGTCCACCAGATGGGCCCAGTCCAGAGGGGCGTCGGCCCCGGCTCCAGGAAGTGGCATCAGCACAGCATCCTGTAGCTGCTGGCTCTTGATGTCCTGGTCCAGGGACAAGCTCTCTGGGCCAGACAGGTCTCCTGGGTGACACAGGGAAACACAAATATTTAAATATGCACCGTGAGAGCACAGTTTTAGGGAAAGCGTCTTCCAACATCACAAGCTCATGCATTACACCTCCTACAGCGAAGTAGTAGAAGATAAACACACGTTTAAAAACAATTCTGCAGGAGCGACAAGTGAGGCAATACATATAAAAGAGTGAAGTCTGCACACGGTCTATTGCTCCCACGGTTTATCTATTGGATCCAATACAACGAGCAAATTTTACTTTTTCATATGCATACATTTGCAGTGGAACTTTAACCCCTAAGCCTGCCAGTGCGGACGCCATGGTCTCCCAGTGGAGACGGACAGGACCACCACGGCCGGCGCAGCTTGTGTCGTCGACTGTGTTGGAGCTTTGCAGAACCAATTCTACACTCACATTTAAATCGGAGACACAAGCATTGCGTTGGTCCATAACGTCTAGAGTCGCTACTATGCTGACTAATGTTAAGCGCATTTAAGCGCGTGACAGCTTTGCACTCACAAGTCTTATTAATCATCTAGCCGGTGTACTCTGTGTCAAGATTCTACCATTGTAAAAACATTCAGTGCTTTTAAATGTCAGAACTGCAATAGTGGTGTTCATTTATTCCCCGACTGCGATGCAAGCGTACGACTCATAAATATGACTCAGTGCCAAAGCCCTGAGTTAAACCGCCTCCCTACATCAACATCATACAACTACTCACAATACCCCGCGTGGACTAGTCATCTCGCACGGAGAAACATCAAAAATATAGCGCAAGCTTTTGTACAGGGAACATTTCCAGCGGCGGGCTGCATTTTTTAAAAACTCTAACCCAATGGAGAGGCTGCCTCGGGATTTCTGAGGTGTAATTATCCCAGAGTTTCTCCGGGTGTGTGTGCTGAGCCCAGCCTCCTCACCCAGGGACTTGTGGGAGGCCCGGCGGCTGGCCGTGTTGCGGGCGGTGGGCGAGCGCGGCACGGTGGAGCAGGTGAAGAGCAGGTCCCCGGAGGCCCCGTCCCGCGGGGCGGCGGCGGCGGCGGCGGCGGTGGAGTGGTCCCGCTGGCCGCTGTAGATGCTCTCGTCCGACAGCGTCCTCTGGAGGGGCCGGCGGCAGGGCGGCGGCCCGGGGAACAGCGTCTTGTGAGGGACAAAAAGAGGAGAACATGAGAATACATTTGCTCATATCAAATACATCTAAAATCCCTTTTTTTTCTAACAAAATTGTGCACGTATATGAAGATTTTACGTATATGAGTATTATTTTTTTTCAATGTAACTAAAAGTCTTTCAATGTAACGAACGGGCCAGAAAACAGGTGAGAAAACAGAAGAAAGCAACATGGAGGATTGTGGACACTGTTCATGTTGTTCTTGTCTACGTGCGGGAGGCAGGAAACCACATCGCACGTCATAGAGTTTGCGCTGGAAAAGGGTAGAAAATTAGCGTGTCCGGGTGGTCTTGTTTCCATCACTGCCGATCGGAGAGTAGAATGTAAAGCCTGTGATTACTGCACTGCAGAGTCATTTGTCCCGGGAATGAACGCAGACTGGAACCTTTCCCACTTCAGACAAAGCCAGATATTTGGGGATGTTTTGTCCAGTGGGAAAGTGGCTTTACCCGCACATTTAGTACTTCAAAGGCTGCTATGTTTCCACACACAGCAAAAGATTAAGCATTACAAACACAGACTAGCTATGATGATGGCAACAATAACCAACAATCACAAACAGAAAACATAGTCAATAGGCCTAGCTTGCTGTTTCCCAATCAACTATGTGCAGAGTCAAACGAAAACAAAGAGAGGGGATAAGAACTGCTGAGATTGTGTCTAAATCAGGGATGGGCAACTTTCATGATAAAGAGGCCCACAGATAATATTATCTGTGGGCCGCACTGAGTGAGGATCTGCAAAATCATATGCAAAATCCATAGTGAACCATGAAATATGCTGTCTTTGTTTGAATGGCTTCCTCGTCATAGGTATACTGTTAATAACGTTGTTATCTTATTATCTACTGTGTCCAAAACAAAGAACATCATGGGGGGTTAGGGTTAGCGAGGGGGGGTGCTATTGCTCAATACCTTCTCATCCAGGGTGCTGGGTGGGGGGCTGTCCAGGGTGATGAGCTTCTTCAGGTCCTCCTCCAGGCTGGACTTGGGGGCTTGGCGCAGGGGGGACTGGGCCCCGCGCAGGTTGGCCCGGAGCTGGGGCTGACCGCCCAGCAGGCCGTCGCTCTGGTGACGTCTGATGGGGGGGGGGGGCAGAGACGGGGAACAATGGTCAGAACTATGAGGACAATTATTTAATTCATTAAATAATTTCCAAAAATCTGAGTTGTACTACACATGTACATCTCTTATGTAAAATACCCAATTTATAGTTCCCAATTATAATTTAAAGAATGCTTAAATGCAAATTACAATTATTATTACAGCTAATGTAATGGAAGCAAACCACATATTTTACTGATTAACTTGAATGCAGGCTGAATAGATTGTTCATCTAAATTAGGTTTTATGGGACAAAATCCAAGGTTAAAACGTAATTCAACAGAAAGCAAGATGGACGCCGCAAGGTAATTCCCAGCTCGGCCACCGGGAGGCAGTGGTGCCAAGAGATGTGAGCGGCTAATTACATTCTGTGCACATGTCACGTTACACCAAGCCACACAAACCAGCTCCCTTAACAGTGGGATCGTTTCTGTATTGAATAGGCAGAATACTCAGCACAGTTTGATACACCCTTCCAAGTAGTCACAGGTGTCAATCAAGAACATCTGTACTCCTTCTGAAGTGCTTACTTGCGGGTGTTGCCAAAGTCCACAGAGTTTACGGTCCCGCCCGGTTTCTTCCAGCCAATCAGGTACTTGGAAGTGGCTCCCTGGCGGGGGTAGAAGCTCTTGGGCCCTGGGGAGAGGTTGGTAGGGGAGGTGGGAACAGCACTGGGCTCCTCTGGGGATGAGCCAGGGCTGCCTGAGCTCAGAGTGCTAGGGATACAGAGACAGAGAGAGAGAGAGAGAGAGAGCGGGAGAGAGAGAGAGAGAGAGAGAGAGAGAGAGAGAGAGAGAGAGGCCGAGACACAGGCCGAGAGGAAAAGACAGATAGAAAGAGACGGAGAGAAAGAGAAAGAGAGAGCGAAAGAGGAATGTTTTTAGAAAATTGAAAACTCAAAAGGCAGTTTTTTTGCAGGATTGTTATACTTTATGGAGTTTGGAGCTGAACTCTTCATAAACAACATGTTTTCATGGCCCTTTCAGTTACGCAAGCACCGAGACAAAAACGTAAGAGTTAACTTTTACTATCGAAAAAAATACATACAAAGTTTAAAATTAAAAAAAAGGCACGGTTTGTCCTTGGGCTTTCAATATTTATTGACTTGAAAAGACAAAAAACATAAAATAAGTTTTTTTGAAGGTTTGACTTGAAAAGGCTAGCTTCCAAACAGCCGTGCGTGTCTATGTGCGCGTGCGTGCGCGTGTGTGTGTCTGTGATGAAACAAAGCTGCCAGTGTACAGGTCTGGTGGCGCAGGAGTTATTTCTGGCTGAGTGAAGAGGAAGAGGAAGGCTTTGGATGGTTCAAAGGAGGTGGGATTTAGCGGGGGACAGGGGGGAAAGGGGGGGGGGGGTACGCCCTGCTGCTGAGCCTTCAAAATTCAGCATTCCTAGCTACCACAAGCACCCCCCCGCTGAGAGACAGACAGCCACACACACACACACACAAGGAATTTGGCATCTGGCTGACTGCGAGGTACACACACTGCATCACTGTCAGCTTAATAAAACATGGATGATTCCGTAGCAGCTTCAAATGTAAAACGTATCAGAAACAGTGGTGGGGGTTTGGGGTGAGGGGGGAGGCGTGGGTAGGGGGTGGGGTTGACAGAGAGGGTGAGGGGGGGTGGGGCCACACCTGGTGCGGGAGGCGGCGTCACTGAAGGTACTGGAGCCCTGGTCCACGGGCAGGGCCAGGGAGCAGGGTGTCTTCCCCGGGCCCTCATTGGGCCCCATGAGGGCCAGGGTGTCGGGCTTTGGAGGGGAGGCCCCTGCCGCCCCGGGCCCCAGGTTCTGCCAGGCCACGCTGTGGTCGTTGGCCCTGAAGGCTCCGGCGGCGGCGGCGGCGTTGACGGTGGCGACCGCGGTGCCGGAGGACGCGGTGCTGCTGTGGGTGGCGGTGAAGGAGGCGGCGTCGATGCCGCTGTCGGCCGACACCCCCTGCAGGTAGCCGTCCAGCTCCAGCTCGTTGCGCACGGCGGCGCGCGAGCCCACCTCGTACCACTTGTCCTCGCTGTGCAGAGAGCTGGAGCCGTTGCTGGACAGCGTGTTGCTGCTGGAGTGGCTGGACGAGTACGGGCCCTCCGCCTTCCACACACACACACACACACACACACACACACACACACACACACACACACACACACACACACACACACACACACACACACACACACACACACACACACACACACACACACACACAGAGCTTGTTCAACATAGCGTCCGATGCACAGTGCATTTCCTCCACAAAGTCCTGAGCCAAAGCCCTTCGGAGGGCACAGGGACGTCCCCACGGAGGGACGTGATGGGACTAGAATCTCTCTCCCTCCAAACATTGTCGTAAAACAAAAAAAAAAACATAAAAGGTCAGGTGTCTTTATGGAGGAGCGCGTGGGACAACATTGTCCACAGTTATTATGAAAGATTAGCCACGGGGGAGCGGGCTAATGGAGGTCCCCCCTCTCTCCGACACGCTGGCGGGGGCTCAGCCGGGACCACCTGTTCTCCGCGCCTCACCTTGTTGTTCTTGTTGGGAGACATGTGGCCGCTCTGCTCCTGCTGCTGCAGCCGTGGGATGGCCGCCTTGCAGGCCACCGTGTCTGGGGTAGCACACACACACACACAAGGGGGGGACAAGGGTCACATTCCCTTCTGGTTCCACACCCGGCTCATCCAGGTGTCCTTGAGCAAGGCAGCGAACCCTGACTGCTCCCGGTAAGCCAGGTGTTTGGCTTTTGTCGCCGTTAACAGCTGTGATTGTATGAATGGGTCGTCGAATGTGTATGTGTTAATATGAGTGTGTGAATGGGTTCATAAGTGTGGGAATGGGTGAATGCGTCAGCCGGAATGAATGAGTGAATGAATGTGTTGGATGCGGATGGGTGAATTTGATAACGTGTGCAAAAAATTTAATGTATTGGATGTGTGTGTGTGTGTGTGAATGGGTTAATGTGCGAATGAGTAAGTGGCTTTGATGCGTGCGTCTGAATAGGTGTATTTTTGCATGTGTGTGTATGGTTGCATTTGTGTGAATGGGTGAATGCGAGGCTTAAAGAGCCAAAGTGGTTATAAAAAGGCTTTTCTAAACTAAACTCATGAGTGAAAGTCAAAGTGGAGCAGAGATGTTCCTCCTTACCCATCCCGCTCTTATCCTGGCTGGTCCGGCCACCCGTTTCCCCCTCGCCGGGCCTGGGCCAAGCGGAGACCACCCCAGCACTGGGTCCCGGCTTGAGGAGGTGGACCCCCTCCCCCATGACCGGCCTCTCTGCAGACCCCGGGGAGCGACCGTTGTTGTGGTTGAACCTGGAGGAGAGGTGGAGGGTTGAGGAAAGTCCTTCTGGTGTAAAGCGCTGAGAAACTCTTTTATGTAATGTGGGATTTAGCTACGGTGGAATACTCTCTATTTAGTCTCTTGAACTACTTCATACTTAAAGCAATATTGGGTTTTAGGAAGTGACTAAGTAAGTATTCATCGATCAACGAGGGGAAACTCAAGTTGTGTAGCATAGTAACCCACAAAGTACCCGTGATAAATATTAATATTCAGAATATTATAAACGATAGGTTTAATGGGAGCCAAGCACTCTTCCTACTCGTGTCCTACTATGTACAGTGTTTCTATACATCGGTTGTTGTTTAGATGCTTGTTCAGACATGACCAGCAATGACGAGCTGTAACTTGCTCGGGGGGGGTGGGGGGGAGGGAGGGGGGGTGGGGGGGTGTTAGGGTTAGGGTTAGGGGGGGGTTCTGGAATGCGAGGTGACCCTACCCTTCAGGCATAGACTTCTGCCTCCAGTGGACGGAGCTGCTGCTGCTGCTGCTGCTGTCCGTGTAGGGCTGGGCGGGGGCGTTAGCGTTAGCGTTGGGCTGGGCAGAGCGGCCCATGGCGATGGAGCAGGCCAGGGCATAGTTGTCGTTGCCTGGGGAGTACCTGTGGGCACTGGTGGCGGGGGGGGGGGGGAGGGGGGGGGAGACCGTGTCAAGAAGATCCAAGATGACTCCATTTTGGATCATTTTAACTTGATTTAAAAGGAGTTAATAACAAGCATAAGTTTAGCAGACGCTTTGATCTGAACCGACTTAAAGTGGAGTTAGATACAGGTCACTATGGGAGGGGCAGGGCAGGAGTTAGGCTTTTATCCCTCGAGGACAGGTTGGGGATATTGGGTATCGAACCCCGGACCTTTTGGCTGAGAGTCGAACACTGTGGGGGGGGGGGGGGGGGGGGGGGGGCAGGGGGGGTTGTCTCAGGCCACATTGGTTTGTCAAGTCCCCAACAAATGTAACCAGACAAACGACAACGTTCTCTTCGTTGTATTTTGATATTCACATAACTAAAATACAAGAAGTGAATCCCTGTCGCTTGTGCTTCTTTCCTCTAACCCCTGACCCCTTCTGATCTTACATCTTCCCTTACCTCCCCTCCTCCACCACATCCTCTCCCCCACCCTGACCCCCCGACCCCCCCACCCTGACCCCCGACCCCTGACCCAAAAAACGTAACAAGAGGCAGTGGAGACCTGTTGACTCGCCCGCTTGGGGTGCGCTTGTTTTACCTCTTGGGGTGGACCGGCCGGCTGTCGCTGGACGCGCTTCGGGGCAAGACCCCCGCAGAGCGGCCCTCCGACTCGGGGGGCGGGGCCTTGATCAGCGTGCCCCCCATGCTCCCGGTGCGGGCCTGCGGGCTGGAAGACGTGCGCGGCCACTTGGTGTTGTTGTTGTTGGTGCGGAAGGGGAACTTGAACTCGTAGGGCATGCCCTCCTTGTGGTTCTTGTAGTCCACCAGGGGCATGTGGTACAGCTCCGAGCAGCCTCTGCAGTCCGGGGGGGGGGGGGGGGGGGGAGAGACAGGCTGGTTATGCTGGGTGCCCTCGCTCATGCTTGTTGTGGGTTAACTCAAGGCATCAGAAGTCCATTGGCGGATAATAACATGAATCCACGCGCATCCGTCAAGGGTCGATCAATAACGCCTCTGTGCGGAGAGAGCTGGTAGTTCCTCAAGATAGTTATTAATTAATCCTTTACCTGGAGAGGGTGCAAGATCAAATGATCCACGCATTTCCCTCAGAGTCAATCGATAACACTTTGTGCTGATCATGAGCAGAGCAATTTCTTTTTACATGCATTATTTCTCTCAACAAGTGTGTGGGTGGGCAGAGTTTAATCAGGCGAACAAATGTTGCGCGATGAAACAGAAAATACTATGAAAGTGCTGCATTGACTCGATCAGGAAGTTATTGGCACTTTATGTACGCACTTATTATATGTTGTACGCCCTGGCACTTAATGCAAGAACTTATTGTTTGTTGTACGTTCTGGCACTTAATGTACACACCTATTGTTTGTCGTACAACCTTGCACTTCACAATACGGTAGCACCTAGCATTGTGCAGCGTCTTATCCTAGCTATCTTTGTTGTTCACATACGGGGAATGGGTTAACCTAGTGATTGTTAGTACTTGGCACTTGGCACCATGAACATCCTAACTGTACCGACAGCCATATATTGCCGTTTCGCTTTCTTCTGAACAATGTACATATTGTAAGTCGCTTTGGATAAAAAACGTCTCCTAGATGCCCTAAAAGTCCCTGAAATGTCAATGTAAATCTCCGACAGGGCTCGCCGTGTACGCCCGCGCCGCGGCCCGCCCCGCTGTGCCACCCACCTGCGCGGCGTGGAGTCCTCGTGGGGGGGGATGATGACCACCTTGACGGTGACGGAGGTGCGCAGCAGGTCGATCATCTGCTCGTGGGACAGCGAGGCCACCGCCACCTTGCAGATCTCCACCAGGCGGCTGCCGGGCCGCAGCCCCGCCTGCCAGGCGTAGCCGTAGAGCTCCACCTCCGCCACGATGCCCTCGAAGTTGACGTGGAAGCCCAGCTGGCCCAGGGCGTTGCGGCGCAGCGTCATCTCCGTGGTCTGGCTGCCCTTGGTCAGGAGCTGGAGGGCCGGGGGGTGAGGGGTCAAGGGTGAGGGGAGGGGGGGAGGGAGAAGAGGGTGGGAAGGAGGGGGGTGGAGGTGGGGAGTTTAGGGACGAAGATCAGAAGGGGTCAGGGGTTAGATTGAAGAAGCAGAACCACAAGGTTTCACTTTTGGTATTTTAGCTCAATGGATTTCAAAATACAATGAGGAAAAAGTTGTCGTTTGTCTGCATCTGAACCCTCACGGAAGTGGATTACGCCCCCCCTAAGTCCCGTCCTCTCTCTCACCAACAACGCAGATATGGAGCACACCGTTTCAGGAATCCCATCTTGAGAGGAGAATGCATGGGAACGAGGTGAGGTGTTGTGTTAATCACACAAGGCTTCGCTTCATTTGGATACATAATTCGTTTTCTCCAGCCATCTTACAATACAATATTTTACATGAATGTATTAATGCTACATTCCGCCAGTTAACCACATTCCAGTACAACAAGTCAGAAAACCTGGATGCTTTTTATTAGTAGCAATACCAGTTTAAGCCAGCGATAATTCATCACACATAGCATAATATCTTTCGCATGCCAACACCGTAAGATGTCCGTAGATAGAAGTCGGACGGTACTGAGTGTACGACTGATTTAATGACATAAATGAGACAGAATTGCTAATAAACAGAAAATAACTACATTTTCACTACTGATGATGTGCGGAGCTGACACCTTGCAGGCTGAGGTCGGGTCGTTAGGTTTTCCCAACCTTCCAATTCGGAAATCTATCACACAGGGGGCGTTCCTGTTGATATTTATGACCGGGAACTCTGCAATTCAGACTTCCCCGTTTGAATGGAATGCGACATAACACCCTATTACTGTACCCTAGTACTGTCACCACTAGACCAAGAGATTATACTTCCAAATTCACCGGAGCATAACTCTGCAGTTCACTTGAAACTTGCTGCAGGCAAAAGCAGTTTTCCCCTCCACCTGCTCCGCCCCCATCAGCGCAGATGTAGCCTCGTCACACGGCCGCAACACCTTCCCGCCCGCACACACCACACTCTGAAAAACCCTCTCATTTGACGAGCAGCTCCTGGTAATTAACTCCAGTGGCTCCCCTCCCCGACAGCTCCTTTGAAGCGTGCAAGAGGCTGACTGAGAGGTGTCGCTCAGACCCCCTCCAGGAAGGACGAGGCCCAATATCAGGCCGCAGAAGGAGGCTCACGTTTAAGGAGACTACGATGAATAAAAGCCACACAGCCGGAAACCATACCCAGTCCTGCGACAGCCGGCCCTCGGAGTGAGAGATCCCACGTGTTGCCCTTGTGGAGCTCGCAAATCGCACATGTTGCAATGTCAGGACGATGTTCAAACTACCTCCCCATAAAGTGTCCCGCCAGCTGCATCCCATTGCAACCCGGCGTAATGATATCATGTCGCCAAATTACCATTTATTACGGGCCACTTGGTGTTTAATCACAGACCTGCAGCGCAAACAGCTGGGGCACTGAGGTGAGTGTAATTAGAGACCCGGTCGTCGCCATGTTAACGTCCCCAACATGGCTCACAAACGGCAGCCCTCGTTTACGGTTGACACAGCCTTCAGTTGCTCTAAAGTTAAAGTAACTCGAAAAGTTTAAAAAAGATGAACTGTAATCATAGGCTTGTTATAAGTTTGTTATGATGCACTTGTCGTTGGTCTAGCTTGGATGGACTCATGGTGTGCTATGAGTGATTGCTGATGACGCGGTGGAACGCTTTTGTGCGTTCCAACGTGTGCGTGCGCATAATCCCGCACTCACCTCCAGCCGCTTGACCACCTCGCCAAAGTCCTCGGTGTTGTTGTTGATGGAGCGCAGCGACACGCTCTCGCCGCGCTCGTAGTAGATCTTCATGGAGGCGGGGCTCCCCGACGACCAGCCGATCACGTCGCGCGTGGCGCAGTTGAACACCACCGCCTTGGCGTCCTGGTCCAGCAGGATAATGAACTCGTTGGACACGGCCAGCAGGCACTCCCGCTCGGCGCCCGCCACCTGGTCCTCGGCGTGCACCTGCCAGGTCACCGCCCCCAGGCTGCGGAGCTCCGCCCCGCTGTAAGGCCGCACCCGCTCCCGCCGCTTGTGCGCCAGCGAGATGAAGGGGAACTTCCCGGTGGGCTCCACGGGCGTGCTGGTCACGTGACGCTCCGCCAGGTCCCGCAGGTACTCCTGCCGCGTGCGCGTCGCCATGGCGCCGAACTTGTCCGACTTGTGCGCGGCGTTCTCGGCGTTGATCACCTTGGCCAGGAGGAAGTCCCTGAAGACGGTGGACTTGGGGAAGGTGACGCCCTGGGGGATGGGCGGGCCGAAGGAAGGCACGTCCTGGGAGCGAGCGACGGCCACGCTGGGGGGAAAAGAGAGGCAACCAAACGGTGAAGCATAGGTGCACGAAGAGCACATTAACCGCAGGGCCGGTCGTAAATGTTAAATGGACTGCATGTGGCCATGTGGCCACTCAACGCGCTTCACAATTATTGCCTAACATTCACCCTTTCACGCACACTTTCACACACCAACGGGGGAATGTCAACAATGCAAGACAGCCAGCTCGTCTGGAGCAGCTAGGCTAAAGGACACTTCGACACTAAGCTTGGAGGAGCCGGGGATCAAACTAGCAAATTTCGCCAGCCAACCTGAGCCGTACGCCCCCATGTCGTCAACCGCACTTTGACATCTACATTCAGGAGTTCCCCAAACACATCCTGCACTCCTTTGTTTCTGCAACAAAAGGTGAGGTCGCTCCCGACAGCAGTGAATGGACTTGTAAAACAACACTAGGAGATCGTTGCAGGGTTTGCCCTTGGGTTATTTTTACCCTATTCACTTGTTGTGCTTCCGCTAGGACTAACACATCTCACAACACCGCCCTTACTCAGACTCCAGCGCAATAGTGAAGTCAGTGAGGAGTCATAACCTGGATCCCCTATCAACAAACTAAACAAGCAAGGTGACGTTATGTTGTCAATTCCGTACACCAATGAACTTTGACGTACAGACATTTATAGATGTTTTGGGACCAAATACTCTTGGAATCCACTCAACAGGGTTACATGGCGGCGAGTGGCAGAGTGCAGGCCTGAGGAGACCATGGGAGCACGCAAGGACAAGACCAGTGGCGAAGTGACACGTGTGACAAGCCTGCGTCCAACGCGTTTAGCGCAGACATCCTACGCCGCGGGAGAGCGGCGATGTTGCTTAGCGCTTTCCACACTAGCCCGCGCGTGACTGCACAGGGCATACATGGACACATATACACGCATTTCCAATTGCAACTGACAAGCGGGGGTCCCAGTGAAGCCAAACACACACACACACACACACACACACACACACACACACACACACACACACACACACACACACACACACACACACACACACACACACACACACACACACACACACACACACACACACACACACACACACACATCCCCACTGTCACATCACGCTACAGAGGAGCGCCATCCCGGGATCTATGATAACAACAACGTTGCATTGACATTACATTTATTTAGCTAGCGCTTACATCCAAAGCAACCCTACAATAAGTGCGTTCAACCATGAAGGTACGGCCCGGAAATCGCAAGAATCACGCGAGTGCGAACCAGCGAAGCCACAATAGCCTGCTTTTTCTCTTTCTAAGCAAAGCCTCTTGTTACGCAATCTGTCCGGCCGGCCCCCGTGTGACTCCTGGTTGTAACACGTTGGATTAGCACCCGGCGGACTGAGGGCCCTTTGGTCTCGTTAGATCCCCTGTCAAGCACCCTGGGACCTCGAGTTCAGTCGGATCCTGACGACGCCAAACTGCAAACTGGAGGACTACGCTACACGAAGAACGTCAGGTCTAAAATTAAAATGTGTCAGCGCTGGAGGATAGTGCTGCTGCTGCGCAGGAACAGAGGAGGAGTTCGCCAGGCTGGCACGGTGCAGTGGGGGAGCGAGCTCCGGGCTCCAAACGTCACGCGTGTTTGGAGAAGACCCCGGCAAACATTCATCTGTTTGTGTGTCAAACAGCCTTCAAAGCAGGCGTGCGCGTGGCTGTGTGTGCGTGTGTGTGCCTGTTTGTGTGTGTGTGCCTGTTTGTGTGTATGTGCATGTGAGTACACATGTGCAATTGCTTGTGTACACATCAGTCTGAACCACAGAAAAGAAAAAAAGCTGGTATCAAGGACAAAAGTCCACAGTTTCCGAATATCCCAAGGTACTGTGCGCTGCAAAGCATCACTCACACACACACACACACACACACACACACACACACACACACACACACACACACACACACACACACACACACACACACACACACACACACACACACACACACACACACACACACACACACACACACTAGAATAATACTGCTGTTAGCAAAAATACAGCTACATTACTATATTTAGATAAAAGTGACTTTGCTACAACACCAAGTACAAAAACACAGCAGTTGGTACCTGGATATATATTCCTGTCCCAGCCTACCCTCCAGATATTCCCTACCTTGGTCAGAATTATCAATGAAAAACGAAAGTGATCCGTTTTTTCCTGTAGAACTGAGACCTGGTGACTTCGAGTCAGACCACCAAAGAGCTCAGCTGAGTCCAGCTGGAGGTCAGAGAGCAACGGCGTTCCAGGGGCGGGTCACCAGACTCAAGACTCCTGCATCCTAAGCTTCATCCAGGGCCGGAGAACCAGGAGAACCAGGAGAACCGGAACAGGGAGCCTTTTCTCTTCTTCCTCCTTGTTCATAATAGGTTCTCAATCACAGGACGCCTTAAAAAAGAAATCCTGAACCAAGTCGCGTTCCAATCCGAAAAGAAAGATCCGCAGAATTCCAAAGCGACGACAGCCAGAAGAAAAAGCTAAACAAAAACAAGCTGCAACTTCCAGGTTTGGGAGGTGGGGGTGGGTGGGAGGGTTGAGGGGGTGGGGTCTGGAGAGCAGGGTGGGGGGTAGGGAGGTCGGGGTGTGACCCAAAAACAATTTGATGATTTATCAAGTGCACCGAGAGGCGGTAAGTAGCTGCGCTCCCTTCCTAACCCCCGCGTCGGTCTGATCTCGATGCGGGCTGCTGGGGCTCTAAGAGGCTTTGCTGATCCACCCTCCTCCTACCCAGGCATCACCACCCTCATCGCCGCTGCGCTCACATGTCCGGCTGAAGACAGCCCCCCTCTGATGTGTGCGGTGCTAACTCCTTCTGACCAGGCTGCCTCGCGCTGCCCCAAGGCACAGTGGCAGGCAGGGGAGGGGAGGGAGGGAGGGAGGGAGGGGGTGGGGGTGGTGTATTATAAGAATCTGCAAAGAGTGAGCTTTTGTGAGAGAACTGCATGTGCATGCAGGGGGTGGGGGTGGTTGGGGGGGATAGGGGAATGAAGTGAAGGCAAAGGGTGCCTGCGTGCGTGTACGTTAAAGTGACTGCAAGATAGACTTAGGGGGAGGGAAAGAGAGAGAAGATGGAGAGGGAGACAGAGGGACAACAAAAGCATGTATAGAGTATGTGCACGTGGCGCACGTGAGGAGGCTGGGGAAGGAGGAGCGGAGGGTACCACATCAAAGTGGCTGCACCGTGGTAATGTTTGCGCGTGCGTGTTTGTGTGTGTGTGTGTTTGAGCGGTTGATGCCATTGTGGCCCCTGAGCGCCCAGGGCTGAGGCCGGCTCCATCCAGCCACCAACAGCCAGGCTCAGCCCCGCCGAGACAGGGGCTCCAGGGTCAATCTCTCCCCGTTAACCATAATCAAACAAATGCATACAAACGCACAGAGAGAGACACACACACACACACACACACACACACACACACACACACACACACACACACACACACACACACACACACACACACACACACACACACACACACACACACACACACACACACACGTCTGAGTGCAGGCAGGAAGACAGGGCCGCGGTCACGCAGCAGGCTTTTAAGTGACGCTGGGAGCTGTGCTGGGCAGTCAGTGCTTCTGTCTTAATGCTAGTGAGCATGAGATTGGGACCGCAGGTAGCTCGCTGCAAGTAAAGTAAAGGCTGCTTTAAAAGGCTTGACTCCACACACTGAGTCAAGATGGTGACATGCTGCTGGTGGAGTACTGGTTGAACCTGCCGCTACGGTAATGGATAGGTTTGGCTGACGATGACTATTTTCATTGAAAGGAAGTAATTAAATTCTTGACCCCACTTAAGTCCTTCATATTCCTGGCTGGTTGTTGAGGAACATTTCAAAATCGGGGCATTGCATCATCTGTGACCTTTATAGACTATAAATAGGATAATAAAACAAACAACAACCCTTTTTACCCCTATTTCTTTTCAAATCCTTAATTTTGTCATTAACATATTTATTTTTGATAAACTCTTCTTGAAAAACTATGATGACCTCACCTTTGAACGTTTCAAACTAATACCTGGACGAACCTTTAAAAGGTGAACGTGTGTTGAATTCAGCATTAGTATACAGTTGCTTACATTCTTCACCCTCACCACTAGAGGCTCAACCCAACGCACTGCACCTTTAAGCTGCATTTCTCCAACCCCTACAGCAGAACACCCTGTGAGCATGCGCCAACACACAGACTCACCTGTAGCACGTGCTGTCGGAGCAGGGGTTGTGCACGCGCACGATAATGAAGACATGCTGGAAGTGGGAGCGGATCGCCTTGGGGGTGAAGGGGTGTGAGCCGGGCTCCTGGAACACCAGCGTCACGATGTCGTTGCCGATGTGACGCTTCCTCAGCAGCTGATATCAGGGAGGGGGAGGGGGAGGGGTTGTTAAAATAACTACAACGTACAACGAATGAACTACAATGGATGGTTCGCGTTTGCCATGATACAGCATATTAGTTTTTGCTGTTATGGATATTCGAGGAAAACAATACTGCTTATAGCTGAGCAAAAAACCCTCCTCTCATAGCGAAGACATTCCTTAACTTTGGGTAAATGTTGCTCATTTTATCTTCGAAAAATCCTTTCCCAAACAGTTTATAGTATTTACATTCTAGAATGAGCACCCTTAAAGTTGAGAACGGGGCGAGCTTTTCCCATAGTCTCTGGGGCGGGACGTACCTGCTGTTTGTTGTTGGGCGTGTAGGGCAGCAGCGTGGACACGTGGAACATGATCTCGTAGTCCTTGTAGGCCGTGTACAGGGAGTGCGTGCCGGTGGAGTCCGCTGCAGGGGGAGACATGTCATAGAGACCATGTTAGGAACTGGACTCCATGTTAGGAGCTGGAGCCCATATTAGGAGCTGGAGACCATGTTAGGAACTGGACTCCATGTTAGGAGCTGGAGCCCATATTAGGAGCTGGAGACCATGTTAGGAGCTGGAGACCATGTTAGGAACTGGACTCCATGTTAGGAGCTGGAGCCCATATTAGGAGCTGGAGACCATGTTAGGAGCTGGAGCCCATATTAGGAGCTGGAGCCCATGTTAGGAACTGGAGCCCAGTGTCTCTACCCAAGCACAGACAAACAGAGTCTGCGGCTGAAACATAGGATAGCCAGCCTGAATAATTCCTTTCAATCATCAATATACAACAACAACAATTAATCATATGGTCATGGACTTGACCTTGAGCGACTCAAAGCCTAATCTTGTGTGTGAATGGCAGGCCCTTCAGCATCTATAATGATGCTGCTGGTGAGCTGATGTCCGCCCTGCATGAGAGACAACGTGAGGGGCTTTCCTCTGGGTGAATAGGGGTGGCCCTGCAGCCCAAAATAGCTCCAAGTAATTACAGCCATGATTGGGATGAGCTGCCGTTTCATCCTACCCTCATTAGGACCATTGAGGGGCGAGTTAGGCAGACTGTCAGTCATATATTAATACAAAAAAGAGAGAGAGAGAGAGAGAGATCAAAGAATTAAATGAGATGATGCAAGCATATATGACAAGAGGGGGAGGGGGGGGGGGGGGAGAGAGAGAGAGAGAGAGAGAGAGAGAGAGAGAGAGAGAGAGAGAGAGAGAGAGAGAGAGAGAGAGAGAGAGAGAGAGAGAGAGAGAGAGAGAGAGAGAGAGAGAGAGAGAGAGAGAGGAGAGAGAGAGAGAGAGAGAGAGAGAGAGAGGAGACAGAGGAAGAAAGAGCGTGAATGAGGTCAGGTGAAAGGAAATATTTAACAGAAAACCAGATAAGAAGGACAAAGGATGCAGTCCCAAGAGGCAACCATAAAAAAGGGGGAGAGAGTTTTAAAGTGAAAGCTAATCTTGTGAATGTGTTGACAGAGCCAATGCTGACACCTGAATGACCTCTGCTTTACAAGCGCAGATCCGGTTAGCCTCCGGGGAACACCAGCATCAAAATGCATTATGGGTTTAAAGGAGTGGGGGGGGGGGGGGGGGGGGGCGGGGAGTGGTAGGACAATCAGGATAGGAGGGTGCAAGGTGTGTGTGTGTATATGAGGTCTGTGTGTTAGTACGTGTGTGTGTTTATGATTATACTTTCTTCTTTGAGGATCCTTCTCATTATTCATCAGAGATTGGTAACGTTTGGGTATTAGATGAGGGACTTGTCTAGGTACAACATTCAAAACGATAATACACAATAACACAGCATACTGTACAGACACGGGATGCTGTTTGCTCATGGGCAGTGGCTGGCTGGGGGGATAGGACCAACCCAACGTAAAAGAGTCTGTCAAGTGGCACCCATTCTAATGAGCACCCCCCCACCCAGACCCCCACCCCGGGAGAGTGCGTGGGAGACGTTACTTTTGGTGTCGAGCTGGGCGCGGTACTTGAGGAAGCCCTTGAGGCGGACTTTGTCCCCCAGCAGCTGGAGGAACTCCTCCAGGGCGGGGCCGGCGTTCTCGTTGTTGTACATCTCCTCCTCCGTGCTCTGGCCGGCCCGGCAGTACATCACCCCCACCTTCACCTGGAAGCTCAGCTGGAGATGCACGCAGAGCAAGAAAAAAAAACACACACACACACACACACACACACACACACACACACACACACACAGAAACACACACACACACACACACAGACAGAGAAACAAACACACAGCAAAACACACAAACAAACACACAGAAGTATGTAGACACACACACACACACACCCACACACACACACACACACACAAAAGAGTGAGTCACTTTATACACAGAGTCAAGATGTTATACATTCACACCTTCACAGAACAAGGAGTCCTGGCACTTCCAGAACAGTGACTTACCCACTTGTCGGCCACTGGCTCTGAAGCCCACTGGGATAAAACTCTCCCTCTCTTACTGGCTGTGGGCCTCCTCACCCCCTGACTCTGCCTCTCTCGCTCTGGGCCTCCTCACCCCCTGACTCTGCCTCTCTCGCTCTGGGCCTCCTCACCCCCCGACTCTGCCTCGCTCTAGGCCTCCTCACCCCCTGACTCTGCCTCTCTCTCTCTGGGCCTCCTTACCCCTTGCTCGTCCAGCTTCATCAGCTGCTCCGTGACCTTGGGCGTGTTGAGGGCCAGCCGTAGACAGGACACGTCCAGCTCGGGCACCAGGTACTCCAGCACCTCCTTGATGGGCAGCCCCCGCACGGTGGCGTGCTTGGCTGTGGAGGGCACCGCGTCCTCCAGGATGGAGCCCCGGAGAGTGGTCAGCTGGTGGGGGAGACGGGCCGAGAGATGAGGGGGAGGGCATGGAAGGATGGAAGTTAGAAATCCTGCCCTTTTGATATTTTCTAAAGCTATAGCTATTGCTATAGCTATGATTGTATATATTGTTAAAGCTATTGTTATAGATATTGTCCCGCTGACAATATAAAGCAAGCGATATTAAGAGCGTACACAGAAGGGTAGGGCATACACACACACACTCATGCATCCTGACACACACACATGAATGCACACGCACGCACCCACGCACACATGCAAACACACACACACACACACACACACACACACACACACACACACACACACACACACACACAATCTGCCATGGCTTTTAAAAAAGTACTCCCATGCCCTGAGAGAAGTTGACATAAACAACAACAACACGAGAGGCTGTTTTAATTCCATCTGTGGCCGGGAGTCAACAGAAAGCAGTGGAGAGGAGGGAGCAAGACTCTGCATCAGTCTGCAGGGCTCTGTGAACATAGAGCTCTGCATTGTGCTCCATCGCGGGGAAGAGTCCGATCACACTCGCCCATCGTATGCAGCTGGAAGGGAAGGGTGGGCGAGTGTTGTTGTATGCATGGGGTTGGGCCCTGACAATGGACCCCTGTTCTCCAGGTATGCGAGGGTGTGTGGGGGTGGGTGGCTGGGGATGTTGTCTTTAGATATTTTGGTCCTTGGGGCCGTCAATTCCTTAATCACACACACACACACACACACACACACACACACACACACACACACACACACACACACAGTGTATAGATGTCGTATGCAGTCATCGTGGAGCGTGAAGACCGGTTCTAAGCGGTCTAACCGACTGGGGTTCTCAGGTGGCAGGGCTTTGACAGGCCATGGAGGTCAGGAGAAAAGTACATGTCCTGAAGTGTGTCCCCACAGCTGTGGTCTGACTGACGGGGCCTGCAGGGCTGGCTGCAGGAAGAGGTGCAGAGGTTGCTGCGGCTTTCGCCCCGAGGAAGTTCCCCGGTGAGAAGCAGAGGAGAGCTGGGGCGATAAATACACAGTGTGGAGGAGACATCCGGCCTAAAGCCAGGGAACTTTGAACAGTCAGTGACCTCACCCGGAATGGGATCCCAGTTAAAAATGGGACATTCCGTCGTTACTTAAACAATTCCAAACTGACAATAAACGATCGAATACTCAACAGTATAATCTTTATCGTTCTCGGTTCGTCAAAAGCATCGGTCAGAACCAGGCGCTTTTAAAATAACTATGAAGGAGTGATTCCACGCGATGCAGTACGAACGCCGGTGCACCACTGACCTCGCTGGTTCGGAAAATGAGGCGGTAGTTGTACTGCTGGCCCAGGTCCTTCTCCTCCTCCAGCTTGTCCCGGCGCAGGCTCACCGCCACAGGCCCCAACGCCTCATCCATCCCGAAGTAGTTCCAGTGCTCTGAAAAGAGGAAACAGACGCAGGGATAAGGCATAACCACAAAGCTCTCCGATGAACGGACCTCATTGCCCCAGAGCCCGGGCGGCAGGGCGTCTCACCCTTCATGTAGAAGAACTTGCGGTAGTAGTAGGCCCCCAGGTCCACGTGCTCCACGATGTAGTGCTTGCCCTTGTCGCTGAGCGCTGAGCTGTGGCCCTCCTTGGGGCCCTCCAGCACCGCCACCCCGGCGTTGGTGCAGTGGGAGCTGACGGCCGTCTCGTAGAGACCCCCCTCCCCGGCCAGGACCCCGGGGCCGCCGCCCCCCGCCCCTCCGCCCACCAGCCCCAGCCTCCGCCGGCTGGCGCCGTCCGCCCCGATCTCGTTGCGGAAGCAGGGGCAGCTGAGGAGCATCTCGTTGCTCTGCTCCTCCTCCGCGTCGGGGCCCGGGCTGTCCCTGGCGCTCAGCTCCTCCTGGCTGCCGCCGGGGGAGCTGTAGGGCAGGCTGTGGGTGGAGGAGAGGGTGGAGGTGGCCGAGGCGGCGGCGGCGGCCGAGGCGCCCGTGGTGGTGTTTTTCCTCTTGCTGGCCGTCTGCCGCAGCTGGATGACGTCGTTGAGGTCGAAGAGCATGCTCTGGACGTCGTAGTGGGAGAAGCCCTTCTGGCTGGCCCAGGGCTTCAGCGGCGGCCCCGCCTCCTCCGACCGCCCGTCCTCCGCGTCCGACCCGCCCTTGGGCGAGTCCGACTCGCCGCGGACGCTGCGCAGCTTGCGGAATATGGACTCCCCGCCCGTCTCCGACTTGGAGCGCCTCTTGGGCGGCTTGTCGCGGTCCTTGGGCCTGGGGGCGTCGACCTCGGTGAGGTTCTCCTGCTGAAGGTCGGCGGTGGACTGGCCGACGCTCAGCAGCTCCTCCAGGCCCTCGGGGGCGTCGCTGCGCTGGTCCGCCGCCTCCCCCTGGTAGCCCTTGAGCATGTCGAAGAAGCTGTCCCGGGACGGCCCGTGCTGGTCGATGGAGGACGTGCTGCCGTACTCGCGGTGCAGCGGGGACCACTTGGCGCCCGGCGCGGGGCCCCAGTCCTCGCCGCTCTCCCCGCTGCCCTCCATCTCGCTGATGGTCATGTCGCTGTTGCTGCGCTGGCGGATGCGGCGCTGGCGCGGGTTCCTGTGGGCGGGGCCCCGGTACTCTCCCGGGGACAGGTAGTGGGTGTCGGAGCTGTAGTTGTTGGCCGGGGCCTGAGTCCTGTTCTTCAGCGTGTTGTGGATGTTGCGCAGCATGGAGGAGTCCTGAGGGCTGATCAAGAGGCCTGATTTGTGGGACTGGCCGCCGGCGCCGCCGCCGCCGCCCGGCGCGCCCGGGCTCTGGCCCTCCGTGGGGTGCCACAAGCTCATCGCCATATCCTTTCGAGGGGGCCAGTCGGCTACTCGCGCACGCACGCCCATCTTAGGCACACCCGTGCCCCCTGGGGGATGGACATTATCAGAACGCGTGGGCAAGGCGCCGCCGTTGACCATCCGAAGGTGTTTGGTGTAGAACTCGTCTGTGGCAGGGATCGATCCACCACGCTCCATCGGTGGCGGAGGCTTCAGGCTGGTCATGGCATCAGGGCCTGAGGCAACAAGGCACTTAGCAGGGGGGCATCGCTGCCTCTAGGACTGCATGCGGGGGGGCTGAAGTCATGGGCAGCCTTCTCTGGATCAGGAGGAACCCAAACGACGAGGCCTCCTCAAGCCTTCATGGCGCAACGTTATCTGGGTCGGGCCGTTCCAGGGAGTCGTGTCCGTATTCTAAACGTATCTCCCTGAAATAAGAGCAGAAGAAAAATGTGAGTTTAGGTACTTCAACAGTTCATATGAAAACCTTCTCTTGAGGCAATGTTCCAAAAGATGTGACACTTGAGACCAACATGCTCCTTTCAGACTTCTAAACCAGTTTTTCATTTCGATTTCCACAGCAGTGAAAGGGAATGGATGTGTTTAGGAGCGGGCGGGCTTAACAGAATTCTGCTTACTTTCCTTCTGCCAGGGCGTCACTGAGTCCATACAGAGTGTCTGAAATGTTATTTACAGATAAGGCATGGCTTTCAAAACCAATTTCAGAATAAGCATCATGGGGGAAACATGAAAGCTTGGCCAAATGTAAAATAAATTGCATTCCCTCATTAAAACTACAAGCCTCTACGCTCATCTGTTCAATTCTCAAATGAAATGTGTAAAGTGGATGTTGCTGGCAATTTAATAAAGTAATGTAAGACTTACTTATTCATGCCGTGCCCTATGTAAAAAAAAAAAGAAAAGTAAACGATGCTTCCAATAAATAGAAATCTTCTGAATCAAGTCCAGTCCTCAGCTGGCCGTGCCCTGAATGTGCTGCTGTTGTTGATAATGCTGCGACTCCTTTAATGTCTCTTACCGAGCAATCACTTAGCCAACAAAAGTCAATTAAATTGACAAGATGCTGCATTCTGGAACCAACCCAAGGATAGGAAAATAATATAAAAAAAATACCTATATATATAAAAATATAAACAAACACACACACACACACACACACAGACACAGACACAGACACAGACACACACACACACACACACACACACACACACACACGTCAGACATCAAAAGCAAGCAGGCCCTTTGAACGTTCTCTGAGACCAGGGTGATGTTCCTCTGCGTGGCAGATCGGGCATATTTGGCAGCCTTACACCGGGGGAGATTAAGGCTCCTCATCTCAGTCGGCCCTGGCTGGCTGTGGGCTGTGATCACATTATCCACTGGCTGTCAGAGCTGTGATGGTCCTACTGCACAGTCACCTTCACACAGCACACACACCACCGCCAGCCAGCGCCAGCTCCCACAGCTGCTAATCAGAGCAGAGATGGCTTCCAGAGCACTAATTCACTTGCGTTATATGCTACTAAACCTTGGCACGCACAGTCTATACGCGGCCTAGTGAGGCATAAATTGTGTTTCTCCCCGGTAATTTCAAGAGGTTTTGTTTGTATAATACCCAACTCCTACTGTTCTGAACTATGTTTGGAAACCAGTGCACGGTAAACCCACGGGCGGCTAGCAACAACATCGGACCCTAACGGATTGCTGTTGGTCAAAGCTCCCAACACACACACACACACACACACACACACACACACACACACACACACACACACACACACACACACACACACACACACACACACACACACACACACACACACACACACACACACACACACACACACACACACACACGTGTTTTAATATCAACAGCTAGGCATTAGGCATCAGGTATGCTGGTACCAATACCCAGAAGGGATTGGTTTTGGGCGGTGCCTCAGGGATAAGCTCTCTCTCCTAGCTTTGTTTTCTGAACACCTACCTATGAAACCGAACACCGCGCTCCAAAACCTGATCCCCTCGAACACTGGGAGAGAAATTAAATAGAACCGCAGAGGGGTCAGCTTTACAGAGAGAAACCGCCCGACCAGAGCACTAATACTGGAACGCTGGAAAACACAAAGGTCAGGTGAACGGGTGGACGCCCACTTCTGTACTTTTGGGGTACTTTCAGCTGTAAGCTAAAAGACAAACCATGTAGGCTCATCCATTCAACTGACTTTTGACATTTAAGAAGGGCTAATCTACCGGCTGTCTCTAAGCCAGTGCAGGTTTCCTTACTACGTACAACATGATGCTGCCGGCCTGGGGAGGGGAGAGGGTGTGTGTAGAGGGACTCTCCCTCATGCAGTTTTGTGTTGTGAACATACACTTCCCTCCTCGCATGGCCCCCAGCCACACCTATTATTTATTACTATGTTTTTCCTTGCCTCATCAGCAAGTCCCATTAATAAAACAGTAGCATATTTACATCCACAACTGCGCCGTTTATGCATACGTATTTGGGTACTACTATAACATTATTATCATTTTTACATTTACATATGTATGCGATTACGGTGGTCCTTTCTAAATAGCGATGTGTTGGAGTAAGTCATTACGGAGACAGATGTTACTCTGGCAGGGCAGAGCGGACATGTGTGTGTGTGTTGACTAAGCGAAGCTAACTTCCTGTAATGGGGGCTGGGCTCTTCCAGCTGCTCTGGCGGTCCTGTCCAGAATGAGGAAGACACACACCAGGCCAGGGATGATGTCATGCTGGGACGCCCGGCCTTGCTACTGTTGTTGTATGCAGACCACACACACACACACACACACACACACACACACACACACACACACACACACACACACACACACACACACACACACACACACACACACACACACACACACACACACACACACACACACACACACACGAGAGCCCACATGGTGTGTGATGACTGAGTCACATGCGGGGTACTTCCCATGTTCCCTGTAGCCCACGCACGCACACACACACACACACACACACATGCACGTTGGATGAGCAATGCAATGAGTCCCAAAAATATAAAGCGCAGGAGTCATTGATGAAATGGACAATCCAACATATCTAGGGCAGAGATGTCTTTAGGGTAATTCTTAGGCCACACGCCGTTGACTTACTCCTGCTAGTGAAAATACTTGCCAAGTGTTGGGTGAAATTGTTTATTGGCTTTGACAAGCTCTACGGCCTCAAAGAGGGAGTGTGTGTGTGTGTGTGTGTGTGTGTGTGTGTGTGTGTGTGTGTGTGTGTGTGTGTGTGTGTGTGTGTGTGTGTGTGTGTGTGTGTGTGTGTGTGTGTTCTGAAGTGTCTCAGACTCCCTGGCAGGGGGAACAAAAAGAGGAAAGATCGCCCGACAAGCTTGTAATTACAGCCCGGGTGAATAGGGTCTGAATGACCGACACCAAAGTCTCCAAACAGAAATCCTCCATTGCTCTCAGCAGTCCTTCTCTCAGAGCGGTCTGGTGGGCACAGGGTTCCCTCTGTTCTGCTCTTGAAACCACCAGAGCCCCCACTTCACAACCACAACCCAGTGATGACTGGGACCCTGAGACATTCCTCTCTGATTGCTAGATTGTGCTTCCCTCAGGGTGAGCAATATTCCTGTGTGCATGTGGGCGTGGGAAGTCTATCAGTGTTTTGCTTTTAAATATTGGATGAAGGGGAATTTACAAAGGGTTTTGAACAGCAGGGGACTATTTTTTTAATGTTGGATGGGTATGTCTTAATCTGTATATCATATATAGGATACGACTTCTGTCAATTTGTGTGAATGAAGACCTCCCACAACACACCTGTTCACAGCAGACCGAAAAAAACTAAATCAAATCTAAAATAATCAAACGAATGAATCTGATTCTAAGATGGTAAGAGGAGAGAGAGAGAAACAATGGGAGTGAGAGAACAGGCACTGTCAAACATCTGAGAGCGTGATCTGATGACGAGGCAGATGGAGGAGCCCCGGCTGGCTGGTGGGAAGGGAGAAGCGGGGGGCCGGTGAGAGGAAACAAAGGAGCGGTCCGTGGTCGCGTCCCGCCGCGCTGGGATCTGCCTCACATCAAACACAACCAGCGCTGTGATGTAATCCACTCAGCCTGTCATCTCCTCCCGCTTCCTGAAGAGCACCCTAGTGATCAGGACACGCACACACGCACGCACGCACACATGCACAACCACACATGCGCACACATGCAGGCACACACGCACACTCACACACACACACACACACACACAATTTCGAGGCACAATTGAGTGACGCGGGTTCAATCTGTTTGTTTTCCGAGGGATTTTTCCCACAGAGCCTAACAGCGGGTGAGGTTTTGACTGGATCCATTGGAATGTGCAGCAGGACCGTAGTAACAACATAGGACTGTAAGCAAGGCTGGAGGTCACCCAGAGGTCAAACTGAGAATGAGTTGCTTTTCCGTAGACCCTTAACCTCACAGTACTGCTTCCCCGCTTGTAGGAGTGCCTCACCAGGGCAGTGCAGTCCTGTGCAGGGACAGGGCTGTCCAACCCTGCTGAGGAGGAGTGTGTGTGTGTGTGTGTGTGTGTGTGTGTGTGTGTGTGTGTGTGTGTGTGTGTGTGTGTGTGTGTGTGTGTGTGTGTGTGTGTGTGTGTGTGTGTGTGTGTGTGTGTGTGTGTGTGTGTGTGTGTGTGTGACTCTCCGTCTCGAGGATTGAGAGATGAGGGGTCAACACGGGTCGTAAAAGGCCAACAAAAAAGACGGACAGGTAGCGACAACGCTCGACTCCCTCCCCCCTCCCCCTCCCCCTCCCCCTCCTCCCCCCTCCTCCTCCTTACCCCCAGGCTGATCTTCTCCCCGGCACGATGAGTAAAGAGAAAAACTCGAAACCTTTGAAAAGGGGGAAAAAAAACGAGAGACGTCTGCTGGCAGGCGATGCCAGCCTCCTCCAACCACAAGTGGAGAGACTCTGGAATTCCACCAGATCTGTCAGAGACGGGGGGGAAGGAAAGCAAGGGCTAGCGGCATGTACGGGCAAATCCCGGCAGCGACATGTTGTTGCAGTCAGGATGCTGAATGTTGACCGTCCAGGAGACCGTCTGCGAGGGGAGAGACTTGTTGTGGAGAGCATTCCTCTGTCGGAGCCCGAGAACACCAAGGCCATGTCTGGCTCGCGGTTTAGCTCAGGGCGCGACCCCTGTGCTCCGTGGAATGCGTGCTTTCGGATGTGGTGGCACTCCGCGATTTAGAGCCAGACAATCGGAGCGGCGAATCGCTCGACCGACCGCACAAAAGGTCTGCGCCGACGATCCGGCATAAGTTGGAAGCACTTGAGAGAAACCCGTGGCTGCGTGTTTTCCATCACTTCTGCGGCCTTGCTCTGAGATTGGGCATTGTTCGAGACGCTGGGGCCTTTGGCTAACAGAACGCTGCTTTTCAGCACGGTTCAGTGAGGAGTAAATTAGCTTGGCCTTACCGTCAGTAGCGTCTTCTTCCCCTCACATTCTAACACGATAGAGAGACCACTTGTGGACGAGAGGCAGATTATATTAACCAAGGATAAACCCAGAGCTGGGTGTTTCTCTTGTCCTGCTTTTCTAAAGCATTCCTGCAGTGTTTTACTTTTTCTCACAGGGCGGGACGGCACTGAATAAATGGTGGCCACAGACACTTAACGTTGTTTGTAGCCGCGGCCGTTAAATGCATTCCTGCTTCAATACGATGATGTGTGGGTGGGCTCCGGGCACACACAATGAAAGTCCAGTGCGCTGCTCCGACGCGAGGTCCCCCCTTACCTCGTCCGAAGAGCTAAATTGCATTGCTTTTACATATTGGAGTGGTCCTCCATTCGTTTACATCGACCGCTCGCTAATGTCGTCGTGTTGCGTGTTACCCCGCCGACCGCCTGTCAGACCCAGAGACCAGAAGACGGAGCGCGGAAATCTCCCGGTAAGCACGCCGTATGTTCACAGCTTGTTTTCCGTGCGGTAATTACAGGACTTTACAACCAGTACGCGGGCCTGCGTTTATTGGGATTGTGTTTCAGCGCCGCAGGTTCGATGTGCAGGCTGGCGACGCAGCGACTCGTCGCGTTCTCCTTCTTAGGTATGCGGCGTGAGGCTGACGGAGAGGAAGCGCCCGAGGGGCTGCCGAGGCCTGGAGAGGAATGTAAAAAACCTGCTAATGAGGAGGCGGCCTGTCTGCCGGAGACTGGAGAGCAGCACCGCGCTCCGACTTTGGGGAAGATGGTCCTCTGCTGCTCTAGGCTGCACTCCGCCGCCCCCCCCCCCCCCCCCCTCCCCCCCCCCCCCCCTCCTCTGCGTGCCCGCATGCCTGCCCTTCTTCCGGCCCGCTCTCCTGACAACCGCTGCTCCCGGCCTGGCTAGAGCCGCTCCATTATTCCATTAGAGACACTGGGGCTGGGGGCTATGTAAAACACACATACCCCAGGTCCACAGACAGTGCGCCCACACACACACACCAGGTCCACAGTGTGTGTGTGCGCACGCACACACACCAGGTCCACAGTGTGTGTGTGCGCACGCACACACACCAGGTCCACAGTGTGTGTGTGCGCACGCACACACACACACACACACACACACACACACACACACACACACACACACACACACACACACACACACACACACACACACACACACACACACACACACACACACACACACACACACACACACACACACACACACACACACACAGCCTCTAAAGCCAACCTGGAGGTTTGAGTGACAGCGAACACACACAAACATCCACCCATCAAAGCCCCTAGTGATCACGGGAGTAGCCAGACCATGAAGACAGACGCATGGAAGTTGTAGTAGAAGTATTCTAACTATGTAGCATTCAGGAGGTGCTTTGACCATGTCAACACGGGTCCTCTTTGACACATGCAAAGGAAACCACGTCTCGCACTGCCAAAAGATAAGGTAGTGTTTGGATAGCGACTCCACCACATTCTCCGCTCTTCCAAAATAAAATAAATCACACGTAAGGGGAGCATTCAGGAACCAAAGTGGGGATAATCCAGGAAATGTGATGCCACAGGGACGCCCTAACATCCCCCAACTCATATTAGATATGAAGTTCCCGAGGGACGACAGGGAGTCAATCATATCTCCAAACGTCTTCATCATGCAGTAATAGCCTCCCACTCTCATCTCTCCAAAAAAACACGCCAGCTTGCCAGCGATGTTATTCACACCATTGCCAATAGCCATTTTCTTTTACATAGGTGCGCCCTGGCCCCTGCGATCTCTAAGGCTAAACACGGCGGACGTGTTTACAACCACTTGTCTAAAGTTGGCCTGGTGGGGGCCTGAGCCACGGGGGGTCTGACCGTGGCCTCACCTCAGCCAACGGGAGCATCTCCCAGCAGCAGGCCCTGTTAAGTGGGGCAGCATGGAGCTCATGGGGAGAGTCAGCCGCCAAGAGGGGGACTTAGTGACATAGTGTTCGATAGTACTATATCCGCAATGCAACATTGAATCAATATTTAAACCGACTTTTGGCAACGTGTTGCAGTCAAACCCCTTTTTCCACCGAGTATCAAATCCACCCCATCTGTGCATTTGGGAGCGTTATTCGTTGTTGATTTGAGGATGTGTGTCTGCTCCTGTGTGTGTGTGTCTGCTCCTGTGTGTGTCTGCTCCTGTGTGTGTGTGTGTGTGTGTGTGTGTCTGCGCCTGTGTGTGTGTGTGTCTGCTCCTGTGTGTGTCTGCTCCTGTGTGTGTGTGTGTGTGTGTGTCTGCTCCCGTGTGTGCGTGTGTCTGCGCCTGTGTGTGCGTGTCTGTGTCTGTGTGTGTCTGTGTGTCTGTGTCTGTGTCTGTGTGTGTGTGTGTGTGTGTGTGTGTAAAGAGGGGGAGCTGGCAAGTTTTGTTCAAGTGGTGAATCAAAGAAGAAGAGTCTTGAGAGTGTGTGTAGTAGCAGTATAATTAACACAAGTGTTGAATTCAGGGGGGGGGGGCTAGAGAGGCAGATTTTCTCTCGCTGCCTCCTGTAATCCTCCCCCTTTCTCCCCATGCCAGGAGCCAAGCCCTTAAGACAGCCACAGGGCAGCGGGTGACTAGGCCTGTGTGGCTTTTGGTGCTGGTGGTGGAGCATGCACATATAGCACTTTCAGAAGCCATCTCCGTTTCAGAGCCGAGGAGCTCACTGGTATAACACAGACGTTGCCCGTGCACTCATACATACCAGAAGACAGTCACCACACTTCACAGGCTGCAGCAATGCTCAGAGACAGAGAGACACGTCAGGGCTGTGGGAAAGTAGCCTGAATGGGGGAAGCTACATCTGGGAAAAATCTGGAAACAATTGGAATTATGTTTAGTAGTTTATTTTAGGTCTGCATGAACTGATCTAAGAGAAGATGTGGGGTGGTACAGGGCAGGGTTACAGGGTGTATTTTAATGTCAGGGTGTGTCATGTTAGGTCAGGGTGGGTCGTGTTAGGTCAGGGTGTATCGGGTTAGGTCAGGGTTTATCGGGTTAGGTCAGGGTGTATCGGGTTAGGTCAGGGTGTATAGGGTTAGGTCAGGGTTTATCGGGTTAGGTCAGGGTTTATCGGGTTAGGTCAGGGTCTATCGGGTTAGGTCAGGGTTTATCGGGTTAGGTCAGGGTTTATCGGGTTAGGTCAGGGTGTATAGGGTTAGGTCAGGGTTTATCGGGTTAGGTCAGGGTTTATCGGGTTAGGTCAGGGTGTATAGGGTTAGGTCAGGGTTTATCGGGTTAGGTCAGGGTTTATCGGGTTAGGTCAGGGTCTATCGGGTTAGGTCAGGGTTTATCGGGTTAGGTCAGGGTGTATAGGGTTAGGTCAGGGTGTATAGGGTTAGGTCAGGGTTTATCGGGTTAGGTCAGGATGTATAGTTTATCGTCAGGGTGTATCAGGTTAGAGTACTACAACCTGCTTTCTAACAGTGTTGAGTCTTGCATTTCAGAGTGTGCTGTACGTTTGTTTGTTCTTATGATTATCTGGATTTCACAAGGCATGCCCCAGATGGCCCTCAGCCAAATTGTACCTTTAGTCCTCATGTTGATTTTGCCGCTGCTCAATTGTAATGAACTCTGAATGGAAGTAGAAGAGCTTAATACTGTGTGTGTGTGCGCTTGTGCTTCTGTGTGTACGTGGGTCTCTCTCTCTCTCTCTCTCTCTCTCTCTCTCTCTCTCTCTCTCTCTCTCTCTCTCTCTCTCTCTCTCTCTCTCTCTCTCTCTCTCTCTCTCTCTCTCTCTCTCTCTCTCTCTCTCTCTCTCTCTCTCTCTCTCTCTCTCTCTCTCTCTCTCTCTCTCTCTCTCTCTCTCTCTCAACAGGAACTCAGCATGTGGCTCCGGCAAACGAAGCAGCAAGGTCAGTTGACAATGACTTGTTAGATTCTCTCTGCAACAGAGGTGTCAACATGGCAGAGAACTGCAATGTTTGGGAACACTCGGCACCCCACCTCCCTGAAGTCATGAAGTCAATGAAGTCATCGCCCACAGAAGGGGCCAAACTTCCAGACACCATCTTGCTAAACTCGTTCTTTCAATCACCAAATCACCATCTTGCGAAACTTTTTTACAATTGTTTGGTCAAAATCACCAAAACAAACAATTATCAGCCATCCCATCATCAAACTGAATGGATGATGTGCGGGGAGTGGGAGGTAGAAAATGAATGGCGATGTTTGCATGGCTAAACATCACTGAGCTCCAAAAGCTTCACTCATTCCCAATCTACTGTCATTGCCTCCATCACCCATGAAGTCTAGCCCTGCAAAAAATATACAATCCAATCTTTTCAAACGACGGCATTTATCAGGAGAGGGAGAGGAAACAGGGTTGAGGTCGATGGCGCCGTGTCTCCTGAATAGAGATATCCTCACAACGGCTAACCCTCCTCTCCTTCAATGGGAGGTGAACTGAAAGACAGAAGGGCTGGGCACGTGTTTTTAAGAGCGTACCCTGCAGGGCCGCAGCTGCTGAGTCCAGGGGGAAAAAAAAGGCTTTGGTAGCCGGTTGTGATTCGTCAGGAGGACAAGGGCTTTGAAGAAGAGGGAGATGGCAGAGGGGAAAACTTATGAGCGTGGTGAGTGGGGCACCCGCGGGTGTTCTCTGCCTCATCTCTAGAGGAGCTGCTCCCCACTGCAAACACAGACTTACCCACCCCCGGCATCTGTTTCCATGGCGAGGAGCACAGGTGTGCCTGTGCTAACCATAAGAAGCACACACACACAAACACACCATTTCAGGCCAGTGCTATATAAAGCTAGCATACAAGCACACCACTTTTGAATCCGACGGAACAAATGGATGCAAAGATACACAGCGTATCTCTGCACGCTTTCCAGCCATTGATCCTGGCACGTGCGGAGAACACTGGCTGCTCCCCTACCAATCAGATCCTACTCATTCGTGTACAACCAGGGCTGCGGAGCCAATCAATTCCAAATGCCATTTGGATCCCAATCGTTCCGTCGCTGTTGCAGGGTAGCGTACCTAGCTGAAAATCACTGGCTGCCAAATGCAGTAAATAAATGACACTAAGATGTGATTCGGCTCCACACACACACACACACACACACACACACACACACACACACACACACACACACACACACACACACACACACACACACACACACACACACACACACACACACACACACACACACACACACACACACACACACACACACACACACACACACACACACACACACCTCGGCTAAAAACCCTACAACTCCTCATTTACATCTCATTTAAACTAGAGGCCAGGGGCAGAGGGCCAGCACTGCACCCTTTACATGACAAAACAGAAACAAATAGTACGAAGAAACACTAGCCGTGTCAACACGAATAAAGCCCCGGAAAATGTGCTTCACATTCACACTTTTAAAAGGTGTAGAATATAGAGTTTAGTGCCATTTAGTGGAACACACAGAAATGGAATCATACTCATAAGTTTGATGTTTTAATTAGTGTATAATTCCTAGAAAATAATGATTGTGTTTTTTCGTCAATTTATAACGAGCCATCTACATCAGGAGCCAACCATGGACCCCACCGTTAGTAATGGCTCGAGAGAAAACACATTCATCATAATCTCTTGTCTTACTTGCAAGCTATGACCTATAGTTTTACAGGCTCGATAACTAAATACATTTTCTAAATAAATCCAGGAATCTCATCACGTAACACTTGGCTGATCGCTGGAGAGGTTATTCAGTTGGTTGGTTAACCATTAGATACCCCTCTAAATCCTGAGAATGCACCTTTAAGAAAATATCAGAAGGTTGTTAAAATAGTCTGATGTTTTGGTCTCAATTTATAAACATAGTGTGAAGTAATTAGCCTGTCTTCTCCCTCCCTCCCCCTACCCTGCAACCCCATTGGGAATAAAAGAGAAAGCAAATCAGGGCTTTGCATCCTCAGCCAAGTATCAACTGAAGCATTGTTTGAACTTCAGGATAATCTGGTCTGATGTGTTAGTTGTGTCATCATTTGTATACCGAATCTTCTTTGACAATAGGCACACGTGTGCACAGACAATGTAGGTTGTGTTTGCTTTTCATGCCAAGGATAGTCCCTGGTGACGTGTTCCTAATTAGCATTAAAAGAGAGAATGAATTCAACACGTTGGGCCACCCGTCTCATCATGCTACTGCTGGCCTGGGCTAAATTATGCTAGCATGACACACACACACACACACACACACACACACACACACACACACACACACACACACACACACACACACACACACACACACACACACACACACACACACACACACACACACACACACACACACACACACACACAGTTAGCCAAGTAATAACTTTTTCCTCAGTTTAATTACAGTTAACTAAGTTAAGTGATCAATTCCATTTGTATAGCCCTAATCACAGTTAGTCTCAGAGTGCTTTACAGGCCACATTACATGCCCCCCCCCCACCCCTAACCCCTCTAAAGAGCAAGACAAAGCTCCTTCATTATCAAGGAAACCTTGAGAAGAAACACAGAAAGGGGGATTGCTTCTCCGGGGATGGTTAGGGGTGCAATGGGTGCCATAATTGGCCGACATAATGGGAGCACAACAGGAAAGACGGTCAAATGTCCCTTTTATCTTACATTGAAATGTCCCTTTCATTGCTGTATGTTCCCTTCATAGCGCATTAAGCCAATGTAATGGTTTACTCCCTTCATTGAGTCGTACCTTACTTCCCCCTCAGTTAAGGCAGCTGATATGAATCCCAGTAGGAGTACCCAGCAGTCCATCAATGTAGTGCAAAGGGAAACCACTTGCTGGTCATGTTTGGGTAAAAGGCTGGGAAGGCAGCCATGTTTGTTATTAGTCAGTCCATCTGCCCTCTGCACCTGGCACAGACAGAAAACATTTTGCTCCTTCAATGTCATGTGCGGTGTCACAGTTGGTACCCCAGTAATGTCCATTGCTGACCTCGTTCAGCCTGGATTGACACCTCCCTAGAAAGAAATTTGTTATCCATTTGTTTTGGTGTGTGGTATTTCTGAGCTAGTCCTCTCTATCGATGGCAATTAATGATCTTCAGTGTGATTGAGTGCCTTTTGCTTTTGCTTTCGCACGCGCGCGTGGGTGTGTGTGTGTGTGACATAAACAGGCCATTCAGGCCATCAAAGTACACTAACTCCGTCTGATTTGAAGAATTCAGGATAAGGAAACACTGTTTTCCCAACAGTGCCTTTCCTCACGTCCAGCTTTGCCAAAAAGGTAACAGGAACTCAGAGGGTGGAAATACATTTCCCTGGAAGCAGCGGATGTGGAACATTGGAGGCATGTGAAGAATTATTTTTTTCAGTTAAAATGTAGGTAACAAGCCTAGAAAGAAGCTCTCGCCGTTTTATAACCCAAGGTTTGGCAGGCTCATCTGAAAAAACCTGTTGGAGAAGTTAATACGTTGGAAGGACGACCTTGCTTTGTGCATTGTTGTGTCGAGAATTCCAGGTAGAACATGGTGCTTTTCCTGATTGGAACAAAAACAGTTGAAAAGGCGCACAGGAATGAGGAAAAGCTGAACAGACCTGTCTGTGCATCCAGAGCCCCGTGGTTCCAAGCCACAGTCAAGCCCTCATACATTCCTGGCCCGCTTCTCCGATTTCGTTGCAGCCTCTGTGGTTTCACATGGGGAAATGATTCCACTACTGCCCACATAGACGCAGCCGAAGCCTTGTCTGCTTCTGCCTGCTGTTTTCATTCGACTGGGAGCTGGGAGATTGCTGGGGTAATCATATTCAGGGAGACGAGTGTGCATGGCCGATAGAATTAAGATGGTGCAGCGAATGACAGACATGTTGAGACAACACCAAGCATGGCGTCATGGAAGCAGGGGTTGTCTGTAGGCAAGCACATGATGATGAGCGGAGTCCCAGTTTCTGCTAAATCTTTTATTCGTCACGCTATCAATTTGATTTGACACGAGAGTTTCTCTATTTTTAAATGAATCTCTTCCAATCTCTGGCTACAGCACTGGGATTTTGTAGCGTTTAGTCAGGGTTTGTGTTGAGGGTTAAAAAACATCCAGATAACCAAGACTTTGCTCTGATTTCTGGCCGAGGCAGTGCTCTGTCAATCAAATAAACACAATGTAAAAGCACTTTTGCAGACTTCATCGTTTCCAACAGAGGTGGTCCAGCCCAGGAACCCAAAGCAACATTTAGCACCTGCGCACAACAACATCAAATTGCTGTATTGTCTCTCAGGTCCATTTCCCACAGAGATAATGACATACCCCGAATTAGCAGGGATTTTTGTGGGGGTCAAAATTCCCCACGGGAGGCGCAGAACAGAGGGCCATTTTTCACTGTCAGTATGCATTTGCTTTGTGACAGTGCACTGAAAGAGATTACATCATGGCCATTGTGGTGTCCAAGCCCTCTGGTTTATTCCATTGGCTGGCATAGGGTGGCCTGCTTCAGCCAGACAAAGACACAGCATTCCAACAGTTTAGCAGGAAACGCAACCCTGTTGTCACAGCTCATCATAGTCCAACTCATTAACCCCCACAGCCTATTCCCCCTAGTCAACAACGTTCTGATGATGACTCGCACCCTAGAACACTTTTAAGAAAAGAGTGCTGAACTGTGGCCATGTAATCACCGAGTCGTCTGCCTGCTGACTGGGGTCTGACTAATGGAGCGGGAACAGATGTGTTCTCCAGACTTATACACCTTCACCTGTAACAACGGCAAGAGCCAACCAATCAATCACAGGCTTTGGTCATTTCTATAGACGTTGCGGGAATGAGCAAATCAAAATGTAGTATTTGATAGACATTTAGCCAATCTTTGGCATAAAAAGCTATAAGCCAATAGGGCTACAGGTTAAGTGAAATCCTGTTGGAAAATAATCAAACCGTTTTAAAATGAAAGATCATATTTTGCTTACAAGTAAAGCAATAACCACATACCAACAAATGTTCTAAAACAACACTTAAACAGAGCGGCTTAGCCTAATCCTGACAGAACGCTCACATTCAAGGAGCCAGATATGCTAACGCTCATTTCAATTAAGGCCTACTTTCACTTTGATCGCGACACAGCAAAGTGTTTTAATAACCTCAGGACTGAAGAGAACCCAAACTGTTTCATAAGAGTCATTTAGCGTAATTGCTGGCTCCACATGCCAGAGGAGGAACAATACCCCACTTGTTTCATCATTGTTTGACTATCCCTTCCAAGTTCCAACCCAGGGCTACAAGATAACCGAAACAGGGGTACAAACAAGCTACACTCTGTCATATGGCCTATGTAGGGCATGCAGTAATGGCTACTATTGAGCATGACAAGATCTGATACAGAATTACAAAAAAAAAGGTATTTCTACAACCACACACTGAAGCGAGGGGGGGGAGAAGCTTTACCACATTTCTTGACTTAACTAGCACGTTTTGACTCATCTTGAGCTTTCCCTATGAGACAAACACAAAGTCTTATAGTTCTCTGTTGGCAAAGTGAGACACTAATAAAACGTCACATAAAAAAGGTACCATTAAAAAAAGTACATCTGTCAAGTCTATTATCCTGTCCTACAAAGATGTATTTTTACTCAAATTGTCAGCTAGCTCCCATTTAGCTTTTTGAGAGACACACTCCGTACTCCCGTAACCTTGAGTTGTATTTCTGAAAGAAAATAAAGTAGACAGTGAATGGGCCAACGTGGGAGATTAAAATAGAGCTAAAAACCCGTCTCCCTGGAGGGACATAAAGCTGCATATGCACTAGATTCCTTTTCAAGTGAGAATCCAATCAGAAAATCCAGGAAGTGACCCAGTGTGAATATTAACTTAAAGCTTTAGTACGAGCTACATTGTGCAGAGGCTCAATCGAAAGCTGCTGTAGGAAGACTGGGAGAGCGGTGAATGAGTGGAGCTACTAGAACTGAATGTTATGACTACGATAGGTCAACTAAGCCTATCAAGAATGCCATAAATCCTTGATCCTTGCCCAAAGTTAATCTCTCGAGATTAATTGTTCAGAGGATTTATCACAAGTTATTTTAACTAGAATGCACACAAAAACGAATGTCACTAAAACGCAGGGTGACGCATTCCTGAATTATAATTATAAAGTATTTTCTATTGGATGGACAGTCACTATCACTTTATCTCAAAGCCTGTCAAAATATTCGATGTTTTCGTTTGTGTCAGAATCCTTTCGGTTGTTCTACTGCAGGAGCTTCTTCGACAGAGGCAGGCATCTCCAGATTCAAGTCCAGACACAGCCTCTAGTCTGCTTTGTCATCTCAATATCCCCAATATAAATACCCATTGTAATCCAGGCCTGGTTAATACTATATCATGATATAGCTGTAACAACTACAAAAACAGCTATTATACCGTACATCAATGATTAGACTAAAACAGAAGAGGGTGGTCGAAGTTATCGTCCTATTAGACATTTCCGGATGTCTGTTCTCCCGATCAAAATAACATGATCTATATGTTTAGGTCAATGCACATAAATCCAAACATGAGAAATCGCAGTCTATGGATTAGCACCATGGCCTTATCAGCACTGCCACCCGATGCAACATGCACACCCCCGTGGATGTGCACCACAGTCGCAACATGAATGACTTTCTGCCAACCATGTAGTAAACAGAAATATCCCATAATTTGCTCTGCACTTCCACCTTGCTTGACAACCATCCATCATGGCTCGGATTTGACTGATCAAACAGGGGGGTTGGGGTGGTGGGTTGCGGTCGTCCGTGTGTTCTGCTGCCACCTGTGAATCGTCTTTTCCTCTGCGAGACGCGGAACAATGCATCGTCCTTGGATGTATGCGATACGAAGGACCCACTTCAGACCGCATCACAGATACATGTTGACAGCTTCGGTCACTCGAGGCGAAACCGTTCAAGCACAGCGATTAGTTCGCACGATTTAAGCCGAACCGACACCGAATGCACCCCGTCGTTACTCGTTACTTTCATCAAACCCGACAGGGCTTTGATTGAACTGTGGATGTCGGACTATGCCGTGCACCCTAAACCGGGATCACACGCATCAGACTCCAAGCATGCAGAACCATGGGGCTTCCCACTCACCTTTTCCTCCTTTCTGCCTCAATCGTTGGATGTCACACAATGCATAACGTTTTCCTCCTTTTGTTGAACTAGTGGAAGGTCCCAGGGTCCAAACCCCGTAACGCCCAGTACAGTACGCTTCCTTTCTTCGCTTCAGGCGAACTGGCCCCCGATTAAGATCCTTATTGGCCTGGCGTCTACGCGTGAGATTCAACTAATAAGTTTGATAGGAAGTTACTGGTTTTCCTCGCTGCGCTATGCAGTCGCTAGAAAGATGAGATCATTTCAGACACCCTCCCATCTGTGCTGCAATCTCGCGAGAAGGACACATTGGGAAACCAAACGTTACCATGGTAACTGCTCACCTGTGGCCAGTCCTTCATTTCCGGATGTAGGCTTCATGCATCGCGGGAAAATGTCTTTACAGTACAACCCATGCGTGATCTGTTGCCTGGTGGCAGAGAAGGGTGAGTTGGAGAATTGGTGACTAATGTGAACACAATACCACTAGCCTGGGTCTGATGAACGATATAGGGTTATGAATGGATTAATGAAACATGAAATATACCACTCTACCATACCATAGCGTTAGGGGACCGTGTCTGCATGGATGTCATGGGGCATCTAATTGATCAATGTTAGAATATCTTTATTATGTTATTGGACGGTGGACTGTTTTATATTTGATATCGTTTGTTGTCAGGTCCAAACCTATTTTCACTTGGACCTAAGGGTGAGATATGTGGTGAAAACGCATGGAAAATTAGCATTAGTATAAATAAATGATGTTTATTCGAACACAGCCGAATCACTCTATGCCCTGTTTTTCAGGCCCTACCTATTTATAAATGTATTCAACGTAAAAAAAAAAAAAAAAAGATAAACATATGTACACAATGATCAAACTACTAACTCAGAAATGATTTGTGATGAGTCAATCCAACACAAACAATCGTTAGGCTGAGCAAAGTGATTTATTTGAACAGGAACTAATTCATCGCCCCAAGAATCATTTTTATTTCATAAGTAATAGCACCATCTGCTGGTCAGCCAACACACGTTTAGTAATAAGCAGAATAGCCATATATATTTTTTGTTCTTCAGGAATATTATTAATACTTAAAAGCAATAGTTTAATTCCTTACGCCTTCTTTTCGAGACTATAGAAATAACCCATGACGACTATCATTTAACAGTGCCTTCCTACCAGATTAGTTTCCAGACACATGAGCATGAATCCAATCCTCTTGAGCACTTACAGAGGGCTCAGGCAGTACTCCCGCTACCGCGTTCAGAGTACCACCTTCATTTAATAAGGCTTAAAAGACTGAACACAACACTTCACATACTGTTACCAGTATTATGATGAAAAGGCAATTTGAGGGATACTAATTGAGGCCTACTACGTATTTATCTTAGCTCTTGGTTAACCTCAACAGTCTCTGAATGTCGGGCTCTATGCTGATGGTGGGGAACTTCTTGCTGTATCTCTTAAAGGGCTCTCCCTCCGGCCCGACCAGGAACTTCTCAAAGTTCCAGGAGACGTCGTTCCGGCAGATGGGCGTCCAGATCAGGTGCTTGGGGTCCTGCATGAGGGAGTTGGGGTCGTCTTCGGGGTAGGGCAGCTTGTCTTTGAGGTAGGCGAAGACCGGGTGTGGGTTCGCTCCGTTGACTTCGCACTTCTCAAAGACGGTGAAGCCGGGTTCGTAGCCCGCGCCTGGTCGCACATACTTCAGCGAATTCAAGATCTCCCCATTAGACAAGTTCTCCTGCAAATGACACACACACACACACACACACACACACACACACACACACACACACACACAGTGATCTTCGAGAGTGCATTTAAGGGGAGGTGGGGTCAAAGGTCAAAGGCCTCGATTGGCAAGTCACTAGTGCTGTCTCACTGCGCTGTTGAACTCACCTGGTAGCCAAACTGGTTACAGGGGAAGCCCAGGACCACGAGCCGGTGGGGGTACTTGCTCTGCAGCTGGCTGAGCTCGCTGTAGTCCCGGGTGGTGGTGCCTCAGAGCGACGCCACGTTCTCGATCAGCACCACGCGGCCCCTGAACACGTTGAAGTCCACCGTGGCCCCCTCCAGCGTGGTGGCCTTCAGGTCGTAGAAGGTCTTGGCGATGAACGTCATCTTGTTGTGTCTCCTCGCCTGCGCCACACGGACAGTGGACTGACCGGGCTTCTGTGAGAGCAGGTGTAATCCGGATACCCCGGTCACCAGACTGCTGTTTGAGGCAAGGGGGGGGGGGGGGGGGTGGCTGGGTTGTGGGGTGGGTGTCAGGTGGCGGCGCAGACATCTGATACACACCTGACATCCGATACTGCCTCCCTTTCAAAAGGTGAGATTCATATCATATTTTCTCGTCAGTAGAATCTATTTCATCATTGGTGTTGACCTTTAGTGACATAATAATGACGAGGGGTAGAGGGGTAACGAATCTTCTAATTTATTTGTAAAATGTACAAAAGTACAGTTCAGATACACTTTAGTGACATTATAAACTCATTATCAAATAGATCTTTTGTATAAATAAACTTAAAATTACCAAAGGAGTACATTTGTAACATAGCAATTCAATAAGCTATATCAGTTTCATGGTCATCAAACATTGAAGAGTACAATTCTTCACCAAGGGCTTCACCACAGCTTGTGATGAAAAATGGATGAATCCACTGAATAACCCTAGAGCTGCTCTAAATGCCTCTTCTGGAGGAAGCGCCTGTTTAGAGAATCTGCACTTTACAAAACATCAAGGCAATGTCTTTACAATTCAAGCAAAAATGTGAACAATTCACTGTATCCCATACATAAAGGCTTTTCATAGAGAAGCTACGATTCCTATAACATAAACCTTTAAATGTACAATGATGTGGCCACTACACAGACAAGATGCAAAAGGTACAAATGTAATTCTTAAATGAACTTGCAAACAATGAGAATTAAAAGGATAATTTCCAACCAATAACCAGGACCGAAAGATGTCCCACAACAAATAAGGGACACAAACAAAAACACCCCAAAAAATCACAATGAACACAATCTTGTTTACGCTTGACACATTCCCCAACCAGGCTATAATCCTACGTTGTATAGAAATACATCCATACTACTATGGTTTTAAGTTTCACTGTGTGAATAATTCAACCGGTCCCATTGGCTCCATTCTTTTCCCAGAAGAGGCCTAGTTACCTTAGTATTGAAGTGGTCAAATCCATGATTAAACAGGGCGGAAGATAAGCAGACGCAAATCTGGCCAACAAGCAACATGGTGACACAATAAATATGCAAAACGTATTTTAAAACCAAAGTAAGAGTAAAGTAAAAAAAAGAAAAAGAATAGAATTGAACGGACCTCCAACTCACCGGATTCCATGGTAAACAGCAGCATTTACCCACAGCTGGTGGGTAAAAAGGTCTCAAGATGTAAACAAACCACTACAGCCCTCACACTAACACGAGCAGGTATCCTGTGTGTTTTCATGAATGGCCTGAGGGCCCTTCTCCTCCTCGAGAGAGGCCCCATCCAGGAAGCGGTCTAGGGGTTCCAGAACGCGGTCAACGTGTCTACTGTGAGCCTGTAGGACCAGCTCCGTCAGGCGAGTGAACGGCTGAAGGAACGAGGAAATAAAGTAAAGGCTATTATAGAAACCTAAAGGTAGGTTTACACATGCTAGGGTATTTTTATGAAGTGTAGGGGCAGCAAAATGAAAATACAACTGTACAGGGATATTTAATAAAGCCTGTTGAATAAAATATAAAAGGTGCAGGTGTGTTTACACTAACAATTTGAACATAAATAGAACAACTGTGTACCAACAAACCACTAAATAATGACTAGCTTGAGGTGCCGGCTCAAAGGAGGACGCCCATGTGACCCACCTCGCTGATGTTTTGGTTGGTGCAGGCGCTGGTCTCAAAGAAGTCTAATCCATAGAAAGCTGCAAGCTAGTCCACCGAAGGAGTTAAAAAGGGGCGTTAAAGTGGTGCGCCCGGTTCCTTCGGTGATGACATTTTAACACGTGTTCACATCCCTTCATAAGATTCAATGCCAGCTAACCTCTTTTCCTTTCTCCTCAGAGACACACCTTTGTGCTTCCATGTCAGACTTGTTCCCCACTAGGATCCTCTGAATGTGATCAGGAGCATTCTACAACCAACAGGTCAATGAAATGATCAATCAGTAGTACTGCACCAGATTGGCTGGGACACTCTAAATTATAATACTTTACTAATTATTATTACATTAACAATTATTATTATAAACATACTTATAATAATTCATAATAATGATAATATTAAAAATAATGCTGAATAATAATTAAGACTAATAATAAGTAAGTAGGGAGGACAAGTGTGTTTTCTGTTGCTCTCACCTCATCCACATCCCCCGCCCAACTCATGATGTGGTGAAAAGATGGCTCATTTGTTATGTCGTACACAAGGATAATGCCCTGGGTGGAATTCAGAAAAAAAAACAATCAGGGACAAGGAAGAGATTTCATGCAGGCCTGTGCTTAATGTTGCTTAAAGTATTAGACAGCTGACATTAACACTGAATATTTGTTTTTAGAAACTCACTTGGGCCCGTCTGTAGTACTGTTTAGTTATGCTCTGATAACGTTCTTGACCTGCAGTGTCCCTTAAAAGACAGAATATGTTTTTATGGATAGATAGTCTATATACTAACTATAATAAACAAAATGTCACAGGATGACAATGCTGGTTGACAGCATTCCACTCACCAGATCTGTACTCTGACTTTGATTCCATCTATGTCTAATGTCTTCATTTTAAAATCGACCCCTAAAAGCATTAAAAGAGATATATATATATATATAATTTGTTGATGATCATGATCACACACACACACACACACACACACACACACACACACACACACACACACACACACACACACACACACACACACACACACACACACACACAAACAACAAGCACAAAAACTACAATGTGTAATGCAGTTCCATTGACCTCATCTCGTTCTTTGGTAATGAGAACTGTGTATGGTTGGCTATGGCCATCTTTGTTTGCACATTAATCTGGACTCTGGAATTTGCTAATAATCTCAATGGTTGGGACATAGGCCACTGTAAGGAAACTAACGAAATGGCAATAATGGTAGAACTAGATTGTATAGCCGTTTAAGTAATCAAACAGAAAAGTAGGCTTTTCTATTGTGTGTTGTTTTGCCTTCTGAATAAATACAATTTAAGACAATCATGTTAACATCAAATGTCCCTATTGTAAAACCCTAGTTCGTTAACATTATTGTTTGCCAATTAACCAATTGCATGCGAATAAAGTAATCTTCTTAGCTGAAATTAGGACGTCTTTCAACAGGAGTGTTTGACAAAATAGTTATGGTCAACCAATCACCACGTTTATAGGAGACTAAAATAAAATTAATATTTGCACTCAAGAAAACATGCAGTTATTTCCTCCAGTCTGTCTAATCTGCAGACGCACTTGCATCCTGAGGAAGTGTTCTCTGACTCCAGCGGAAACTTCACAATCCCAAATCCCAAAAGTAGCTATGAATTGATGACTTAGTCAATGTAGTTGTCTGAAGAACCCCACTGTCATCTTTCTAACATGTTGGTCCTTTCGTATATGTTAAGATTGATATAAACATCGATGATCGCTGAAAACTTTGACAGCTTACCGATTGTTGAAATATGGTAAGGATGATATTCCTTCTCAGTGAATCTTCGCAACAAACACGTTTTGCCAACTCCTGAATCTCCCAGAATCATTAATTTGACCAGAATATCATACTGTTTAGTCATTGCTGAAATGTTCATTATCAGATAAAAGCATGGCATTTACGCCAGCAACATGGACTGAAAAAGGCTGCACTTGCATTCAGAGTAAACGCGTTTTTTTCATTGTCAAGCCCGCAACATGGAAATGTCCGTCTTCCGGCCACATTTTCGAAGTAAAGCGTTCTCTACCTATACGCCAATTCATTTCTCAGCCTGAAACATTGTTGAATATAGCCCGATCCATCTATCGAACACAATATGTAAAAAATGCATATTGTGTTCGATTATTTATTAATACTACGGGAAATGTTTTTCTTACATTTTTCAACGCAGTTCAATTAAATATTCGATTGTCATATGGGGTTGGTGAGTTGTCAACTAAACATTTTTATGTACTTTGTTCAAGATTTAATTACGTCAATTTCCAGTAGGCGAGAACGCCTGTGTTAACCTACATAGCTCTTGACATTATGCAAGCTTTTATTTTGAAGGTCTTTTTCCTGTTTGAAATATGTCTTTATCTGGGATCAGCTGTTTTACAAGCTATTTGTTGTCTGGGGGGAGGGGTCAGAGCATGGGTCAGACCGGTTTCTATAGGACTTAAGCGTTTTATAATGGACTAACCCTTACATGCTTAGGACACAGCATTTAAAAGCGACAGACTACATGAAATGTAAATAGAACTCTAATAATATGCATATAGACAAACGGACAACAAAAACAAAAAACATCCCAAAAGGATAAAATAGTTTTTTTATTTAGTCTCATCGTAAAGGTAGGCCTCAACTTGCAAGACAATTGTTGGCAGTATGTACAACATACCTGTAATTTCCATGGAATGGAATAAACAAATATTGATTTAGTACACACGTATTTACCTCTGTAAAACAAAATAAGGGTAGGAAACAAAACTAAAAAACATTCCCAGTGCAGGCAAAATATTTCCAGGGAAGGTTTGTCTTTTGAAGAAATGACGACATTTAAGAGTATATAGTGTTAAATACTACACACCGACACATATCTTCCAATAACAAAAATAAAGGTCACTGCTCATAACTGCATTGTGTAACATTCATTTTCATTTGAGGATTTTTTTTTCATCGCCACGTTTATATTTTTGGAGAATAAAAAATAGAAAAACGGGTTTCAAACCTGTTAAATGAGGGATGATCTAAAATAAAGAGGTCAGTTCACACACACACCCATATTTACGGAGAGTAATAGCCAAACAACCAAATACGATGTGGGAGTAAGAAGTCAAGTAGTTTATCATTTAATATAGGCATTCATTTGATTACACTAACATTCAGGACAACAGCTTCAGCCACCGACACTAACTCATGGAGGGGGGGAGGGGGTGTTTCATCTTGCAGGGCTTTTCATTTTTTTCTAAAAGCAAAGTTCACAATCATTTCTGGAAAAGTACAAACATTAAAAAGGTAAACCATGTCTAAGGACAATTTCTCAAAGGTCTGGTAAGTGTCAAAACGCGGGATTTTCGGAGGTGTTCCAAAACCAAACTAAAAGGAGGGCAGAAGAGGAGCACACGAGGGCGTGTCGTCGTAGCTTCACTAAAGCTTTACGCCGCGGCGACTAGAAACATTTTCGTAATGAGGTTTTGAAAAAGCATCAAGTCCTTCAAAAAACTGCAGAGCTGCCTCACGTTGGAGCGGGTCACCGTCGCCTCAGGGGGAGGGGGGGAATTGACGGGGTTTGTGGCGGGGGTGTCGCCGACCAGGAGAGCAGAGAAAGCTTGTAGCATATCGTAGCACCTCTCCACTCTCTCACAGGCCTGATTCCACCTAACGTCCCGGACCGGATGACGAGGTCGTCCTCGAGCGCGGACATGTTGGAGGAGTTGGTGGGGATGGGGAGGTGGGTGGGGGCTGGTGAACAAGAGTCTGAGTAGGGAGTGCCTGGGACCCAGTGTCGGGGGGGGGGAGGGGGGGGGGGGGGAGAAGGGAGGGGACGGTCTAACTGGGCTCCACACGCAGCTTCTTCCTAGTGGGTGGCTCCTCGGGCTCCGATTCGGAGCTGGAGTCGGAGCCGCCGTCAAAGGCCGACACGGCGCTGCCCTTGCGGTTGGTGTACAAGCTGCTGTCCGAGGAGTAGCTGTTGGCCTGCAGCTGGTTGTTGCCCTTGGCCTTCTCCAGGGCACGGACTGCATCGCGAGCCACAGGACGACCAAGGATCACACCCAATAAGTAACAGCGTGGAGACTTAACTTTCCAACACGTGCATGTATATACAGACTGTTGCCCCGGACCAGGTCCTTCCGCCCCGTCCCCCACCAAGATGCCCCGCTCACCTTGTTGCTCCAGCAGAGCGTTCTGCTTCTTCAGGTCGTCGATGTCCTGCTGGTGGGTGGTGTTTTTTCGCCTCATGTACTGGATGTACTCTGTGGCCTTATCTAGGATCTGTGCTCGGGAAGCCTGTTTGACAGAACTCTGTCAGCAGAAACGAAAAGGGCTCAGCAGTGAGCAGACGGAGCATTGTCCATTTCACAGGCACTCAACTCTGTATTCAGAGTACATGAATTGTTTATCTAGGGTTATTTTTGCATTGATCTCACAATCATTTACAGCAAAGTCCAAAAAAGCGCTGTTCCTACAAAGTCACGCTCCAGTATCTAGCTCTTATTGACATCTTATCTAGTGCTTTTAGAGATCTTTTTGGTTCCACAGTAGCAGTTTGTGTTAAAATAAACAACTGAAGGAGAATTTTTGAACACGTATGTATTTTGTACTGTAATTAAAATAATACTTACTGAACCTTCTGGCCCTGCAAAATCCCCCCTGGTATTAGACGTTGACAGCGGGGAACCCTCATTACTCACCTTTTCCCCTTGCAAGGCAGGAACCGAGTCCCGTAAACTGTGGAAGCTGTCTTTGATGTGGTCCCGCCGCTTGCGCTCCAGAGCGTTGTGGTGCGCCCGCTTGTCTGCCTGTAAAACAGGCGCTGTGTTTAAGATCGCAAATTGAAAATACCGTCGTGCGCCACGCGTCTTCCGTCAGGACGAGGAGGCACCGTGCCACGGGGCGGTCCCAGGACAAGAGTCTGACGCCGGGGTATGGGACCCCACATTTACATTTAGAGCATCTAGCAGACGCCTTAGTACGCATTCACGAAACCATTAGTACACAGTCACACACACCGACGGCGGTGTCAACCAAGCAGGGCGAGGAGCAGTTAGGGTGAGATGTCTTGCTCAGGGGTACCTTGAGAAAGAGCTGGGGATCGAACCAGAGCCTACCCAGCCAACCCGCTCTACCTCCGGAGCTACTGCTGACCCGATGGGACCTCAGATGGTGGAGGTGGCGAGGGGTTGAGGACCAGTAACCCTTAGCAACCAGCCTGATGACGGGGGATGGAGCGGGGGCCAAGCAGCTGCTGTTTATACGCTGACAGCATTTGAAGTACCGATGAGTAGTGCCAACATTACACAGCAGAGTTGGCCTTGGTGTACAAATGATCATTCATCTTCTTCCAGACAGCCATTTGCCCTTTTAGGGTTGGAGAAATTCACACAATCGTCAGATGTGTTCATTACTTTACAATAACACAAACCAGCCATGATATTTCTAATTTTGAATTTTAGTAACAGTCATATAAGACTTAACCACATTTAAAAAAAAAAGGAGGAAAAAGGCTTTGGTTTTACTTCCCCTTTAACACTTAATATTTAATTGATGTTGTTTTATCTAACAGGATGGCGGGGGGGGGGTGAGTTGTCATTCCGACAACTCACTGCTGCTCAGAGAGGCAGAGGGTTAAAGTCTAATCTACTTCACTCAGCAAGATGGTGGGGGCACCGTGTATGGAGTGACGGGCCTCTGGCCAATCAGTGGTAATACCACGTATCCAAGCCTACCCTAAACATTTAAAAACATTTAAAAACGAATTGCTTGGGGACCAGAAGAATCTGCAAGCTCATGATTTCTTTGCCCTGTCATAGGGGTCTGGACCCCCTCCGATTCAAAGGATCAGGCAAATCAAAAGAGTTATTTGAATATGCATATGTGGCGGGCTTGATACGATGATGAAAAGAGGAACGTCAAATTGGAGTTCAGTTCATGTATTTTCAGATGGCTGCAACTGATGTGTCGAATGTTTCATTGCGCTGATTGGTTGCAGGTTTATCCAATTGCGTCCAGAGGCATATTGCTCCACACAGAAGATAGGGGAGAACCACAAAGACAAACACTACCCATGGACAAGCCCTGATGGGTACGAATATTGTCCACACTGGCACCACAACTGTGCAAGCCTTTGACTGAGGCACCATTCTACTGCAGTGTACCTGTGATTTCATGCATCACAATCAAAATGACATAAACTGAAACTATAGAACAGGAAAGACAGCTCTGGTCGTGTCTTTAGCTCTGGTAAGGCCAGTTTTGCCAACAGGTTCAAGAGAATGAACGACTAGTTTATCATGCGTATGGCTATTCAGCCAACAATGAGATTATGGTTAAGCACATAATGTGCTATATTGTAATTGTTTTTGAGATACACAATCATCGCCATTTTCATTTCTCTCTTCACATGCCCCAAGTAAATTGGTCGTCAATATGCATTGTTGCATGAATAATGTATAAAGGCTAAAAAGTGCTATAATTGCTGTTATAATTTGAAACAGTGGATGACAGCGGGAGCGGGGGTTTAAAAAAAAGCCTCTGCATCCAGATCAATAAAGAGATCAATAAACGCAATAATGATCTGCCAGGGCTAAATAGCCTAGTGCATCTTAGTTCAAGCCAAGCACTAAAGATCGAGATCCAAAATATATAGCTATAGCGTGTGTACCATTTCATGAACCAAAATCTGGATGGCGTTCATGCGACTTTGAGTTGACATAGGCACATCCAGTGTTTCCCCCAGCACTGTATGGCGGCTGCCTTCACCATACAGTGGTTAAGGTGTAAAAAATGTTTTTTATTTTTATGATGCATTAACAAAGTACAAAACTCTCGTAGGGTAAGGAAACATACTTCCACCAGGTACAAAGAATAAAGATAATGAAATGGCAGTGCCCCCCCGCTCTTCAACCACCTCGATGGATGAGTTATTTGCAAACAATGGTCCCAATAGTTGTAGAGTAAAGATGGAAAGCCGAGATACATTCATAGAAAGTCCTTATTGTTTCGGAGCATGGTTATTTGTGGATTATTGCATTTGTAGTAAAAAAGGAATTGAAGTAAAACACAAGGGTGCTAAACCCTTGTAAGTGTTTTCATAACCACAGAGGGAAAAACGTGGGATAAACGTTTCTGGTTTTACACATGCACTGGTTACTCCAGAGGTAAATTGCCAAGGAAATTATCCATCCCAATGTTTTCTCAATATTGCATGGATGCAATCTCCTGCTATCATTTAACGCTAGCATCAATTCAGTGAATATTTGTACAGGAAACAGCTTTCGATTACGATGAACCCAGGTCAGGTTGAGTCAACACGTCACAGACCAATAGGATGCTGGCTCGCCCCGACGCAGCTGTACCACTAAAACAAGGATGCAAAGCTGAGGATCAAGTCCGGTGGGGGAAGGGAATGCTACACTACCATAATTATTGACCGGATTAATGCTCCAACATGTTGGGTACATTGTCACACGCCAACTAGTTCTGCCCAACGACGGTTGTCACCCGGGTAGAATGCATTTCAATGTCACACAATACAACGTTACACACCAGGGCAGATCGGAGCACATGTAGTTATGGTTCAAAGTTGCAGATGTAATGGAAATTAAACCATAGATTATGTTTGAGGATGAAAGGCCAAAAGGAAAACGAAAGTTTAAACCCCAGCTCTTATCGTTGCAATAGTCCAATTGATTTAGCGGGTCATTGTCAACGCTTTATGCATACGTGACACTTGCAAGAGTGATGCATTCGATTTAGACTCAGATCACCAGTTAAACATAAAAACATGAATCGGTGATGGGGTGAGGGAACGACATGTCATTCTGTGGTCGACCCGACCTCAGGGGAGATGGACCTCTAATCAATCGAGCATAGGAAACACAAGACAGCTTAAAATGTATTCTTTAAGACTCCAGATTCAACCCCTGGATCACATCCGACCATCGGATCAGTTTGTGATGGAAGAACATAACGCAGGAGCGACCACTTGGATTAACGTCGCCTGTGTAGCATGCTAACGCCGTCTGACGCTACTGTCACACGGTGCTGTTCCGTCGCCTTTAGACGCACACACACGTACACATCTGCGTTTGATCGGAGCCGAGACGGTTAACAGTAACACCGAGCTTCTTCCCCTTCCTGCTGTTTTGATTGTCAGTGTTCATTATATTTAATTCGGCGTCCGTACAGATAGCAAGCCACACATCCCGAGAGCTGTTGCATTAGCTAACTAGCTAGCTTAGAAACCAGCGTTACCGTGCATTGACAGAAAGGCGAAAAAACTCATTCGTTAAACTAAATAGCTGGCGGTTATTAATCGGGGAATAGGTAACATACGTCACTGTCGACTTCGATGTCATCGTTGTCGCTCATTCTTCGGCGAAGGATATATGGAGGTAATGCGGCGAGATTTCTCGGAAAAGTGAAACGAAGATTAGACGCCAATAATAAAAACCTAGCACAACATCGGCAGGGACATGACGACACGTGACTCGCCTACACATGGACAGGAAAACACACATCGCGCATGCGCAGAACAACGTTTTGTGGAAACCATGTTTTTTTTCTGGTCACCTATGTGGACACTTTTATTATCAATTTATTTTTAACAAATAAAACTCGTAAATGCATCTTCAAACATCAGATGTAACTTTGTTCGTATAAGTAGGCCCTTATGAATAATGTTTTATAGATATATATTTATTATTGTGTTGAATAGAGTTTTTATTTTGTTGTTGTCCCCCTGTATCTCTAATAAATAAGAGCAGGCTAATGGCTAATTTCGCTGAAACAATAAGGTTATTTGGGTCAGTTAATAACAGAGAATAGAAAAAGTTCTCTATCTGACATATTGCTTCTATATGAATGTATGTATGTTTCCTACTGATCTATCTATCTTCTAACAAAAAAAGTATGAATTTGTTTGTACATTTTCATAATATTACAAGGCATTGCCTTTCTACCCCATCAAATTAATTGTTACATGTAAAATCCTGCTGGGGCAACTAACCTTTGGCTGTTCCAAACCGTAGCGTATCACATTTTTAATTAGCTGTGTATTCTATTCAGATAAATATGATAATTGCACTAAGGTCTATAAGTGTGTTTTACATAGACAACAATCTCTAGCTCACTCTATATGATGGCATGCTAAAGGGTAGGAGGGATCAAACAACAGGTTTTCCTGCTTGCTTCCTGGTCGCAGAGCTCCTGGCCTCTGAATTCTACGGAAAGGACAATGTGGTTGCATTCAAATCACCTCTCTGAAGACTTTACTGTGTGTTTTAGCTCAGTGCTATTGCATCGGACTGCAGCTCAAACCAATAATTATAAAGGTGTCATGTTATGTAAACATAAGCAGCCTACACTAAATAGACATTAATCACAATAACAACACAACGTGAATAACAATAGGTATCCACAGATACAAATGTCAGGACTTTATGGACATTTATTTTATAGATCATATAATAAGGGGGGGGGGGGGGCTTTATTTTGAGCCTGTGTTTGTGGGTGCCTGGTTTCAACCATGGTGATATAAATTATTGATCATTAAACAGGACAAGCTACCTGGAAGGTAGGATTTCTGTGCACTGGCCTGTTTAATGTCACAGTAACAACAGTAACAGGCAACTGAGGAACAATAACTAGCTGTTTATTTAACGGCCATAGCCCCACTATTTAAATTCATATTGTGTGGCTAGGCAGCATTGAGAAATGTCTTTACTGTATCTTGATTCCCTTACCATAAAAGAAGATGACTCAAACTCCTCCACTGAAAACCTAAGTTTGGAAGAGGACTTGGATTCAGACTTGGAGCCAGATGGTAAGCAATCCAAGTCGTCACGGTAACTGTTGCATTCTGAACTAATGTTGCCTTTGTATTTAGTGTGTGCTTAAAAGGGTTTTATTTAAGAGAATATTCTTGACAGCGCTCTGATAGAAGTAGTTCTCCTTGCCAGAAAAGCCAAACCACAAGCCATCAACCACAGCCGAAGTGTACCTGGAAGCCTGCAGACTGACTGGTGTGGTGCCCGTCTCATACTTCATAAGACACCTGGGTACCTCCAGCATGGACCTAAATCACCACGGACTCGGACCACTGGGCTGCAAGGCCCTTGCTATTGCATTAGTGGTGAGCTTGAGAAGGGTGAACGAACTTGATGGTATTTCGTGTCTTCCTTTCCCGAGAGAAACTGCACACCTTTGTCTTGTGTTTCCTCAGACTGATATGACCATCAGTACCCTGGAACTGGCAGACAATCACATTCTAGCGGAGGGAGCTAAACACCTTGTTGAAATGCTGAAGGCTAATTTCACCATCAATACCATGGTGGGTTGTTGCCCTGCTCTGCCACTAGGAGGAGCACATGTGCGCACAATCAAGCGTATTGGGATTTAGGGTTAGGTGTGAATATTGTTTTCTTTTCTAGGATTTGTCGGACAACCACCTTCAGTCTGTCGGCGCAGAGTGTATTGGAAAAATGTTGCTTGAAAATATTTCATTGAAATCGTTGAAACTCTCAGGTAATGTTTAGATAAAGTGTATAAGTATATATAAGTATAATAATTGTATTGCTTACTAGTACTACCACTGCTATTATTTCAATACTCACTCATAATACAATTTCCATTTAGGAAACAAATTCACTGAGGACGATGCAAAATTCTTTGCAGATGCATTATCAGTAAGCACATTTAATAGATAGCTTGCTTGATATTGCCTCAAATAAAATAAGCTTCTCTGATCATTGTGCTTGTTTATGCTTCATACCAAAGAGCAATTATAGAGTGAAACACCTGGACCTGAGCCACAACGCTTTCAGTGGACGTGGAGGAGAGCATTTGGGACAGATGCTGGGTAGGACAATATTCTATACTTGTGTGTCTCTCAGCGTTTCTTGGTCCAAACAGTAGTACTGCATATTTATGATTGACGGTTTCACCTTCAAACCGTCAGCAAACAACGAGGGTCTAGAGACGCTGGACCTCAGCTGGAATCATCTCAGGATGAAAGGAGCTGTGGCCTTTTCGGCTGGGCTCAAGGTGCCGTCAACAATAGTATCGACGTTCAGATCATCATCAGTGACGTGCCGCTGAAATCCTTCCTCTCACACACGCGCAGGTGAACATAACCTTGAAACACCTGGACCTGTCGTGGAACGGGTTCGGGAATGAGGGAGCGCTGGCGATGGGAGAGGCGCTGAAATACAACAACACTCTGGTCCATTTGAACCTCAACAACAACCGCATCACCAACGAGGGGGTGGGCACGCTGTGCAAAGGCCTGGAGTTCAACGACACACTGAGAGTCTTACTGGTGGGTGAGACAGCTGGAATTCTACCAATACCTTTTTTTTTCTCAATACTCAATGTGTACTGTAAGTCATTAATCTCAGTAACATTCAATGTGTACTGTTAATAATATAGTGGCTACAAGCAAATGTCCTACCGTGTGGTTTAGTTAATACTGCAGCCTATTTCGTGCTCGTTTAGCTGGCATACAATTCTCTGACAGTAGAGGGCGCACTGGCCCTGGTTAATGTGGTGAAGAACAGCCATAAAACGGCCTTGGAGGAGATCAACATATGTGTGAGTAACCAGTGTGGCTCCTAAGTATTTTCTCTCATCAATGTTCATATAGGCAGCCTATCTATCTCTAAAAACCGATTTGAATACAATTCCTGTATGCATTGTCAGAGATTACTTCATTCGATTTAGCCTACATTCACTGAGGACATCGTTCCATTGGTATTTTCGCAGAACGTGTTGGTAAATGAGAACTTTGTGCGGCTGCTGGAGTTGACCTGTCAGGAGCACCCCAGTCTAGAGGTGCAGTACGGGGGGGTGGGGGGCTTCATTGCAAAGAAACCCCCCAAACGTCTCGACCCCATGAAGGTCATCCAGGTATGCATGTGCATCACGTGAAAACCCTGCCTTTATTTAAATTAATCCAAATATTCTAGAATAGAATAGAAAGCCTTTTATTGTCATTGCACGAGTCAAGTAGGCCTACAACGAAATTTTTAGTAAGCTTTCCCAATTGGTGCATTCGAGAAAATAAATAATATATAAGTAGAACAAGAACAACAGTATACCAAATAGAAATGTAAATAATGTAAAATAAAAATTGAAAGCACCTGCTTTCTTATTGATTCTGCACCCAAAGTCAAATTTATATTTCTAATTATATTGGGTTTTAATAAGTTTACGGTAATTAAATTTAAAATTTAGAAGCAGATATTAAATGGTTTTTAAACAAGGGGCCGATGACGCGGCCAATAATCTTAAAATATAAATCATTATTAACAATGCACCCAATTCTAATAATTGCTTGTGATAAAGATGTGATGATCCTTTTTACACTTTCCCTGTTTCCTCTTCTCTAACACGTTCTGTGAAGGACTATCTGGATCAACGCAAACTGCGCTTGTGGGACTTCTTCCGGAACATCGATAAGGACGGCACCATGCGCGTCCCTGTAGGGGACTTCAGGAAGGCCGTGCAGGTTGTCCCGTAACGTTCATTCATTCATATTCTGACATGTAAACACACAACCGCAACGAGTATTGGGGTACAGGAACCATGAATCCTTCGACATCTGTAATATGCCTTTCCATTCCATTGTTTTATAATTAGTTGACTTTATAATTAGTAATCATGTTTTATGGAGGACTCGCATGCAGCCAATAGGTTGTGTCCAAACTACGTCACTAGGGCACCACTCAAGATCTAAATCTGGAGATTTACATATTTAGGCATTTAGAAGATGCTTTTATCCAAAGCAATTGACTATTCATGCACATATTCATAAACACATTCATGCACATATTTACTCCAGTGTCAAACATGCAAGTATTCAACACATATATACACACATGTACGGCGGAGTCAACCATGAAGGCAACAGCCAGCTCGTCTGGAGCAGTTAGGGTGATTCGTATTCATTGGAGACTTTTCTGAAATTGTGATCAATGACAGCAATCCAGCATTCCTTTGGATCGCTACCAAATCGAGGAGCTTATTCAGAGGCTGGACCGTGAGAGGACAGGCATGGTAGACTACAGGTACAACGCCTCACATCATCAGCCCTCCAAGACACACCGTGCCTAGAAGCTGCTCAAACAAGAGGCCGTTAAAACACTGTTTTCCTACGACATGCAGCACATTGGTTGGGATTGCACTTATGTGTACATTCCTCAGCATGTGTGATTTACTGAGCAATATTTGTAAAACGTGTGGCGGGGAAATATGGCCAGGTTTCATCCATCGTCACAAGCCTTCCTAAAAGGCTAAAAGTGAACGTATCATAATTACATCCTGCCGTGCTTAGGGGCCTTTCGCTGCCATCTTGAGCTGCCGTATCGTTCTAATGTCGTGAGGACGGTCTCTTCACAGGGGGCTGGCGGACACCCGCAAGCAGATGATGAAGGACCACCGGCGGCAGCTGCGCAAGACCGAGTCCCGGCAGAAAAAGGAGAAGCAGAAGAGCGACCGCATCCTCAAGACCTTCCAGAGCGCCGTGGAGGCGGTGACGCCGCGCGAGTCCATGGTCATGTCGCCCGGCGCCGGGGCCAAGGAGGACTCGAGCGGGCCCCAACACTTCTCCGCCACGCCCCTGAGCTCCTGGCACCACATCGTCATGTCCAACAGCAGCCGCTACTCCGTCACCAACCTGAGCAGCGAGCACGTCCACCAGCCCCACCACCACCTCCACCGGGAGCAGCAGAGACCCACCAGTTCGCCCGCCATGCGGTCCTACTCGCACCCCAACCTGCTGGACGACTCGCCGCGCTCCGGCCCCGGCAAGACCGGCTCCTCTGCCCAGGGGATGCACTCCGACCCGGAGGGGGACGTGGGCAAGCTCAGCGCCACCACGGACCACCTGACCCGGTCCAGGCCCGCGCTCAACAACCAACTGTCTGCCGGCAAGAGCAAAACAGGCAAAGTGAAGAAGAAGAAGAAGAAGCGAGTGGAGAAGGCATGAAAGAAACCCGACCACACAGGAAGTGCCTTATGTTGATACATAAGGTTAATCTTTGCAAAGCAAAGATCATCTTTGAAAAGCAAAGATTAACCCTATGCTTTGTTTGTCAATCACCATTATCTAATAAAGATTTTTAAAGAATGATGGCATTCTTTTTATTTGACGGTTTCTCAAAGCAAGTCATGTGAACTAATCATCGGCATTGTGTATGCCTCAATTCAGGTGATACATCGATTGACACACAATGACGCACAACTAATAATAACTACGTACTATCTCAAGGCAGCTACAGTTTGACCCATCTTCTTTTTTGTGTCCCTGATACTCAACCGTCTTTGGTTCTAATACCAAGTCAAACATTGTATATTTTACAATTGAACATTACCACAGTCAATGTTCTCCTGATAACCATACAGATTGGCTCGTTTAATAGGCATGGCCATATAACAGTTATCCATGAAGGGAATGCTGGGAATTTGAACAGGTGCAGTTCTTCTCTCTAGAATCATAAATTCTAGAGCCACCACTATATAAGTCCATACATCAACTTGGCTCCACCATAAGAACATTGACTACGCCAGAATGATTGGTATTCTATATTTCCTATTCTTGCTGAGCTCCACCACTACCTGCGGGGTATGTACAACATGTAAAACAAAAAGCCATTAAGAATCAATCCATGTCCTTAACCAAAACCACTGCCTGTGTTCCAGCCAAACGCATCATCACTGTGAATGTGTGCTTCCCTTAAAGCATGTTGGACGAGGAGGAGAAGTGAGTCTTAAGAAGGTCACTGATGGTGGGACAGGGGACGAGTGCTCCTGCAAAGCCTTCCTGCCCAGCTCAACCTTCAACATACAAGACCTGGAGGAGGTAGAGGGGGTGGCTGTGGAAGTCACCCATAAGCTGGAGCTGGAACTGGGCAAGGTACCAACCCTAACCCTAACTACTGCTGCAATACATTGTCAGGCTGGGGAAGAACATTGTTATGGGTATGTGATGTAACCTGGATGCATAACCTGGATTGCAGATGGAGTCCTATGAAAGCCAGATCACGGCGTACACCGTGAAGATTGTCAACCTGACCATGGAGATTGAGAAGATGGAGGGCGACCCTGAGGCGGTGAACGACACCCAAACAGAGAGCATGAAGATCCAGATCAAACAGGCGGAGGCTCTGGTGGTCGAGCTCCAGTCTTTGGTTCAAGCATCGGCCGCTGTCTTCGAGTCCCTGCGTGAAACGGTGGGTCTGAAGTTTCTTTGGGTTTTCCAGAAACATAATTTTGTAGATCATTAAACGTCTTAGGAGTGGAAGGAGGAAAATTCATCTTTATGGTAATTATAATGAAGGAAACCTCTTTCAGGTCACATCTCAGATGTCCACCCTGACCCAGCTGGAGGAGGAACACGATAAGAACCTGGTTCTGGAGACCCGCCGTGAGTACATAAAGATCCAGCTCAAACTGGAGGAATGCGAACGCCGCCACCAGGAGATCTTCCACCCCGACATTGGTGAGAAGATCGCTCACACTCTAACACACTCAATCCTCTGTCCTCTGACTCAAATTCTGACTTAAACTGACTTGGTGTTGAATTGGCTCTTTACAGGATCCTGCGCACACACCGGTGTCATCAGGGCCAGCCAGCCTATCGTCAGTCAGATTAACGCAGACCTCAGTTCTTCATACAAATTTGGAGCCTGGGGGAAAGACTCAAAGCCTCTTAATGGCAATGAGTCGATGTATTGGTATTCTGGGTACTATAGCGCAGCCATCATTGACGTCAAGTTCTATGATAATTACCAAGATCTCATTTTACGAAACCACTTCCAGCATCACAGGTTGCAAAGTAGCTGGTACGGCACAGGAAACAACGTAGTTCTCCGCGAGAACTCTCTTTACTACCAGCGCAGTAGTCCCTTCAGCATGGCCAAGCTGAATTTCACCTCCATGAGCTATGAATACAAGCTCATCACCCGGTCTTCCACTAAGTTCTCCTACGCTCACTCACCCAATCAGAACTTAGATTTTGCCGCCGATGAGACCGGGCTGTGGGTGACATATGCTAGTGAGGAGACGAACGGCCGTCTTATCTTGGCTAAGATCAACGAGCACTACTTTGGTATAGAGGAGGAGTGGCAGACTAGTGTGTACAAACCAGCGGTCAGCAACGCCTTCATGGTGTGTGGGGTTCTCTACGCCGTCAGAACCGCTGACATCCAAACGGAGGAGATCTTCTACATGTTTGACACCAAGACCCAACGAGAGCACTATATCAGTGTTCCCTTTGAGAGGTTCCAGGAGAGCTATGTTAGCCTGGACTACAACCCAACGGATCAGAAGCTGTACATGTACAACGATGGCTACTATCTCAACTACCATCTGTGGTTTAATCACACAGCAAAGGCCATTGAGGATACGCCTTCCATTCTGATCTAATGATGAGAGACATGCAAACCCTCATTTCTGTTTCTCTTCTGAATAAATCTTTTTGTGCATGATTACTGTGTGGAGCGCATTTATTTTCTCATCATTGACTTGGACGCTGATAGTCAGACATCTTTATGATTACATTTGAGGAAGGTCTAAGTGACCTGTGGTGACAAGGTGAACACTTGTTCCCCTTTCTGAATCTGAATGTATTCCGATTATTTATTAATTTTGTACATTGTTTGATTAAAAAATATCTGCAATGAATTATGGATAATTTATTGTATTAACTGATTGGGCTAATTTTTCAAAATGCAGGTTAGAATTATAAAAAATAAAATCAAATAACTTAAATATCGATTAATTGCCAAATGATATCTGGAAATATGGCATGAAGGAATAAGAAACATCAAACAATACAACAAAAAATATTGAAACTTATCAAAACCAAGTTGGGCAATTTCAGAATTACGATCATTATTATATATATAATGACAAATTAAATTAGGTATACAAATTAAATGCCTATCAATCCCAGCTCTTAGCAATGAAATAAATAACCAGTAAGCAATTTAGACACCAACATGAGAAATAGGGGAGTAGAGAGCATAAAATATCTATGTGTGTGGTTCCAAAGGACCTAACGAGCCAAGCCTCTGGATATTATGACCGGCTGCTCATTGGTGGCCCTTCCTGTGAACCTGCGAAAGTGTTGAAATAGTTCAGATGGACATTCTCCCAAGGCTGCTTTGCTTGTTTCTAACACTACCATTTGATACACAGATAATACATTGGTAGAATGGTTCAAGTGGTTTTCGATGTTTACTGTGGCATGGAAAGGAGCCAAGAGTTAGATACAAGACCATCTAGCTTCATGGGGAAACAAAAGGGTCTGCCAATTACCAAGCAGCTCAGACTAAACTCTTAATAAATATATGCAACACTGAGTATTCAGTGATATGGAAGTAGATTAAATGCCAGTACTCTGTCACGGTCCCACTACATGCTATCTCTGGAGAGAGAATTGAAACTCCACCTGGAGTGAAACTCTAATACGTGGCTAGAGCTTTCACTGTAAAACAAAGGTGTCTAAGTCCTTTGGGCCTAAGGATCCCTATGCCCTGATACGCTGGCCCGATGCAGGTTTAATTCAAAAGAGACTTGATGCTAAATTTAAAACATTGCAGGATGAGGATGGAATATTTATCTGCATTTCTTTGGGAAAGCCTCGAAAGCTTCCACAGTCTAAGGGAGCAAAATGTCTTGGCCAACCAGGGTTTCTTTAGAGTCGAAGTAGAGACATCACATTAATATAATATTTAGTGAAATCAAATAAAATCAAATTCTACCCATTCCCACTATTGAAAGACATTCAGAGATTCCATGAAAAGGGTTGAAACACTACCATTAACGTTTGTCTTCAGGTTTTGTATTTGGGTAGGATGCCATCACAGCCTCTGAGCTTGCTAAAGCTTAAATGTTTATAAAAATGCTGGTCGCCAGTAAAATAACACATTACGAAAAATGGTTGAGTCAAGGACCACATACATTAGCAGAAATATTTACTGTGATGCATGAAAGTTTTGTTAATAAAATTGATTGAGACTCAAGACATATTTGATTATATTGGATAAGATGGATTGAGGTTATCCACCAATATAAAAACAGATTTCAGGTAAAAGTTTATAAGTCGTATTGTAACTCCCTGGTTCCTTGCTATACATTGATTTGTATTGAACTGTTTGGTTTGGTTTTGTTTCAAAAAGAATAGTTCAAATTCAAAAAATATTTAAAAAGAAAAAGGCAAATCATAGTGGTCAAAGGGGTGTAAATAGCCTGTTATGAATGTAGTACAAGCGATGAATGTTTGCACAGTTGGTTAATACACACAAGACACACCTGACATATCAGTTAATAGCATAGTATGTCCTCATTTGTAAATATGATAAAGATCCCTTCACCTGGTGTGTTTCTCACCCGGTTCGGAAATTCGTCAAACGTATGCAATAACTTTTAATAACACCATAAGTCAACATTTCAATCTATTGGGGTAGATGATGGACATCAGGTGTTCAGAGCCATAATCGTGAGGAGGAGGAAGGTGTTCAAGTGTCTTTAAAACCCATCCGAGATCGGGGAGAAAGCACAGAAAGATTTTGAAAGCGACACAGTGAAGATGTTTGAACTTCTGCTGTTGCTTTCAGTCATCGGCCCGGCTTCAGCTTGGACAGTAAGAGACCTTAGTTCACCTATGACTAGGATGTACAGTATGTATGCAAGATGTATGTGTTCGTTCTCTCTCTCTCTCTCTCTCTCTCTCTCTCTCTCTCTCTCTCTCTCTCTCTCTCTCTCTCTCTCTCTCTCTCTCTCTCTCTCTCTCTCTCTCTCTCTCTCTCTCTCTCTCTCTCTCTCTCTCTCTCTCTCTCTCTCTCTCTCTCTCTCTCTCTCTCACCTTACTCTGTATTCAACAACAGTCGCTGGAGGACTGGGTATCAGGGAATGTGACGGTGTCTGTGGGAGACTCTGGTCAGTGTCTGTGCCACGTCTACCTACCCGACACCACCTTCAGTGCCGGTCGGGTGGAGCACATGCAGCAGGTCACCAAGGATTTGATCCTGGAGGTGAACATACAAATCGAAAAGGTATTGCAACTAGATGAAAGGCATCACATTTCAGTTTGTGAATATACAAATGGTTGATTTTAAAGTGTTGAAAAAGTGTGTATTTCCCACATTCAACACATTTTTGTTGCGTTTAAGGATTATTTAATGTGTTCCTTTGTTTAGATCGATAGCTACGATGGTAAATTGGGGGTCTTTCTGAGTGAACTGGAGAACCTTGACATGAGAGTGAAACTGCTGGAGAGAAACCCAGACAAATACGTCAAACTGGACTTTGAGCTTCTCAGAACGGAGCTCCGTGAGTTTGAGGCCCTGGTCACTGAGCTCCACGAGGCCCTGAACGGCTCCTCACCCACGCTCGACAGTCTGTATGTGGAGGTAACAAAATATCAAAAGATATTTCAGAAACACAACATTTTGTCAGAAATACATAATTTTGTACAAAATCTCAGAATAACAAATTCTTGGGTGCCACAAAAGTAAAACCTAACAAATTCTTTATTGTCAACACTAAATGGGTCAATTGCGTCTCTAAGATCCGCAACATGACGCTTATCGTGGACCGACTGGAGGGCTACGACAAGGGCAACCTGGATGTGGTCCGCCTGGAATTTGCCAAGTTGAAGAAGAAGCTGGACGACTGCCAGAAGGAGCTGGAGGACATCATCACTCCCGACATCGGTAAGATCAATCGTGGACACAATAGCAATGGCGGTGATACCTTTTGCTTTGGATAGATTGATTTTAAATAATGAATTTCTCCTTTCCTAGGCAACTGTGACCACCAAGGCATCATCAGCCTCAGCAAGCCCATGGCCATCCAGCTCAACGCTGACCTGGATTCAGGCTATAGATATGGGGGTTGGGGGAAAGACTCCAAGCCTGCTCAGGGCTCTGAGTCCATGTATTGGTACGGTGGCTACCCTGGCCCATCCGTTCAATACCTCAAACTGTACTCTGATTATGATAAACTGATCTTACGCTCTTCGTTCGAAGTCCACAACATACCACGTGACACCGGCAACAATTACATCGTCCACGGCAACGCCATGTATTACCAGTACAACAGCCCGTTCAGCATGTCCAAGTTCAACCTGAATTCCTCCAAGCACGACTACAGAGTGATCCCGGACGCCAGTCGGAGGTTCTCGTACAGCAACTCATCCGATCAAAACATGGACTTTGCGGCCGATGAGAACGGACTGTGGGTGATCTACGCCACGGAACAGTCGAAAGGTAAGCTGGTCGTGGCCAAGATAGACATGACGTCCTTTGGCATAGAGAACGTATGGAGCACCGGGGCGTACAAGCCGCTGGTGGGGAACGCCTTCATGGTGTGCGGAGTGATGTACGCCACCAGGCCACTGCCGGTGTCTCCGAACAGCGAGGAGATCTTCTACTCGTACGACACCAGGAGCGGCCAGGAGAGGCAGCTCAGCATTCCCTTCGAGAAGTTCCAGCAGAGCTACTACAACCTGCACTACAATCCGGCCGACCAGAAGCTGTACATGTACAACGACGGCTACTACGTGTCCTACGATGTGAAGTTCAACTGAGGGGCCCGCACGCTTCCTCCACTCCTTCTTCTCTGCAATCAGTTATCTGTTGTGGGGGATGTGACTGAACTGTTTGCACCTGAAAACAATGCAATTTCTGCTTCTCGTTTCCACAATAAATTCAATCGACGCAAGTTATTTTGGTTTGTTTTCATTAACACGGATATTAGATTGAAGCTTAAAAGATCCAGTGTGTAGAATCGAGTCAAATAAATGGGTACTACGTGTGTCTCCTCTGTGCCTTGGGAGTGAGGGTCTGACAGCGCCAACCTGAGAGTGCGATCAATGCATCATTGATTTGGATACACCCTTTGCTAAGAAATGCTAAAAAGTTATCATGATGACCTGTGTGTCTTCTCCCAATTACAATCAATCAAGTGGTTAGTAGTGAACCTCAGGGTTAGCACAGGAAGTGAGTATATTCAAGTGGATGTTACTGATTAATGAAGGAGTGAAACAGCAAACACACATGGGGATAATGTGGAACATTCGAATGAGCTTGGTTTGATGCATTTTTATTATACATCAAATAAGCTTGTTAAAAATATAACCCCATTGCTTATAATTCAGCCCTAATGACACACATTATTATTATTATTAGTGGGTGGTAAGCAATAGATTAATTTACTATAGAATATAGTAAATATTTTATATTCATTGATTCGTCAGTGTAATACATCCTGCCCTCTCCATTTGATCCTTTAGGGTAAGAGACACACCCCTCCCTCTTTATTAACCCTATCCCCTCAATGGGCCTTGCTGTGGCTGCCCCCCCCCCCCCCCCACCCCCACCCTCACCCTCACCCTCCATTCAGCAGCCCCGCCCTCGTAGGGACAGCCAGCCCTCCCTTGGGCAGAGGGGGAGAGTGTTCTTTGTGCTGGGCTAAGAGCATGTCTCCATCTGGTACAGAGGCACCAGTCCCCAGCCCATTAGGGATTCCAGGCAGGATGGGGATGGCTGTGTATTGTAGGGGGCTGAAGACAATGAAACACACATCAATATTACTAGTGCCTTACTTTTAAATGAGGAAAGGGTTGGCGGGTAATTTTCTTAATCTTCTAAATATGACGTGAAAATCGTTCTCTTTCCAGGTCAAACTGAAATGGAACCCCAAAAAAGGGAGCGCTGTCTCTTTAAGCCGGCATCTGGCAGGATGGGTGGCGGTGGATGGGCGGGGGTTGGTTTAAATGGTACCCTCCGTGACATCATTCTGGACCAATCGGCATGCTCCCCGGGAGCCCTTTCCTCCGCTTCATCTCCCTGAGATGCGTGAACGCAGGCTGCCGAAGACGAGGCGTTCTGCTCATGGTTGCCGTGGTAGCGTTGTGGATCCAGCGCATGCTAGCTTCACTTTAGGTAAGCTGGGTGTTAGCAGCAGGAGTGCTGTCTCCCTCTACACCACTGAGGATTAGGATTGTAACGAGGAGGTCGAGACCCTAATGGTGGAGGTCTGCCTGATGATGGAGGAGAGGGGGCGGGGGGAAGATGGCTGTGTGCATGTCATAATACTGCTAAGATGTGGTGCCTCGGTGACTAGCCACAGAGGGAGGTGCATGTGTGTGTGTGTGTTGTGTTTTCGCTGTCCTAGGAGGAAGCTAGCCTCTTAGAATCCAGATTATTGTTATTTGCATATGTATCTATATTTATATATACAGCTTAATGTCAGGATTAACACTTAATATTAACATTTTCAACAGCTGTTTGAATTTTTCAAGATGTACCGAATTGTCTGTCATTAGAGGGAATTGCATGTTTTCTATTGGTTGATTAAGGAATCAATAGACCAATTGATTCATGTAGTTTATAGTACCACACATTATTTCAAATAATAATTGCGTTGATCTGTCATATTGGACAATAAATGTGATTACTAGAGTGTGCATGTCTCCATGTGGGTGTGCTTTGTAACCGTGGTGATCGTTTCATTTTATTATTTATTTATTTATAACTACATCCTGGTTTAGGAGTGTGAATTAACACTCAAATATGTATTCTTACCAGAGACAAGAGTCCCTGGTACCATGCTGTGAGTCACCTCCTCCTCATCCTCATGTGCGTTTGCTGTTCCACTCATTCATTCATCACTAGTATCCTCTTCCTGAGCTAGCCTGAAGGTTCACTAGTATCCACTTGATTCTACTCTGCCCCTGTGCCAGCCTTTATGTTCAATAGTATCCACTTGATTCTTCTCATTTCCTGTGCTAGCCTGAAGGTTCACTAGTATCCACTTAATTATATAAATGTCCTGTGCTAGCCTTAAGGTTCACTAGTATCCACTCGATTGTACTAATTTCCCGTCCTAGCATGAAGGTTAACTTTCACTCTTGTTTTCTTTTTACATTAGCTTAGATCGCAATGGTACTGGCATACACAAGAGCTGAGCTGTGGAGATGCTGTGAGCAGGCACAAACTGAGCCCAGTGACAAGAGACAGAAATGACTTCCTCTGCTTATAAGGACCGGGAACAAAGGTGCGTAACAATCTCAACTCCCATTTCTAATTAATGTACACATGAACTGATTCTGAGGAGGACAAACACAATGTTGGCATTACCATGTTACAATTCTACGTTTTTTGTTCTGTGCACTTACAAATTACTTATTCTGGCAAACTCACTACCATGCGACCGTACACATTACCCTTATTGACTTACTCTACTACTACCTTACTTACTTAAGGTACTTACTACCTACTTACTACTACCTTGTGACTGTACACGTTACTCTTATTGTGCTAGGCCCATCTGGACCTGGAGAGGGCGGAACCAGCCATGGCAAAGCGAGACTACTTGTTGGAGGCAGCTAAGCAGATCCGCATGGCTCTGGACCGAGAGGTCAACGAAGACTACGAGGCAGCCTTCAGCTACTACAAGAACGGGGTGGATCTCCTGCTGAACGGCGTACAGTGTAAGAAGGATTGAATACATGCTTGCTGAAGCATTTCAAAAGCCGTTGCTCCACCCAAATCAGTGCGTGTCACAAGGGCATGTGATTCATACCGAAATAAAACTCGGAAAAAATGTATAAAACAGGAACTCAAAAACCAAAGGCGTTATAAATGGATTTCCTTATTGCCATAAAAATGGTCTTCTAGTTTTTGTGGTATAGGCTGTGTGCAACACATTGTTCCTGTACAAAGTCAACACAGTAGAGTCGAAAGGTTGCGAGGGCTGCAAATGCTTTTTTATTTCTATTTGTATGCTTCTGTCGCAACTCAGGTCTTGATCTGTCTCAACTGTCTTTTCCAGTGGACCCCAATAAGGATCGCAGAGAGGCTGTTAAACGAAAGACAACCCAGTATCTGAAGAGAGCCGAAGAAATTTTCATATCCCACCTACAGGATAACCTGGGGAAGGGCAGCTCTCACTTGGGGGTAAGACAGTGGTTTATATTTTCATTATATTGAGGGCATTTAGATTGCGCTTTTGTCCAAAGCGACTTAAAACCGTTCATACACACATTCACACACCAGCGGCGGTGTCAACAACACACCCGACAGCCAGCTCGTAGGGAGCAGTTAGGGTTAGATGTCTTGCTCACCTCGACATCAACTAGGCGGGGCTGAGGAGGGATCAAACTAGCAACCTTCTAGTTACAAGTCAACCCACTCTACTTCCTGAGCTACTGCCTATTCACACTATTAAAGAACAGACAGCAACTGTTTCTGACCCAGTCAGAAACTTCATCACCTCATTAGAATTTAGGACCCAGGATTAGGAGGAAAAATGAACCATTTATCTTTTTGTCCCTTGTCTGATTCATTATCCTATCCCTTGTTGGGTTCAAGCTCTCTAAACAAAATGGAAATGTAGACAAATAGTTGTTGAAGGTATCCATACCTCTCACTTCCACCAGGGGTACAGCAGCCTGCGATTCCGCCCCATCAGACACCTGAGCTCCCCGGTGGAAGACCTGGACATGTGTAAGGTGGTGGGAGTGGTGGACAAGGTAAGCCGTTGTGTATCTTTTCTGATTCGATTTCACTTATGAGTGGAAGGTTGTACCCATGGTTCAGTATCAATCCAGCACAATTATTGAAATTTAACTACATCTTATATTAAATTTGATAATATATTGAAACATATATTCTTATTCTACAGGTCATGGTTGTCCAAAGTATGGTCAATAAGGAGACATTTGTTGTTAAGGTGAGTTTGGTCCTTATTTTTAAATCAAGCCCTTAACAATTATATTATTAGTATATTAGAATTATTCGAGAAATGTTGAACACACATAATCCATAGAACAACTAGTACTAGTTTAATTTAGGTGGTGTTTTCTGGTGGAGAGACCGATATCAGGCCTCTGTGACATACTATGCTCTCTGGGTCAATATGGTGTGCAATCTCCTTCCTGCTACTCCAGGTCTCTCATGTCTCTCTCGGCCTCCGTCCCCCTCCCTCTCTGTTGATCCGTCTGAAGGCTCAAGCCAGCTCAGCTAGTCAGTCAACCCTCCATTGCAACAGCGCTATAGAAATGATAAGCAGTGGGCTCTCAAAAGAGGACATTCAAGCAATGGCTCTGTATTCCACACGAATTGCATTCATATTCTGTTGATAGTTAACTATGATTGTAGATGTAAAGGAGTAGAAAAGAAGAATAGGAAGCATGCTGTACAAGGTAAAGTAACTAGGCACAGCCAACTAGGGTCAGGTGATACGACTTATATCCTCCCTTCCAAAGCCTGGGGACCAAACACAGAATCTCCCAGACACCCGTACAACCCGAGCTGGAATATCTTTTCCTTTTTGGCCGTCGTATAATTCCCTGATTGCTCAGAGATTTAAGAGAGAAATGCCCACTATGCATCGGAACAGTATGGAACATGGTTGATTATCCTTCAATGGTGGGAGATAGAAAAAATTGCAGTCTAGATCAAATTATGGCCTCTAAATCCGATCAAGTTAAGTTAATGTATCTGTAATTAACTTAACTTAAACCCAATAACAGGCTCCATTGTGTGCTACTTGAGATGAAACCCATGCATACACACAGATAGACTGGATTGTGAAAGATGGAGTTACAGACCGCCTTTGCTCCACCCACACAGAGCCTGGTGAAGTCCAGCTGGGAAAGCAGGGACCAGCCCACCATCATACCCCAGGGGGTACCCTACATGGTGAAGCTGCTGCGCTACTACGTCAGCGAAGACGCCGTGTACCTGCACCTGGAACACCTTCAAGGTGAAGCCCTGCACTGCCACTGCTCCGTCAACTGTCCTCCGATGTCTGGTCTTTAATCACACATGGGTTGATTGAATGAGCGTTCACCCTTTGTGGAATACTATAACAGTTTGCTTATTTAAAACGAAAAACAAATCAACCTTAACTTCATCTAGATACCAATGTTGTCATGACGATTAAATCCAGACACGTGGCTTAAACATTTAAACAGATGATAACATTTCTGGTTACCTCACCCATCGTGAAAGTCAGTCGTAGGTAGTAGCTCCTCAAATTGTCACAAATCAAATGCTGAGTAAGGAAACGTTGTCCTTGCAAATATGAATAACTATTTCAATATCTGAGTGTTTTCTCCCTCACAAAAAGGGGGACGTCTCTTCTCCAAGTTACACAAAGTGAAGAGCGAAAGGGCCAAAGAGCACCCAGAATGCTTCAGCACCGGCCAGAACCGGATCAAGATGAAGAACAGCTACACGTCTCCCTCGATCTGCACGGAGAACCAGCAGAACGCCATCGATGGCCCACACCTGGGAGCCCGTGACGAGGGCCCCGTCTCACCCCCTACCTCCTGGGACGAGACTCTGCAGCGGCTGGACGCCTGCGGCACCCACTCCTACATCGAGGAGACGGGCTGCCTGCAGAACCGCCGTTCCTCCCGCGCCTCGCTCCTCTCCCGACCGGAGCGCCCCTCTTCGCTCTCGGGTCCGGCCAAGACCCCGACCAAGCCCCACGTACACCCGCCGGCCCCCAGTCTGTGCTTGCACCCCCTGAAACCGCAGGAAAGGCCCGCGCTGCCTCTGGCGTGCGCTCGCGTCAACCACACCCTGGACGTCATGGCGGACCCGCGAGGGAAGACCACCGGCATGGGGCTCATCGAGTGCAGCTCCGACTTCGAGTTGGCCTGGAACTCCGCGGATCCCACGCGCGGCGTGGAGGGCCCCAACCCGTACGCGGCAGCGGACACTCCTTTCGACTGTGGGAGTATCGGACCAATTGCCCCGCTGACCTCTCCTGCCATTTTACACCTCGCTCCGCATTGCCAAACCCAGATCCCCGGCACGGCGTCCTGGGTGGCCAATGGCTTCCACCCGGGCCCCGCCCCTGGGGGGCCGACCCCGGAGGATACTGAGTGCTCGCTGCTGGCTGTCCCGGCGCAGCGGAGGGGAGCGGTGGAGCCGGAGAGCCGGAGCCCGACCACGGAGGAACGGACCGCCATGGTGGAGGTCAAAAGCACGGACAGAGCGGTGTTCTCCGAGTACACCGACGCAGTGAAGCCCTCCGCCTCCCCGCTCGCCCAGGGTACCACCGGGAAGCAGGGTCCGGGGGCCCCCATGGCCCTCACTGGGGTGAAAAGCCAGGAGCTTGTTGAGGAAGCCTGGGAGCTGGTCAGTCCGGGCGGGAAGGATGGACCCCCGAAGCCGGGATCCGTGTTCGGCGCTCCCTGGACGGTGACCCAGAGTCGGAGAGGAGACATGGACGCTTTCCTGAAATCGGAGGGATCCGAAGGGCAGGGGGAAGACCAGGGCATTGAGGTGGACGGCTGGTGCCACCTACCCCGGTTCTCCCAAGAGTCTTCCAAGGCCAAAGAAACAGCGGTTCAAGTGTTCTGGGGGCTTCCCGAGAAGGAGGTCCGTGTTTGGGGTGCGCAGATCCTGCTCGCTCTGGAGAGTTTGCACCAGCAAGGCATCCTGTGTAGGGACCTAAACCCCAGAAACGTCCTCCTTACCAGCAATGGTGAGCCTATCACGTCGGCCTCCTCCCTTGAGTGAAAAGCCAAAACTTCTTTGCATCTTTTTCACATTTACATTTTGCGAATTTAGCAGACGCTTTTATCCAAAGCGAATTACAATAACTACATTTGTCAGAAGAAAGAGAAACAATATGTCACTGTCGGTACAAGTGCCAAGCATTTACAATTACTAGGTTAAGCATTCCCCATACACAACAAAGATAGCTTGGACAAGACGCTACACAATGCTACTTCAAGTACTATTTTTAAGTGCAAGGACGTAAAACATATTTAACCTGAGAAACTATATCTGTATCTTCCTAGGAAAAGTGTCACTTTCCTTCTTCGGCCAGTGGAGTGAGGTTCAGTCAGAGATCAGCTCCCAGGCAGTGGAGCAGATGTACTGCGCTCCAGGTAAAACTTACCCCCAGATATCTCTGTTGAGAAAGGATGCCCCCTAGTGGCAATAGGTGCTCTGTCCTGAACAACTGATATTTTAAAGTAAATGTAAACTTTCTATTTTTACAAGAAATTGGAGGGGTGTCAAAGATAACGGAAGCGTGTGACTGGTGGAGTTTAGGGGCGTTGCTGTTTGAACTACTGACCGGAATGGTAAGATGCCACTTTACTCAATTCCATGTTAAATGCAACTACAATAGTCCTAGAGCCAGTGGCCAGTTTAACGATGCACGGTGTTGGCTAGCATCGATAAGGCTGTTACACTTCTCATGAAAGCCATTCTCTTTTAATAGCCACTGTGGCAGTTGCACCCAGCCGGAATATACTCACACACCCAGCTGCTGATTCCAGACCACCTGAGCACCGCAGCTGCCTCCCTCCTCACTGAGGTAAACATGTACACAACACTCCCACACGCAAAAATACACACATGCCCTTAGCTTACCTTCAGTAACCACGCTGTCTTGTCTTCTCCAACCTCCAGTTACTCCAGTTTGATGCTGGCTATCGGTTAGGTTCTGGAGGCGGCGGTGTGAGTGACATCAAGTGCCATCCCTTCTTCAGCGGTGTTTCCTGGAAGGCCCTCGGCTGCTAGCACCACTTCGGATCCGAACGACCGTCTCCTCCACCAGAGCATGTCCTGCACTCTGGCGCCTTCATGTGGCCAAACTGGATGCAAACTCTTGGTTACATTTTTGTGCTTCCCAGTGAATCATAGCGACACCATCACAGCTAAATGGAGCAGCAAATGATTCGACATTTCTATATATGAAGGAGACATTTGCCTCTTGACGTAGAAAAATTTATTGTGTTGCATTTTTACACCGACGTGATACTTATATACGTGCATATCCACGCAACTATTTTATCAACACGCATGAACAATGATGCATCTTATAAAATATTGACCGTGAAGACTTTCGACCATGTCAATCACAAAGGTACTTGTCAGACAAGGGCATTAGGCAATAAAAAATACCTCATTTGTGTCATTTTAATATGGGTACAGCTGACTTTATATGCAAGCAAATGGTTTCAAGGTCCCGAAAGAATATATTTTAGGTAGAAAAATAAGGCAGGTTTATGCCGTTGCGATACAAGTTATTCTGCAATGTAAATTCTACATTTTAATATATATATATATATATATATATATATATATAACTCATTGATTTTATGATAAGGTGTTTCATAATGCTCTGCATTTTATAATATAAATAAATCCATTTCCTGTATATTTTGGAACTGGTTTTAGAAACTAGTAAATTGTAGTCTAGAAAGGAGAGTTGAACTGTAACAATGTGTGATCTGTAATTCTGATACAACAGACAGTTTATGGAGTTCATGTTTTATTCTCTTAAATTATTTAAATAGTTCTCATACGCAGCATCAACAAGCATCACTCACTTGAACCAGATGATAAAAATGCCCACAGAAAACCTTTTTATTTGAGACACTTTGGCGTTTGCGTCGCAGCAAAACTTATATATCCTTCTTTCTTCCATCTCACCCCAACAAAATAATAAATCAACTCTGCTTCACATGCCACCAAAAACACAATGTTAAAATTATTCCATACATGTAGAAAATGGCAAAAGAGTAATACCGAGTTCCTTTTGATCTAAAGAGAGCCGTGGCCCTGGACTCCCAACAGCCAGCCTCCAGAATAGCACCAAGCCTTCCTCCCCCCCAGTCTAGCCCCCCTCCTCCCCAGTCTAGCCCCCCTCCTCCCCAGTCTAGCCTTCCTCCTCCCCAGTCTAGCCCTCCTCTACCGGAGTCATACCAATGTCCAGCGTGCATCTCCTTTATTCATATCCTCTCCTCCTCTCCGTAAACCGACGCTATTACAAATCAACTGTAGTCAGAGGAAGGTTCCCCATGGTCAGGATGGTGCAGCGGATGCTTGTGTAGGGTGGTGGTGGTGGTGGTGTTCCGAGTAGCTGGAGATCGAGGAGGGTCTTACATGTCCAGGAGTAAGACCCTGGGGTCCTCCACCACGGTCTTGATTTTGCGTAGGAAGGTGACGGCCTCTCTCCCGTCGACCAGGCGGTGGTCGTAGGTCAGGGCGACGTACATCATTGGACGGATCTCCACCTGGAACGCAACCAATAGAACGATGGGTCGGCCGAGCTGGCAGCTGTACCGTTCCTTCACTGAACGCTCCTAGGGTTAAAAAGGGGAATTCCGAAAAATGTATAAAAGGGGAGACGAGACGTCATGTCATCGAGTGCACTAACCTTGCCCCCGATGGCAACAGGCCGGTCGAAGATGCCGTGCATGCCCAGGATGGCAGACTGGGGCGGGTTGATGATGGGAGTCCCGAACATGGAGCCAAACACCCCCCCGTTGCTGATGGTGAAGGTGCCTCCGTCCATGTCCTCCACCGCCAGCTGGTTATTACGGGCCTGGACACAGAATACAAAAGAGTACAAATATACATGTTAATAATGCAGAAAGGTAGAGATTAACTAGTAAATAAATATGATGTCCCACTATTAAAACAGGGAAAAAAAATAATAAGAAGAACTGAGGATTATGAAAAGGACCTTTTCTCCCAGCATGTTGATGGTCTTCTCAATGTCAGCAAAGTTCATTCCCTCGACTCCCCTGATGACTGGGACCACTAGACCCTGGAGAGAGGACAGCAGCGTCACACAGCGGCCGTGACCGGTGGCGGTCGAAGCAACGACGCTCAGATTCCGTCCGGCTCAAGGAGGACTCGATGGAACGTACCTTGGGTGTGGACACCGCCACGCTGATGTCGACGTAGTCCCTGTAAACGATCTCTTTGGTCGCGTCATCGATCACTGCGGAGAAATAAATGGGCATGTTGACGTCTGCACCCAAGGCTGCCACAGAGATTCAGTTCCTCTAAAGACTTTGTGACTGACAAACCACAGACTATTTTGGCTTGGAAGGCAGAGCGAAGAGGGGCCCCTTCTTTGCTGTGGTTCATTTACAGAGGACAGGTTGACACTTGCACTTGTGGTGGAGGTGTTGCAATAAAAAGACAACGAGACGTCTCGTCTCTGGTGGCAGACACCGAAGGCACGCAACGAGGTTACATTTACCTGTGCCCTATAGCAAACACACTTGCTCCAGAGACGTATTGGCTTGTGACTACTAGGCTGAAAACACGCAAGCGTTACATCCAAAGTTTAAGTAACCAATTTAAGTAGGGTTTGTTTTTTTAAGGTGGATGCCGTACCTGCGTTGACGGAGGGCTGGTCGTTCAGGGCGTATGCCGAGGCCTTTACGAACGCAGACATGAAGCCCAACTTGGTGTTGTGCTTTTTCAGGAAGCCATCCTTGTAGGCTTTCCTCATCTCGGAGATATTGCTGGGAAGAGAGGGTCATAGTTCAAGTTAGTTAGTAGTGTGACTTAATTCATATGTCAAAAAAGGTATTAGAAGACAAATAAATAACAGAAAAAAAAAAAAAGCAAACCGATGCATATAGAGTTTAAAGACGAGGAGGAGCTCAAGTTGGATTTGCACCCCGTTTCCGGTCAACTTAAAAGTTTCTTCTGCGTTTAAAATATTTTATTTGAAACTGAGAATTTGAAACAGTTTCTAATAAAATACTTTAAACATATAGATCTAAAGTCAAGAAAACAGATAACACTTTTGCACGGCACAATGTTTTCTGTTAAGTTATGAAATATCTTGCAGTGAATCAGCCCCTATTGACATTCAGCCAGCTAATCGTTTCAATATCCCTCATTTTCCCCCTTGTATCTCCCGTTTTAATTGTTTGTTTTCCTGCCCGTAACCCGGTAGAAGCTCTAGGGTTTCGCCGCTAACGTGATTATGCCCCTCCCAAGACACGCACTCTCCGAGAAAGGAGAGAAGCGATAAAAATCTTCACTTTCGAGGGCCTGTAAATCTTGTTGGGCCGTCATAAAAGCCCATATCGGTTCAGGCGGCCCTTGCACTCAGAGCGCAGGTCTCTGTGGGCCCGCCCCCCCGCCCCCCCGGTGCAGATGCCTCTGCCTCCTGCTCTGCCGCGCTCCTTCGGCTCCAGATGAGCCCGGGCCTGGGAAGTCTTCCTCTGCACCGTCAATGTCAATCCAATTAAGACGCACCGAAAACCCTGAATAGCCGAAAGCCGACACCGCACATTTGCGATGGGGAAAGAAACCCTCAAAGTGTCCTCTTGTAAGGGGGGGGGGGGGTTCGCACAACAACATTTCCTTGTAAATTAATAAAGACCGTTTTAAAAATTCTTATCTTCCTTTTAGATGGGATTAGGACCAAATATTTACATTCCAATGTTTAAGAGGCTATCCGATTTCCAAAAGCTTTCTCTGTTGAGCAGATTTCAATCTATAACCATTTGTACAAGACATTTATGTGCTTACATCACCTGAACGGCCCGACTTCTGTCTCACTTGATCTAAACTAACACATGCACATTTAAGTCCAACCGATATCAACATTTCCCTATTGAAAAAAACCTCCCTTATTTTATTAAAGATATCAGATAAGGTTACGGATGTTACCGTTGTTAAATCAATTGAGAATAGAAAGTTTGAAAAATGCTGATAAAATCGAATTGGTTTGCAGAGCAGGGACGTTTGCCTTCATACACGTACGGTCTCTAGGTTTCAACGTGGCAGGTGTTTCAATGCTCCCACCTCATGTCGATCTCATTGAAGGTGGTCAGCATTGCGCAGGTGTTCTGGGCCTCCTTCAGCCTCTGGGCGATCCTCAGCCTCATGCGGTTCATCTTCACCTATAACGCCGATCAGCAGCATGTGTTAACACCAACAAACACCCCGTCCCTCCACTGTGGAGTAGGCCCGTGCTTCCACTTAAGTGGGCCGGTCAACGCGCAGTCACCGTGCAACAAGCGGCCTTAGGATTGAATTAGTGGTCGTCCACCGAGTCTCACCCTGCTCTCCGTCCTGGCTGCTTTTGCTCCTCCCTCCACGTGAGGGGCCACAGGAGCAGTGGTGGGCTTGATGGCCGAGACTGCACAAAAACAGGCCAAGTCGTCCTTTAGTTAACAGATGGTACACACAGACAGTCAGACAGTCAAGACACACACACACACACACACACACACACACACACACACACACACACACATCCATCCCAGTTACCGCCCAACTGACCTGGCTTGGCCTCCATGGCCTGAGTTGGCACTGGGGGCACCGGGGGCATGCTGGTGGGGATGGGACCCCCAGCTGGGGGGGGAGGAGGGGGAGGCGTGGCCGCAGCAGCAGGGGGTGGAGGGGCCTCTGTAGCTTTAGGGGCCTCTGCAGCCTGGGGAGCACCAGCTAGGGCCCGACACAGGACAGACATGGGTATTGGCATGAAAATGCGATATGATAGATAATTGCTAAAAACATTCAATGGCTTTCTTTGGTCTTAACATAATTATGTCCAGCTCCTGACCTCCTTTCCGCAGTTTGAAGAGAGGTGTTCCTCCCTCCACTCTTCCTCCATCAGGGATCAGAAGCTCTTCAATCACTCCAGCGGCAGGAGAGGGGACCTGCACTGAGGTCTGAAAGAAAAGGAAAGTCACAAAACAGCCATCAGTGGTATGTATGACTCATGTTCATAAACTGTCGTGTTAAGAACATATACAAGTTATACAGCAAGAAATAATTAAATAAAACAGAATTAAATGGTATTTAACCGTTTTGCCTAGAGCGTGGGAAACAAAAATGCCTTAATTTGAGTGGGTTAAAATCCTATCCTAAGAGTATAAAGGTACCTTATCAGTCTCGATTTCACAAACCACCTCATCCTCCTTTACAGTGTCTCCAACAGCTGTATAGGGTGGAAACACATGTTTGTATAATGATCTGAACATATACAGTTCACCTTCTTGCATGTATCATATCCTACATTATATACATGTTCTGGAGCATTCTACCTACCCTTCTCCCACCTCACGTCCCCCTCTGAGACAGATTCTGCAAAGGCAGGGGTCTTGACTGTGACAACTTCATTCCCTAAAGAACCAGGAAATAAAAATAACTGGTTAACAATAAGAAGAAGATTGTAATATATGTATCAAATATATAATAACTGAAAGTAGATACATACTGCAGGCTGCAGATGTCCTAAAGTATTGGATCTGGAAAACGCTTGACCGGGGAACCCCACTGCTAAAAGATAATGGTGAATGACTTAGTGTATTCATAACGGACATTGCTCTGAAGTCTGAATAGGCCTCCGATGCATTGCTTTGTATAAGTGGGATTGTAAGACTGTCAATAACTTAAAGACAAGACGCCATCTGGATTCAACCATCTACATGACAGTTAACAGTATTTTCAAGCTGGTAATACATTAGGAAAAACATAGAATCTGACATAAAATAATAATTTAATGGAACCACATTCTTAAAAATTAAAAAATTCCACTTGCAATATCATGGGCAACACAAAAGCAAGTTGCATACATGAGACCGGTGAAGTAGATGTTTAAAGTATTCTGATCTAGAACACCGTTCAAAAAGCAGGGAGAGATAACAAAACTAGTCAGAACAGACATTCTTAATTGATTAGGTGAAGAAGGACATTTGAAGATCTCTTTCAAAAACATACAAATAAATAGAATTGTAGTAGTGTGATACTTACACATTGTTGAGAGTGACGACGTGGTTCGCCGACAACGCTAATTACAAAGGAACAAAACAGGGTTAACATTTATTTTTTCCAGGGTAAACTTCCCTAAATACTAAACTGTAATATAAAGTTTAAACTACAGTTAATGAAGTACAAACAAACATACCTGCGGTTGCCCGGCGTGCCAACACTTGATTTCCCTGTGAAGAAAAGTCTGAATGTTAATGAATAAATTATAAGAATCCAAAAAAACTTAAACGTGTGTGTCCTTGTTATGATACAAGAGGCCTGGGGCAACTCATCAAATCAAGGTGAAAGGGCACGAATAACAACAAATTTCCTTTCCATGTGCAGAAGCATTAAACAGATATGCATCATTTGTATGTACAGTAGTTGTGCATATTACTTTGACTGTGGATGTGTTTTTGGTGAAAAGCCTGTGACAGCTTAGCTGCTCGCTCATGAGGGCATTCATTGATTTAAGAACAGGACTGACAATCATCCGAAAAACTTGCCAGGGTAAAAAGTAAAACACTTGAGAGCTTTGAACTATGTACACATCAAAGCAAATTAACAACAATATCTACAAGATAAGGAGGATACCATCTTGTTCTATTCAGAATGACCTCGGCGAGTTCAACCGGGCTAGCATAACATGTAGCATCATGGATGTAGCAACATAGCTACTGCAGAAACACATCTGCTAGCTAGATGCAGTTGCTGTCCAAAGATCATTGATTAAGTTGCTCGGCATGTTCCGGCGACTACGTATACACAGCAGTGACAATGTTAACATCAGAACATGCAAAGACATCAACTGCTATACACTTAAATATAATGGTACAGAAGGGTGTTATTGGTCAAGAGTCAGACTGTCCTTGGCTTACAATGTTAGGGCCTGTTCGTAGCCTAGCCGGCTAGCTAAAACAACCCATGGAGGTGCCTTGCCGTCGGTCACTGGAAGCTAACGAGATGCTAACCCTTCCTCAAGCTGTGCAAACGTCAAAGAAACATGAGTGGAAATCCTTCTAACCTACCTGGCGGAGGCTGGAGAGGGACCTGCCGAAGTTCCTGGTGAGACACCGGGAATGGGATAACATGGTGGCTGTGTGACAGCAACCTGTCAGTGGGAGGAACGCTCCGGAGGCACGGCAATGCTAATGACGTGGAGCGGGAAGCCAGGAAGTCGTGTGGGACAAACCATCTCCCGTCCCTGGAGGGGGGAGTATCGGGTGGTTGCCGCTACGTCAATGCACCTGTCCTCTCTCCTTGAAAGAAGTTGATGTAGACAATGAACTGATTCAATATATTTGAAAACAATAGAATAGCATACACTATAGGTCTACATGGTTCATAATCACGAAGACTTGCACATTGAAATGTAGCTTTATTTGAGAAGACTACAGGATTCCACCTTTATCTGGGGTAAAATATAAAGTTGCTAAAAAAATATCCTTTTGCTTTCGTCAGCCAATCAATCAATCACTCAATTTTCACAAATACCAACGTGAAGGCCTTTATAATCTCGCAACATTGGGACCTGATAAACACTCAAACTCGACTTCCTAACTAATTTATATCTGTTTGCTCTTCACGTATTCAATAACTATATTTCCCTTGAGCCCTTGAGCCAGCGACCATCACCACCGAGTTCCACAGAAGCTCTGTTTTCCACTGAAAAACTTCACCACCACTAGCCCTCTCCCCAAACCTGCGTGTATCATTTTCGTTTTCTTACAGATGAGGTCAAAGTCTTGTTGTCGTGCTTTACAGACGTCCACATTTTCAACCCACATCCCCATTCATGGGTCTGGGCAGAGCACGCTTGCCTTTGGCCGGTGTCTGGATGACCACGCCCCTGCTGTGTTGAATGTAGCGACGCTCCTGCACTCACCTCACTTTCTGTGCATGCTACCGGCACGGCGGCTGGACACGCAACAGGTAGGCGCTCTTTCTTAACGTTGGGAGTTCGGCGCATAACTTGGTCAAAACTAATTTAGGTGGCAATGTTCAGTGTATTTATGTTGTAGAATCTCATTTAGGCGTGCATTTGTAAGTTATGGATTTAAGTTATTATTTATATTTCTTTCAAAGCTACAATTTTGAAAATGTATTTATAAGTTCTGCTTCTGGCATTTTTTTAAATAAAAAATAATATTTACTGAATCTAAACAAGGCTAAGACTAATCAATTAGACCCTAACGATAAGTAGTTCAAAATATATGCACATACAATTTTTACATGATGTACTAGAAGCTCAACGCCTGATTGTGTTTCCTAGATATTGTTCATGTCAAAAGTGAAGCTTTCATAATAGATTATATTTATTTTAGGTTTTAAAAGGATAGCTAAACATACAAATTATTTCATGTAAGATTCTTTGGAGCATAAAAACAATATTCCATCTGAGAGTGTAAAATACCATTAAATAACAGTAATCATGTGTGCATTATAAAATGCAGGGATAAAATAATAATAATAATAATAATAATAATATAATTGTCATTATTGGTCAATATGTTTTACTCACAATACATACGATGAATTTCTCATTATGGTAATATTCACAAGAAATTACAAGAAACTGATTAGCCATTTAATTCGTTTTGTCTTGAATGTGTAGCTTATGTGTTAATAGTCTTGTCTTTTATTAAGAAAAGTATTTCCGTATTGCAAAGGTTATAATTATTATTTATTATATATTTATGTATTCCAGTTACAAAGTAGAAAGAGACAGATGAGACAAACTTAATGACATTCAACATCTTTAATATGTGCATAACAATATACGATCCTTTACTTTGGTTCAGATGTTCATATATAATCAAATATATATATTTATATTACAATTGTTACCGTTATACTACAGTTCATGCATGGATGGATCGAGAAAGAGAGAGAGAAGCAGAGTACAGCAGGCACATAAGATTCACCCTGTTGGTGAAGTCTAAACAAAACCCTCTTTACCATAGGGTGTATAAACTGGCCTGAGTCTTCAAGGCCAACACCTGCATAAAACGACTAAACATACCGCGCGGTGAACATCTCCTTGGCCTTCGACTCAGTAGATAACCAGCAGTCACTTGTCCTGACCTAAACCTCCATAGTCAACAGACATTATTTTGTTAATTAAGATTATTTATACACAAAACGATTCTTTCAGATTCCATAAATCCATTCCAGATAAAAAACATATGTTAATGCAATTAACAGATTTTAGTCAGGCGTAATACTTACTACTTACTACTTAGGACCACACATGCCGTAGATCTGTAAAAGGAACCATTTGAATCAGTATATCTTTTGTGTTTATTGTCGTGTATTAGGTGATTCCTATTGTGTGCCTAAAGTTATGCTCCTATTTACCTTTTACTTTTCAGATCCTCTCAATTTGCCCACTTTGTATTTTTCCCCGTCTCAAACTCCTACCTTAAATCGTGTCCCCGTTGAGCATGAACCTCAGCCTTCCTGACCAGAACATGCACAACGCACTCCAGGGCTGTCCGGACGACGACAAACCCGAGCTCATGTTACCGTGCTTCCGAAGAAACGCGTACGACGAGCCCCTGGCCTCGTACTCCAACGGCCCCATCATCTCCCAGCTTCTACGGAAGTCTCTCCACAACAAAAGGGCGCTAGATGAAAGCCACTATTACCTCGGTCCCTCGGCTGTGTCCAGCTCCGCCGTGGTCGCCGACTCCAGCCAGGAGGACCGGAGCAGTGTCTCGTCCAAGGACAGCGCGGCTGACGTCGGCTCCCCCGGCTTCCACCCGTCCACGGTGGCCAGCCCGGAGGCGGAGCGCCCCGTGAACGACCACTTACAGGCCAAGAGAGCCCGGGTGGAGAACATCATACGGGTGATGGCCGGCTCGCCTAACAGCCGGCTCCACGGAGAGCCTGAGAAGGGCGAGATGGATGCCAGAGACAGTAGAGAGTGTAGGGAGGCGAGGGAGGTGTACCGAGAGAACAAGAGGAAGCAGAGGTTGCCTCAGCATCAAGACCACAACCCCAGCGACGAGGGCATAGAAAACAGAAGACTCAGCACAGGCGGGGGCAGCGGCAGCAGCCTGGATAACACCAAAGACGAGGAGTGCCACAAGTTGAAAGAGCAGCTGCAGAGCATGCAGAAGCTCCTGCGCCAGCTCCAGGAGAAGTTCCTCCAGGTCTACAACCAAGAGGATTCCCACCGAGGGGAACGTGAGGACAGAGGAGGATGTTTGGAGCATGACAATTTGATACAGAGCAAAGAGCTCAGCTATCTAACCAACGGCAATACCTTTGAGAAGAAGCCAGCCCGGGGGAGCCCAGAGAGCAAGGACAGAACAAAGCCAGCAGAAGGTAATCTGCTCAACCTGAGAGAAACCAAGAACCTCCAAGACACCCTGAAGGGGGAGCTCTCCAGGGTGGTGAACGAGTGTGTGGACAAGGTGTTCAAGAACGTCTCCTCCTCAGGGCTGGACCTCTCCCCGCTGAGGAGCATGTGCCCATCCCCAGACGTACAGATCAGCGGGGGTGCTGCCGAGATAAGGAGCCAGCAGGGAGGCTGTCCCCCCCAGGAGCCGCCGCACCCCGTGGAGCCCCCATCTCATCAGAGATCTCTGGAGGGCCATGGAGACACTGACGCGCAAAGCCCACAGGACCAGACCGAGGCTCTGTCCCTGGTGGTCCGCAAGCCAGCCATGGCTCCTCTCTGCTCAGTCACCCCGACCACAGTGAAGAGACCCTACCCCATGCACCAACCGGCCTTTCAGTTCAACTACAGCTCCCCGCTCCACGACACCCAGATCCTGGAGCACCTGCTCAAGTACGGGCCGCACACCAACTTCTCGGGTCTCTCCTGCCTGCCCCCCTCACTGGAGAGGAGCTCCCCGGACTCAGGGGAGCTGCCCTGGGACACTCTGTCCATGAGGTCCAAGGTAGGCCCCGGCCACCTGGGCCACCACCCCCGGCCCAGCTCCCTGGGCTCGGTGGCGGTGGACAACCTGTGCCTCCCTCACGTCAAGATGGAGTGCGGTGATCTGCAGGGCATGGCCGAGAGGAACCCCTACCTGTCCCTCAACATATCCTTTTGATCTGAAAGAGAGACTTGCTATTTATTCCACGTTTTTTTTTTTATTGTGTTTGGTAGTTATTATTATATTATTATACGTATATATATATATTATAAGTATTATACTATTGTAAGTATAATTGATTTTGGTGGAACATTCAAAACATGATGATGATTTGAAAAGATGATGATATTAGAGAATGCTATTAGCTTATATTGACTATTATATGATATTACCACAACGATATTGTTGCTCTTTCATTTGAACAATAGCTTGCTGAGATCCAGCCAGAGCCGTAACAAACTTCAAGGAGAATTTTTTCTTTGATCTCACTAACTCCAAAGAAAATTACAGCATCTTCTTTAATCCGAGCAGCGTAATGACTTTAAGTCCAGAAAAAGACAAATAAAAAGGAATACAACGCTTTGATAAGAATTGCCAGGAACAAAAGCAGATTTTTCAAAGGCAGAGAGCGCATCAGTATCCGTTCCAGGAAGTGGTGTTTTTTTCGGACTTGAAAAGGTGCAGGATCCATCTCTCCAGCCGTGGAGTGATAGGGGTACATCTAAAAGGTCACTTCTGAGTGCAGTGGGGGGGGGGGGAGCAAAATCCACGAGTGGTTCCAAAGCACAACACTTGAGCTCTTGTCTTGAGCATTTGCTTGTCGGACACTTCTGTCAAAAAGAAGATCAGAGAAATACATCTATAAAGTATCGCAATATATAAACCAGCGGCCACCGAATCCAAAGCAACCCACTCAAAGGCCATGTTGTTGTTCAGGATAATATTCCTCACTGCAAGTGGGGATTTTAAATAAGATGCGCCTGAAGTACTCAAACCCGTAAGCAACATACACACAGAAAAATCACAGAAAGGACGGTTCTTGTTGATTTTCTTTGACGTTTCGGACGTAATTCTTCTGAGAAGAATGCAATCTCAGAGGATGCACTTTATCTTTATCGTGCAAAGAGCTGGGCTTCTCTTTGAACAGTGCGACATAAATCTTTAATTTCAACTTCCTTCTTTCAAAGGTAGCCTGCCTAATAAATGTATGGTGTGGTGTAACCTGATAAGGAAATATTATGACCTAAGGCAGGGTTGTGGACTACAGAGAAAAAAGAACTAGAGAGCATCTTCACTGCCACAGGGCATAAACTTGAGACGGAATTCAATCTATTGATATTTCCAATAAGGAAAATGGCATTGAGGTATAGATTTGACCATACAACCATACAAATAATTTCACAATGAAATAATATGCATTGACTACTCTGTATTGAAAACTCATGATTTTTTTTTATGTTTAAGGGGGGGGTGAGGGGGGGAGAACCCAACATATGTCGACCTAAACACAACTTAATTATATCTGTAAATCAACTCCCTCCTTTCAAAACATTTCAAAACAAACCTGCTTTCACTGCCAGGCATGAAGTGCTTGGCTCTCTAATTAAAAATCCCTAATCTAATTTGTAATGCTGTTTTGCCAATAAGCACATGTTAGGGTCATTATTGACTCCCCAGTTAATGCCGAGCTGTTCTTTAGCGAAATTCAATTTGGCTGAAGATTGAGGCAACACAATACTCCTGTCTCCTATCAATTTGCACGCCACTGTATGCACACCGCGCTCCAGACCCACCGTATCTGTCGCCTTAACGCACATTCTGCACATCCAGGAGGGTCTGAATCCCAACCATCTGAAGAAGGCCAAGCTGATGTTCTTTTACACCCGCTATCCCAGCTCCAACGTGCTGAAAACCTACTTCCCCGATGTCAAGGTGAGTCACCAGAGTCAAACGGGGTTGCATCTAAATATATATTTGGTAATTATTAATAATAATAATGTGTTAGGGTTAGAAAAAACAATTGGAAAAAAATGCACAAAAAAAACTCCAGCCTGGTGTTTGTCTCTTCGGGGGCCGACTTGTTGACGCGCGGCGGGTACAGAATCAGCCGTGCGTCGGAGGAGAGAGACAAAGAAGCCGAGAGTTCAAGCTAACAAAGGCACTAAGCTGCTAGTATGTCCTGGGGGCAGAGGATGATAGAGGGGCATTCTCTCTTTAAAAAAAGCCACTCCAGTCAGCAAATGGAGTGACAAAGGGCTCTGTAGGCAAGGCATTGCTATTGAGTGTCAACATTGAGTTGGTATTAGACTTGTGCTGCACCAGCCTGTGAGCTGTAAGCTCTGGCCCTGAACCACAACATCCTGTGTTTTCTTTGCATTTTTTTGTCCACTGTCTCTGGTCTCTTCTTTTTTCCTCTGCCCCACTTCCTCTGTCAGCCTCACCTTCTGTGGTCAGTGCTAGCAAGGCGTCTTTTTTTTTCTTACAGTTTCTTTTCAAACCACCTTCAATGTGACTCTACCTTCATGTACTCTTCTTTCTCCTTCTTCTTCTCTTCTCTTCTCATTTAACGTTTCTCACCTCTCCTCTCCCTTCCTCTCTTCTCCTCTCCTTTCTTCTCCTTTTCACTCCCTTCCCCTCCTCACTATTCCTCTCCTCTCCTTTTCTCTCCTCACCCTTCCTCTCCTCTCTCTGCCTTAATTTCCTCTCCTCTCCCTTCATCTCCTCTCTCCTCCTCTTCCTTCCTCTACTCTCCCTTCATCTCCTCTCCTCTCCTCTCTTATCCCTTCCTCTCTTATCCCTTCCTCTCCTCTCCCTTCATCTCCTCCTCTCCCTTCCTCTCCTCTCCCTTCATCTCCTCTCCTCTCCCTTTATCTCCTCTCCTCTCCCTTGATCTCCTCTCTCCTCCTCTCCCTTCATCTCCTCCTCTTCCTTCCTCTACTCTCCCTTCATCTCCTCTCCTCTCCCTTTCTCTCCTCTCTTATCCCTTCCTCTCCTCTCCCTTCATCTCCTCCTCTCCTCTCCCTTCATCTCCTCTCCTCTCCTCTCTCCTCCTCTCCCTTCATCTCCTCTCTCCTCTCCCTTCATCTCCTCTCCTCTCTTCTCCTTTCCTCTCCTCCCCCTTCCTCTCCTCCCCCTTCCTCTCCTCTCCCATCCATTCTTTCCACGTCAGCCAACCTGGGGCCGACACACAGGGCCCCTACACCTCTATCTACCCTGACCCCTGGTCTTTGGGGTCGCGGTGGGGTCGCAGTGGGTGGGGGGGGGGGGGGGGGTGGACAGGGGTGTGGTTGGGGTGGGGGTGGGTGGGAAGGGAGGTGTCGGGTCGGCGTTGGTTGGTGTTGCAGGGCGCGCCATGCAAACGTCTCCTCCTTGCCTGCGACCCTGTGGTGGTGGGAAGTGGCGGTGGACAAAAGGAGAGGCTAATCCCGGTGTCTGATTCCATCCTATCAGCCGGGGTCAGTGGGAGCTTCCTTCTGTCCTCTTACTGCCGCCGCGCTCGCACCCAGAGACACCAGAGACAAGAACACGTCTTTGATGCCTGCCCAGCCCTTAGGCACTTTTCTCTCCCCCATCCCCCCCCCACCCCACCCCCTGTCCTTCTGGATGAGAAGATAGAATAACAAGGCTAATGTCAAGACTGAGTTTGGAAACACACAGCCGCGACAGATGTTTTTTTCACCCTGGACATTGGTGGGAAAAGATCAGGGAAACGAACGCTGCGCGGATTGACATGCATCAGGGTGACACACATGTGTGCGAGCACAGACACGCGCACAGATACACACACACACACACACACACACACACACACACACACACACACACACACACACACCAGACTACCACTACCGTCTCCATCCGCCTCATCCCCCTGAATGGGTACTGAATGTAGGTTTCAATGACTTGTAAAGTGAAAGGTCAGGAAAAAACAAAGAAAAAAAATCAGTTTAGTATTATAATTACATTTTGGGGGGTTTAGAGATTTAATGTCCTAATGACCATTTTCAAAGTGTTTGATAGAGATAGAGACAATTTATTGAAGTTCTGAATGAACAATCTATATTTCTTCCTTTATTTTAATAATAGTGGTGGTCTCTCTCTCTCTCTCTCTCTCTCTCTCTCTCTCTCTCTCTCTCTCTCTTTCTCTGCAGTTTAACCGCTGCATCACCTCCCAGCTCATCAAGTGGTTCAGTAACTTCCGGGAGTTCTACTACATCCAGATGGAGAAGTTTGCCAGGCAGGCCATCGTGGACGGCGTCAACAATGTGGACAACCTCTCCGTGAGCCGGGACTCTGAGCTGTTCCGGGCCCTCAACATGCACTACAACAAGGCCAATGACTTCCAGGTAAGGACTCTGACTGTTCCGGGCCTCAACATGTACTTCATCAAGGCCAATGACTTCCAAGTGAGGAGGCGTTCCTGAACAATGTTTGAAGTGTCAGATCTGCAATAAGGGAGTCTTTTCCTTACTTAGACCTCCATGTTTACTCCATTTTTGCCGTCACTAGGCCTGTATATATACACAATGGCCATCTCTTACTGTATCTGTTTAAGATTGTATGTGTTTAAGCTTAAATCATCACAGACAACACACACAGGGAGGAAACGCGGTGGCACCATCACCACAATAAAAAGCTACACCTGCATCCAGGCCTCCCTCCGTCTTACGTCCGTGCTACGTCCCCGCCCTGACCCTCTGTGTGTCTCCACACACCTGCATCTGGGGCCAGCCCTTATCCAAACTCCAGAGTGATGCTTTATCAAGCTGTGGGAAGAGGAAGCCCGCTGAAACAACTCAGGATTAGAGGGCACCGGCACGCCTCAGCGCCGCTCGGATTGCTACTGATGCGGAATGCTGAGAAGGACGCGCCGGACTCGGGAGAGGGAGAAGGGCCGGGTGGGAACGAGACGGGAGCGTTGTCTTTACCTTGCTGCCACCAAGACATTCTTTCCCAGGGGGGCTTGTATGGGGGGAGCCGAGGGGAAAGAAAAATAACTTATGCCAACATGTTGTGTTGGGACGGCTGGGAAACACAAGGGGGCCAGCGGCATCCCAGCATGCCTTGCTGCGGGGCTGGAGTCTGCGGGGGGATCGGGGATCAGATAGAAATCTCAGCAATGGAGTTTGGGGGTGGGGGGGGGGGGGGGTCTCTTGTTTGGCCAGTAATTGACCTGGTACAGAGAAAGAGGGGATTAAGGTTGAGCCACCGAGGACTTTTGTTGCGTGTTTTGCGAGAGTCTCCGATTTGTTTTGTCGTTGTTTATCGCTTGCGCAAAGAGAGCAAATTGTTTTTCGTCGAATGGTCATTACACCGCTGCTATACGTTCACTACTTTACACTCAAAGTAAAGTCATGAAGGTATCAATGGTCATACTGAAAATTGTCTTGATCGATATTCAAATCGATGGTTCATCCAAGTGATCTCTGTGTTTGCCCCGTAGGTCCCGGACAGATTCCTGGAAGTGGCGGAGATTACCTTACACGAATTCTACAACGCTATTTCCACCGCCAAAGACTCCGACCCCTCCTGGAAAAAGGCCATCTACAAGGTGATCTGTAAGCTGGATAGTGATCTTCCAGAGGAGTTCAAGACCTCCTCGTGTCTATAAATTAGCCTTCAAAGAGCAGAAACGAAGTGGTTTTGCGATATTGGGGAGTTAAATGCCCATTTTCTGTATTTTGTGCTTTTTGAGTTTAGTGGATATCGTTTTGTAAATCTGTACATAATGCTTATGCTCGTTAAGGTTAATTAGCAAGGGAATGGTAGACTGGTGGTTGTGTATTCTGTGAGTATCCTTCAGTTTGGGATTTTTTTTTTCTTATCTGCAACACAATTAAAATAAATACCATTTGTAAATTTGGGAGTTGGGGAAAAAATGTTAAAGACAGTTTAATAATGCGTTATATTAGTAGGCTTAGAGTATCTCATTTTTGGATTTTGTGGAACATGGAGAGAAAGTTGTGGCGTACTTGTCAGTATTAGTTTTTGTATTATTTTCACATGCAACTGTAAATATGCTGCTCATGATTGTTGTATATTTTTTTCATGTACGCTGATTATGACGTGGTAGATATTATCCGAGTATCTTTATGTAAAACAAAAACTGCAGGTGACCCTCAAAGTTTAATTAAGAAACACTAGATAAATCATTTTCATGATTATACTGACGTTGCCATGAAGTGATTAAAAAAAAAAATTGAGAAAGAAAAGTGTTAAAGAAGTTTCCTTTTGGAGTCCGAATCAAACCCGTTGATAGCCTACTTCTAAAGAAACATGTCCGCTACTGCCCCTGGCCTGAATCCATTTTAAAACAGCCGTCCAAACCGGGCTGCTCGCATTGTTCCGTGTAGCCGAGTCAAGTTGACTTTCTAAGGCCTGCATTCATTGTGTGACCGGTGCGGATGTCCACATGTCCACAGTGGCCATGTCTTAAAAACAGCTACAATGCATTCTCTCCCAGTGAGTAATGCCCGATGTGACCTCATATCGGCGTTGTGCCACCGAAGCAAAATTCCACAAACACGTTGACTCTTTCTTCCAGGCAGCCGTTCCGAGCGTGCTGATCGTTTAAAAAAACACGCACACAAACAGAAGCACACCGCACGGACATACACACGCACGTCACACACACACGCTCGGACACACAGACGCATAGGTCGACGTGCGCGCACACAAAGCAGGATGACAACAATCACACAGATATTCAGCCTCTTCTACCGCTCGGAAATCGTTGTCACTTAGCAATTATTGTGTGAATCCAGTGAAATTAAATAATCAGTGAGTTATTCATAATGAGAAAACCATATGAATTATCAAGCGTAGAAGATAACGCGTACATAAGCTAAATCAAAAGGGCAAAACAATAGAAAAGGTATTGCTGGGAGTTTGTCGAGTCGACCGTGCCATTGAAATAAAGATCGTATGTGAGAGAAGGATGATGAACAGAAGCCTTGTTGTAACAGAAGCACATAATCAAAGCACAACATTTCCTGTTAATGTTCTGGATTAGGTGTCTGTGCCCCAAACCATAGTTTAATTGAAAAACCTGTTGGACACCCAAGCACCAATTACACGGGAAATGATAACATTAAGAAAATAAAAACATTAGTTGAATTGGTTTGTGAGGAGGAGTGGAGAAAATAAACCTCTGTAATCTTTTAATAGCGATTTCTTTTAAATTAGATAAGTCTTCTTCAGTAAATTGAATTATATTCTCCACTCAATTAAAATGCCTCTGGTTGAACCAAATTAATTTGTTGTTTGACATTTACAGAACAAGACGCAGTAGGGCTAATCTCTGATATAATGAAAGAACACAAGAATACAAAAATTGCCATATAGCTGCCAGAGGCTGGCTAGGCTTCACCTTAGACAGTACACGACATACCGTAATTTTCCTTATCAACTATTCCTAGCAGGATGAAATGAGGAAGAGGAACGCGACATATAGTGACAGATATGATGTCTTTGTTGTAAAATATCATTTATTTTTATCAAAGTTTATTATAGTTTGTTAAAAGAAGCTCCTCATTTGTTTATCAGCTTTGAATTCAATTTCATGAATTCTAATTAATGGCTACGAAATGCAGCAGGCATTGAAAAGAAAAAACGGATAATACAAAAGAGAAACAGTGCCATCTAGTGAACCGCTGATATACTGCATCTGGTTCAGTTTGCCTTCAGCCAAGTAATTCATCACTTGTAAGAGTCTCTCGCAATTATGTTTCAACCTTTACCATTTCACTTGAAAGTATTTTTTTATCGATGAATTACATTTTTTCCAAAGTTAATCAAATCAAGACAATATGTCTTGTGTTATAACATGATCTTCAAAGCCTTATTCTTTTTAAAGTAGCCTATTTAAAATATATTTAAATATTTGAGGCTCAGTAGGGCAAAATAAGAGAAAGAAAGAGAGCACCTTAATAGAAATATGCATATTTTACATGTTACACAATATGAAGACATAGGCCAGCCCTCCTAAATCACATTTAGTAAAAACACTACCACGTGCTCAACCCCAACAGATTGTGTAATAATTATAATTATATAAAAACACCAAACCACGCGAGACCCAGCCGGGTTCTAGAGAGACGACGGCGGGATCAAACCCCCTCGAGCTCGAAACAAAAGGAGGCTGAGCGGGTGGCACCGGGGCAGTCCCCTCGTGCTTAATCTTCCGTCGCGTGCGCACACATGCTCGCGGCATGCTCGCTCTGGGAAGGCGCTCTGACGGCGCTGGGAGGGCACTGGGAGGGCGCTCTGACGGCACTGGGAGGGCGCGCGGAGCCACAGGGAGTGGAACTTGAGAGCGGCGGAGGCTGACTTTAGGCTGCCCTTCAGACAAACCACTCCTTGGTATAGTTCGGCGTGATCACCGGTAAATCTTTATTAATTTTAATTGGAGCCCCCATTTAAAAGAGCAATTAAAGCGGATTAATCGAGCCCATCCCGTATAATGTCTTCTGTTAATTAGTTTGTCAGCACTGTTTTAATATCGCTTAATGACTTCATATTTCAGGGATGACATTAAAGGGATGCTGTAGGAGAAGAAATGGCCTTATCACAATGCAGCGCTTTATAGAGCCGTCCCCGCCGCCGGGCAAGGTCAGGCCTGGGGCCGCTGGGGGGAGGAGTCAGTTTCAGGGTGCCACCCGCAACCACCTCCAGGGACAGACTCCCCCCACACACAGGCACACTGTCTCACAGGCACGCACACACACACACACACACACACACACACACACACACACACACACACACACACACACACACACACACACACAAAGATGGACTGAAACACGCATTATCACCCAAACACACGCACACGCACAAACACACACACAAACACACACACACACACACACACACACACTAAAACAGACTTTCTCACTCACTCGAGCTGTCTCTCCTCTCTCTCCCTCCCTCCCTCCCTCCCTCCCTCACAACCCCAAACACACAGACGCACACACATGCACATAGTACACACACACACTCTCTCTAATTCCCTCCCTCTTTGTATTTCATCACAAACTCCCACATCCACGCAGTGTTTATGTGTGTAAGGCGCTGAGTAAAGTGCATAAATCAAGCAGAGGTCGTTGGCGGATTGCGTTCTACATCCAGGCCTTGTGTTTGGGGGTAGAGTGACACACAGACTAGGCTGCAGATTAACTGTAAATTGCATCAAGGTTTTCAGACATGAGACCATTTCAGAGCTGCTGTTGAAACACACACACACACACACACACACACACACACACACACACACACACACACACACACACACACACACACACACACACACACACACACACACACACACACACACACAAACACACACACACACTTACCCTAAAACACGGACCCCAATGTGTTTAACCTACAGGGCTGTTCCACAACAGACTGGGATTAAAATAAATCATAACCTCATCGGCACCGCCATCACCCTGTCCTTGTTACGCACACCGGCGTTCCAGACGCATCCACTCCCAGTCCTCCCAGTATGATCCGAGCGTGAGAATCTGCAGTCTGTCGAGGAGGCGATCAAAACCAACAGCACACGACCACGAGCGCGTGCCCCCCACCATATTGCATCATCATACCCCTGGCTGGTATGGCTCCCTGCTAATTTGAGTGTGCCCTCGCACCTATACGCGCTCCCCGGCACATTCATAAATCTCCTTCCCATTATCCCCCTAATTAGCCGGGATTACAGGAGCATGTAATGCCCCCCGCTTCCCGATAGATTGATTGGGGGACGGTCTCTTTGTTTTGAAATCACTTCCTGATTGATGCACAGAGTCCTAGTTTGCAATTGTAATGGCCCAGATGTTAACAATCAAATGCCTTTCCGCTCGGCGAAGTAACAGTCTGTCATGGAAGAGAGGGCCCAGCCGAGCGTGTAACGACACATCACGGGAGGGAGAGGGGAGGGGGGTAGGGGGGGGTGGAGGGGAGAGAAACGGCGGGTGAGGAGAAGGGGTGAGGGGCGGGCAGGGGGGTCTAGGTAGCCTACTGGAACCTTGGCTCGCCTGGCATATGTCTGCAGATGCCTGTACACTGAAACCTCTCCACTTGTGTTGTTGCCTGAGATCACATTGATTCAGTCTTTTGACGGAAAAGAGATGGACATGGATATGTGAACCATTGAGGCGATGCATCATGATTTTTTTTTTATTCAAATTATGATTCAAGGGAACAGATAAATATGGCATGAGTATAATAGACCATCCCGAGCAAGTCCATATGAAAAAACAATTTCAACTCGAGCAGTAACTGTTGCCTTCCTGAAAACCTCCCCTCACCAATAGAGGGCACTATTGTCTAACCGAACGCACGTCTACCTCCGTTCCTCTCCGGTCCTTTTTTTTTTTTCTCCACGCCCTTTACCGATAAATCACTATCCGGGATAGTTAATGGATATAGAAGCAGATCATGAGTGAGCTATCTGTGGGGCGATAATTTAAGTGAAGATCCCCACACTGATTGCAGTGAAAGGTTATTTATTTCAACAATAATGCAGGACACAAAAGAGGAATCTGGCTAAGATGACTGTCTGGGGTACGCCAGAGTGCTCATCTCCAATGGAGCAGCGTGTAAATGGGGTTCGCTTTCCCCCAATGAAAATATGGACCGCAGTTTATTTCGACTTTATGCACATGAAGGCTGCGCTCCCCTCTCAAGGGTGGACGGGGAGTAAGGCTGTGTGTGTGTGTGTGTGTGTGTGTGTGTGTGTGTGTGTGTGTGTGTGTGTGTGTGTGTGTGTGTGTGTGTGTGTGTGTGTGTGTGTGTGTGTGTGTGTGTGTGTGTGTGTGTGTGTGTGTGTGTGTGTGTGTGTGTGTGTAGGGAGGGGGTTAAGGACCTTGAGAAATGCCCCTTTTGTCCCTGTGTCTCTGGAAGGCTATTGAGAAATATCCCCCCCCCCCATTCACCAGTGCCCACTCACCCCTAATTAAAAGACATAAGGAAATCGGTTAAATGTTTTTTTCTCTCCTTTGAATAATGGACATAATAAGCCCTGCAATGAAAACTGAAGTGAACTGCGTGACAGTCCTATATGTCCTTGGTCTTCTCTGGATGGCCTGGACAAGTGTGCACGTGTGTGTGTGTGTGTGTGTGTGTGTGTGTGTGTGTGTGTGTGTGTGTGTGTGTGTGTGTGTGTGTGTGTGTGTGTGTGTGTGTGTGTGTATATGTGTGTGTGCGTCTATGAATATGTGTGGGGGTGTGTGTATATGTGTATATATCTTTGTGTATATATGTGTGTGTGTCTGTGATTGTGTGTGTGTGTATATTTGTGTTTACGTGTGTGTGTGTATGTGTATATATATGTGTGTGTATAGGTGTATGTGTGTTTATATGTGTATATGTGTGTGTGTGTGTGTGTGTGTGTGTGTGTGTGTGTGTGTGTGTGTGTGTGTGTGTGTGTGTGTGTGTGTGTGTGTGTGTGTGTGAGTCTGTGTGTGTGTGTTGTACACACAGTGGCGCTAGGCACTATTGATTCGGTGTGTTTTTGTCGGGAGAAACCCTGGGGCACACAAAGCAGCTTGGCACGTATATACTCCAGTTCTCCCGTCATGCAGAAAAATGCATGGTTAGGGCCTGACTGACATGTCTGGCAAGTAGAGAGAGAGATAGAGAAAGAGAGAGAGAGAGAGAGAGAGAGAGAGAGAGAGAGAGAGAGAGAGAGAGAGAGAGAGAGAGAGAGAGAGAGAGAGAGGATGAAAGAGAGGGCGAGGGAGAGAGGGCGAGAGAGATAGATAGAGAGGGCGAGAGAAAGAGAGAGAGAGGGTCAGAGAGAGAGTCTGAGAGGATGAGAGTGATAGAGAGAGGGCGAGAGAGAATGGGCGAGAGAGAGAGAGAGAGAGAGAGAGAGAGAGAGAGAGAGAGAGAGAGAGAGAGTGAGCGAGAGAGAGAGAAAGGAGAGACAGAGAAATCAGCTATTAACTCCGTACACCGTCCCATCTTGTCTCAGAGAGTCCTAAAGTCTGAACTGCGGCCGTCATGTGACCGGTTGTGCGTCATCGACAAAGTACAATAGCTGTCAGCCTCCTCCAAAAACATCAAACGGCAAACCACACGTCAAAACTGAACAAAGGTACTTAAAAGCCGCGAGGCCCGTATCTCTTTCTGCTCGTGTGCATCGGGACGTATACTTTCAAATGTCTCTCAGCCTCTCCGGGCATCCAGCCCCCGCCATCAGCCGAGATACGCATCGGACATGGATCCAGTGCAGAGGCAGGGAGATATATATATATCCATTGGGTAAGGAATGAGGGGGCCCAGAGCCGCATGATAAGCAGGCTGACAGACGTAACATATGTATCTCTCCTCAAGGACTCACACCCTCCTCACACCCCGAGCGGAGTGAAGTCACCTCCGTGGGGGGGGGGGGGGGGGTGCACGCTGTGCCACTGGGGGATCAAACCACTGAGGGGACGGAGGGCCCCGAAAAGGGGGTCCAGGTGGGTACTCTAGGGGCTCTCCACGGCGTGGGGCCCCCTGTACGATTGGTCTTGGGTCGCCTGGGGTGGGGTGGGGGGGGGGAGGGGGACTCTATTTGTAGATCCCCCCCCCCCCAGTATCCCTGTAGGCATGGCGACGGAGTCCCTCTGCGTTGGACCGTCTCAACGCAGTGTGTCCCCCCCAGATGGAGGGGCAGACAGGACGGGTCACCCTAGACGACCGTCTGGGGACATCCTGGTGGCCTGGGTCCCCGGGGACCCAAACCGGGACTGGGGATGAGCTGGGGGAGCTGGGGGTGGATGGTGGCGTCTGAGACGGGCAGCTGTAGTAGCACCCCCCCCCCCCCCCCCCCCCCCCCCCGAGACCCCGGGCCGTACCTGCTGCTCGGCTTGTGCCCTATCGTGGCATGTGACAAATGGTGACATGCCTCCACTACCGCTGGCCTCCACCAGTTCCCCGGGCAGACGGCAGGCTCTCCGACGCGTCCGTGTGTCCGCCGAGAGACACAGCGCGGAGGGGAGGGACAGACAGACAGCGGAAAGGCAGATCCGTCTTCCCTGTTTACTTATCGCCCTGAGGCAAATGGAAATAAAAAGGGACATGATTCAGATGCAAAAACCTATTTAATTTTCCCAGCTAATAACGCGGTCGACGGCGGGGATGAGCATATGCGCCAGCCTGGTTTTATTTACATATGGATGAGATCATTTTGGTTTTATGCACTGCCACTCTCTTCATTACGGATGTGCAACCGGAGTCATTCAAGAGCGATCATATTTCATAGACGAATAAAGCAGAGAGGGATCGGGAGGAAGGAAAACAAGGACGGGGATGACTGAGTCCATCCTTTCTTTGGAAGTTCGCGGCAGCCTTTATTAAAAGTGCGACATGATTGATAACCTGTCAGTCATCCGGAATAATCTCAACCAATCCCGTCGCTCGCTGCCGGCTCCGGCTCCCGCCCTCATTTATTATATCCATATCACCCCCAACATCCACTTACCATTGAAAAGCTGTAATTGAAAGAGTTTTTGTCATTATTTTGATTAATCATATTAATTTGTACTAATTAAGAGATGGTTTGAAGGGACGACAATTAGATTAATGAAATTAGATTTAACTTTTCATTTTTTTTTCGCATTTTCATTTAACCTTATACAGTTTTCGCAAAAAGAAAATCCAAGCAGAAATGTTATGAAACAATTGCAAATCAGAGTTTGGGGACTAATTGAATGTCTGATTCTATTAATGATGAAATCCATAAGGGTCCTTGAGGGGAGAATTAATGTAGATTTAGTTGCTAAGTAGGGGAAATTAATTAGAATTCCAGGAGATATGGCTATCGGGAAAGCCCCTTGATAAGAGGTTCTGTGAGGGCTGCTGTGTCCACACAGGGACGCAGAGGAACCAGATACCGGGCTTTAAGTACCCACAAATAGGTACTTTGAGCAAATCCCACTCGGTTAAATATTAACCTGTGAAACTGCAAACATACGTACCTTTTTAATGAAATACTAGAACCGCAATGGCAGGCGATTAGCCCCCCCCCCCCCCCCCCCCCAACCGCGTTAGACGATGGAATGTTTGGAATACTTCAAAGGGTATTCGAACTCCCTGCGCCATTTTCCAAACGTACACCTTCTCTGCTTCTGTATTTTCCGGCGTACTTTCTCTTCCGGAGTTAAACATCGGTGCGTTTCATTGTTAGTCTAACGGCAGGGCTTTTTGGGCCCTTTTCCAAGCATTGCCTGTTCTGGTGTCGGGCCAGCATCAGTGATTGACACCTAGGTCAACCCTTGCCACTCCGAGTGCGGTCGGGGTCTGACACTTTGTGTAGCGCGGGCCCCGGTGTGCTCCTTCCGTTCTGCATATTCACCGGCCTGTCTCCCTCTCCGCAGGCCAATTCATATTAACAGCTGTTGGCTTGTCAAGAGTGGCCCTGGCCGTGGCACACGCACGCACACACACACGCACACGCATGCAGACACACATTGACGCGCACACACACACACACACACACACACACACACACACACACACACAACCGCATGCGTATATATGCGCACATACGTTTGCAAGGGTGCGGACACACACACACGCGTGCGCATACACGCACCCACACACACAGATATTCATGGACACACACACACACACACACACTCACACACACCTACACATGCACACACACATTTATATTCACCGAAGAAGACCCCCATGCCACGGATGGCTTTCAAGGGCCATGAAACCCATCCTCTTCCCCTGAATGATGGACACTCCTGAAAGCTCAAACACACACTCAGTCAACCTGGCTCGGCTATTTCCACACATTATCCCCCAATCTCTCTCTCCCTCTCCCTCTCTCCCTCTCTCTCTCCTCCCTCCCTACCTTCTGTCACAACGTCAGGAACTTTCTGCATAAAGTCCGCTCCGTATGGGCCGAGAGTAGGGCGCTGTGAGACCGAGAGGGGGGGGGGGGGGGGGGGGGGGGGGGGGGGGGGGGGGGGGGTGGGCTGCCAACCCCCTCTGCCCTATGTGTGTTGGTCATGCCTGCTTAGCGGAAGTTGAAATGTAAATAGAGACCGCGGGAGATCTCAGGCCGCGATAGGCTGCTTGAAATTCTAATAACCAAGTAGCTGTCCACCTGTAATAAATGATGCCCATAAAACGGCTGATTCCTCCAGCAGATAAAGATGAAAAGTAATTGTTTGTGCTCACACCGAAATTAATCAGATCAAAACAGGGGCAATCATTTTAAAGAGACACCAGACCTATAAAAAAAACAGCAAAGCTGTGATAAAGTATTGGCTATCAGGCGTGCAGTCTGGAGATGAGCATTACAATAATATGGAGAGCCGGTATTCATGTGACTGGAGATAGGATTATTGCATATATTCAAAGAGGGGCGAAATGTTTATGGTACGTATACAAGCAGCGGCTGACAAAGACATCCTGCAGCACAAGGTCAGAAGAAAGGGTGAGTCTGGTCTATTTCCCTAGAGTGTGAATATTAGATTTTCATTCTCTTAAGAGCAAGCTGCAACAATATAATTCAGTCAGGTTAAAGTTGATTGAGGCAAAATAAAAAGTGAGTTGATCACGCTTGGGAATATTTTACCAGCGTTTCTGTACCAAATGACACTAGTTAATTAGTTTGAAGCATTGTTTTTACAAAAAAAGAAAATAAATAATTTTCAGAACTTAGTATTATTACAACGCATCTAGTAGCATCATTATGCACAAATTCATCAAATCATCGAGTTGTGTGAATCAAAAACAATCCACAAAGCATCAAAAATCACTTCAATTCAGAATCCCATCCACGTTCCCTCGTGCCCCACGTTGGGGGTCCGCTTCTCAAATGTTTGCATTGCCACGGGTGTCAAGCCCATGTATCGAAATGCCCCCCCGCTCATGCCAACACTCACCGTGTGTCCCTGCTGCCGGGTGCCACGGCGATCAACACAGCGGCGGGCGCTGTTGTTGTTGTTGCCGTTGCCATGGGGTCTGAAGGTCCAGATATGACGGACCACCTGGACGGAGAAGGGGACGGTAAACACGGTTATTTTCACAGCTTTGATATGCTAAACACCAACACCCCACTCCAGCACAACAAGAAGGGCCAACTTGTGTGTGTGTGTGTGTGTGTGTGTGTGTGTGTGTGTGTGTGTGTGTGTGTGTGTGTGTGTGTGTGTGTGTGTGTGTGTGCGTGTGTGAGAGGGGCTGTTTAGTTATACAAATGGGAAGCGGGACAAAACTGTAACTCTGTTCTGCCCTTATGCACGCACTGGCTGGGGTCCTGTGCAGATTGTTTGCCAGGGTGGAGGGAGAGAGCGAGAGAGAGAGAGAGCGAGAGCGAGAGAGAGAGAGAGAGAGAGATACAGAGAGTGTGAGCGAGAGAGACAGAGACAGAGAGTGAGGGAGGGAGAGAGACAAATAGTAACCCCCTGATGCACACTAACAACCCTGGAGCTCTCTGCTACTGATGCTCCTCTGGAGACCGTCCATGACTATTTCCAGCATGAGGACAGACCTGTTCTGTCTCCACACACACACACACACACACACACACACACACACACACACACACACACACACACACACACACACACACACACACACACACACACACACACACACACACACACACGCACACACACGATTATCCACACTTTCAACATCTCGATGATGTAATTCTATGAGCTTCTAGGTTTCTTATTTTTACACCAATGGAGTGAAAACAAAAACAAATTTCCCTCCTGCTGTATCCTCCTAAGTTGTGTCCTTTGTATATGTAAAAAGGTGAAATTATTCATATCTCGGGGTGAGATCAAGCCCGACGTTTGGTCACCCATTTATCCTATAAAATATGGGTTTTCTGGGAAATGTGCATAAGTCAGTGGTGTCAAATGTTTTGCTAAGCAAGGTAATGATGGAGTAATTTTCCTACATTTTGATTACCACCTTTTACAGGTCCAATTAAAACGAGACTCCATATGAATCCATATTCAGTAAATTCAGTAAAACTTCTCGCTAATGGTTGATGCATCATATTCACAGGCAGGCTCATCTTCATCTACCTTCATCGGGTTCTCCCTCATTTCTCTGGTGAGGCAATAGAACCAGACCGTAAACACATAAAAAACACACCATCACACCCTGACGTCCAACGAGAAGCCAGGAGAACACACACTCATTCCTGCCACACAGCCGCTCGTAACTTTGTTACAAAGTACAGTCCACCAGCCGGTGTCACACACAGAGAGATCAACAAGTCCTCTCCGTTTAACGGCTGTCCTAATTGAGTGGCTGATGAGTCCAGGACTTCTCTGGAGGGTAGTGTGTGCTTTGGCGAGTGTCTCCGTCTGGTTACCGGTGGAGCGATTGCATTTGAAAGGGAGAAAGAGCCGGCGGCCAAAGGCACCGGTGCTCGTGTGCGACTCTTACGGCCGACCAAATCCCCCGTTCTCTTTATTCTCATCTGGCAGGTTGTAACGGAGTTAATTGTACAATAAAAAACTATTCTCTAAATCATTTCCTCTCTGTCCATACAAGATTGATCACGGAACCAATCCCTCCTACTGCTGTAATTTTCATATTTAATGAGCGTGACTCCAAAACTATTACACTAATTAGTCAAATCTCACATATCACTAATGATGCTCGCAGTAATTAATATTGTATTTAATTAAAAAATGACCCATTTCAAAGAATCGTGTGCAGCCGTCGTTGGGGAGTGGGTTTGTCTGTGGTATAGCAGAGATGATTAGGGGGAGGTGGCATGGGGGGGGGGGGGGGGTGTTTGTGTGTGGAGATGACAGTCAGGGTGGTGGTGCGATTGGATGGGGATGGGGGAGGACATGTGGTCTGGGCAGTGGGAAAGCAGACTGGAGATGGATGGGGAGCGGCGAGTGATGGGGTGAGAGAGTGGGGGTGGGGGAGAAGGGGAGTGAGAAGGTGGAGGTGTCCTAAGTGTCTCCGCCATGCCACTGCCGTAGACAGCCTCGCTTCCATGTGTTGCATGTGTCTCTGTAGCTTTGCACGCGCTACCCCCCCCCCCCCCCCCCCCCCCTCCCCCACACACACAAACACACACACACACACACACAGACCCCCCCCCTCCAAACACACACACACCCCTCCAAACACACACACACACACTCACACACCTCCTCCTTCTCCTTACTGGAGGCAGCCAGCCCCCGTGTGATTTATGTCGGGGGGCCCCCTCTTGGGTTCCACAGTGCGTACACTGGAAAATCTCCAGTTTACACAAGAACTGCCTGAAAAATGAGATCTGTGACTGCATTCTTTTCATTAGCAGCCCATGCTACCGTGGAGCCCCTGAGCTCCTAATGATGCACGCGCAGGCCCACTGCCTCCTGCACAGCTGTTGTACACGCCACACACACACCCGTGCAACCACACACACACACACGCACGCACGCACGCACGCACGCACGCACGCACGCACGCACGCACGCACGCACGCACGCACGCACGCACGCACGCACGCACGCACGCACGCACGCACGCACGCACGCACGCACGCACGCACGCACGCACGCACGCACGCACGCACGCACGCACGCACGCACGCACGCACGCACACACACACACACACACACACACACACACACACACACACACACACACACACACACACACACACACACACACACACACACACACACACACAACCAGAGTGTCACAAACACTCTTATTTAATTTACACCACAATTAAGAAGGAAAAGCACTTGCTTCGCTTGTTGTGCTCAAGGCAGCTTTAGCGG
>NC_082386.1:11249987-11273307 GCF_031168955.1 Gadus macrocephalus
TTTCATTGTGGTGACAGTATGAGGAATGCCTGGTTTTGTTCTCGCCACTGTTGCTATCCATCATCCACAGAGAGGGGAGGACGGACGAGGGCGAGAGAGGCAGGGAGGGAGGGGGAGAGAGAGAGAGTGGGAGAGTGAGATAGGGGTGGGAGGGAGAGAAAGAGAGAGGGGTAGGAGGGAGAGAGAGAAAGGGGGCTGGCGGGTTGGCGGTGATAGCAAACGTTGAGAATTTGCTATATACCTTTCTCCCTTCTCTCTCTCTCACTACCACTCTCTCTCTTTCAATTCAGTTCGTATCGACTTTATTGGCATGGGAAAGAAAATAAACTGCTGTGGCATCTAAAAGTAGAAATAAGAAGGAAAGATAACATTTAAATTACTCATATTGACAATAGGCCTATTATACAAAATGTGTAGTATAATTAAAAAATAAAATAAAATCATTATCATATTTCGTTAATAGTACTAGTCATTTCTTCCTAGAATATACGCATAAGACAGTACCAGTACACGTGTACAAACAGTTGGAAGTTGGCCAGGCACTGCAGAATAGTCCATTTGTTACCCGGTGTTCGTGTTAGTGGATGCCCTTTCTTATCACAACAACTGCTCACAAATCTTGCAGCTGTTATTGCTCAATGCTGTATCTCTACCCCAGTAGATATCAAAGTTTGCTCTTTTTTGGGGGGGGGGGGGGGGGGGGATACTTTCCTAATCCCGATGTGTGTGTGTGTGTGTGTGTGTGTGTGTGTGTGTGTGTGTGTGTGTGTGTGTGTGTGTGTGTGTGTGTGTGTGTGTGTGTGTGTGTGTGTGTGTGTGTGTGTGTAAATGGCAGAAGGTGAGAGTGCAGGTTTGTTTCAACCTGATTCTGCGTGAGATGGGTAAACAGTCTGTCTTCTCCTTCCCCTTTAGCTGGATCTGTCTGGGCTGGCCTTTCTCAGTAGCTGGGCTATGCTGTGAGATTATACATGACTATGTTTTTTTTTTCCATTTTCAAATCAATCACGGAATTCAATAATTATTTGACAGTGGCCTAATAACCTTACACTTTTATGTTATTTTTTGCTTTACTAATGAGTTTCCTTCTTGTTTTGGTATAATGTGTTTTCTGATGTCTTTGTTGTCTGGTTGTGTCGGTAAACAGACCCATGACCAGCTTGATAAAAAAAGAATGTACGCACTTTTAAAACACCTCTCTTACGCACTTATTGTGTGTTGTATGCCTGGCACTTAAAAATACTACTTAGCATCATGTAGTGTCTTATCCTAGCTATCTTTGTTGCATACGGGGAATGGGTTAACAATTAAGTTCTTGCCACTTGGTTCTATGAACATCCCTACTGTACAGACAGAGATATATTGCTGTTTCTCTTTCTTCTGACAAATGTTCTTATTGTAAGTTGCTTTGGATAAAAGCGTCTGCTAAATGCCCTAAACGTAAAGGTTTAATATAAAGCAGCACAGGTACAAGGCACCAACTGTTCCTTTCTGTTATTCTTGTTATGCGTCCTTCTAAGTGGTTGTAAAATGTTAACCCACCCTTTGGGTTTTATGACCACTGCTAACCGGCTCCTCATGGAATATGGGTGTTTTCTTTGGACTCTGAGGATTAATTTGCATAACTGTATTCCGATCCCCAGTTTGGCATTCCTCCAGCTTTACAAAGACTTGTTTTGTAATTGGACAGACCTTCGCTAATTTGGTGTTCACAGAGTCGAATATTTACAATACTAGCATTTCGTAATGATGCGTCATTAGTTTGGTTTTGATGCCGCATGGTTGGGTGATCATCTATTTAGAAAAACTGTGATTTTGCTGTGGTCTGAGCGTTTATTGTATTTATAAAAACGTTTTGGAGGGGGACTGTGAGTACTCTGATTCTTTCTCTCAGTCTGTGGTGAGGTAATCTGTAGTGCCACGCTGTAGCTCTCTCTCTCCCGCTATCCCTCTTTTCATCTGTCTCTCGCCCACTCTCTATAACCGCTCTCTCTATTTTTCAGTTTGTCTTTGCCCCTGTGCTTAGTTTCCTTCACCCCCCCCACTACCCTGTCCTAGATACCTCTGGTCATGGCTTCCATGTTCCACAATGTGCTGTGGCATCCATTCAGAAACACTTAGCTCATAAAGACGGGCTTCCCTTCTCCAATCAATCCAGTACTTAGGAGGCGGATGTAATCTGATGCCGGTCAATGTGCTCGGTGTTGAAAGCATCCTGCCCCGTTTCCCTAACCTGGGAGGGGAAGAGGAAAAAACAAAACAAGGCTAATGTCCAAGCGATCTAATTAAAGCTGGAGTCTCACTTGATCACATTCTGCTAGCGGTCAATGGGAGGGCTGGGGTGGGCGGGAGTCATGGTTTAATTAACACTCCAAAGTGGTTAAAGCTAATATTTAATTAGAAAATAAACAGAATAGCGAGGGCCTCGGTATCCAATCAGGATCAACGAAGCGGAGCGGGAGATCTGCGGTGTAATAAGGGAGGAAACTCCCAGCATATATTGCCACATAAAAGAACCGTAATTAGTCAAACGTAATTAGCAGAACATTATGGAATTATCGGGCAGAACGGGGAAGCCATTCGAGATTGCGTGTAGAGGAAGGGTACCAGGAGTAAGAACAACAGGGAGAGCAGCGACAATAGGCATCTACTCCCGCCCTGATTTTGACGATACTTGTTTTATAACGTAAAATACACTGCTCGGATAGATTAAACCCGTCAAAACGGCGCCATTTCCCGTTCATTGAAATGACTGCACATGAGGAGATAAAAAGACAGGGATAGCCTTCGGTAATAGCTCATGTCCCCGTTGTCAGCCATTCCAAACGGATTGAGACATAATTCCAACGTGTCTTCATTTGACACCGAAACACTCGGGCCCCGAGTAAACGTATAAACGCCATGATCACACTTGTCTAATAAGCATCGCCAAGCCTAGGACGGAGCGGGCGTTCCTGTGTGTGCTTGTGCGTGCGCTTGCATGCCGTGCGTGTGTATGTGTGAGTGCATGGCAGTGGTGGCAGCGGCGGGAGAGGGGGGGGGGGGGGGGGGGGGGAGAGAGAGAGGGTGTGTCAGCTCCTGTGACGTGAGCTCAAGTGTCAAGATCTTATCTCATAAAGAGGCTTATAAATGTACAACTATCTGGCGTCACATAAAGGGGGCCCGCTGATTTATTCCTATTGATCAACTGCCGGCGAGCATGACAACCTTGTAAGGAGAATCAGCCGCCCCGCTCCCAGCTGAGGCCTCCAAGCTGCTGGGACGCATTGAGATGTCGCCGCGCCGCAGCCACCCGCCAGACTATCCATAATAAAAGGGGGAATTATGCAGGACTTATCATGCTTCACTGGAAGGTACATTTATGGGAGTGACTACGAGTTGTATTGTGTACGGGCGACGGCTCAGACAGGTGGGCGCCGCCACTGCCGCACATGAATATTCCAGCAGAGAAAACTCTTTGTTGAGCGGCGAGGACTCCGTCGCACAAACTTTGGTTGGCGTCGTTTTTTATTTTTATTATTATTTTTTTATTTTTTTGGTTCGACTGAAAAACAAGTGCTGCGAAAAACTGACACCCGAGTTGACGCGAGCTGCGCGTGTGCCATCACCGCTGACCGGCGCGGGACAATGACCCTCAACCCGTCCCAGTGTGGCGCCTCCCGGGTGTCACGCGGGGCCGGGCAGGGGGGCGCTCGGCGCGGGATGACAGAGCCGCCAGGCACTCGCCCACCAGGACCTCATTTCCGCCCGTGAAAATGGATATCACGTCCGTGGCGTAGCTTAGTTTAAAATGCAAAATGTGGACATTATCTGGCATGGAGATTCAGCGGCATCCATCACGCTATGCTAATGCGGCCCAGTGGTTAAGATATTCTAATGTAAGCCACCCTGGAGATGTAGAGGAATTAACACAAACAGAGCTGGGGCGGCCGGAACACAGAGGGGTCAGGAGATAGGACGGGACAGCGGAGCCGCTCTTAAGACAGGCGCCGCCACACACACACACACACACACACACACACACAAAGATACAAATTTGCAAGCACACACACACACGACCAAACACACACACACACACACACAGCGACTTGCATGCACACACACACACAAACACACACAAGCATACACACAAAGATACAAATATGCAAGCACACACACACACGACCAAACACACACACACACATTCAAACAAAACCACATGCAAACCAACAATCATGCCCAGCTGTATGCAGACACAAACACAACAGGCACAAAACACACACACTTATACAGGGGCAATTACGAGCACACAAGCACACAGGCAGTGCTAAATTAGGTGCATGGGCACTTCAAGACAATCACAAGGGCCCGCGGGATCCTCCCTAATGCTTACCTACAGAGACACATTGTGATTCCTCCTCGGTTTGCTTAGTTAACGACAAATCAATTAATTAATCAGCCGGCCTTTCTCTTGAAATGTATTTCAAAAGTCCAAACATCGATCGTGTTCCGGTTTTATAGATCTCTAAAGAAAGCTGACGCCGGCGTATTAAATGTCACGCCTTCGCCGTTTCACAGCGCGCGAGCGGCTGTGTTGCATGCTGGGACGCGTGTCCATCGGCGGCCGTTCATTGTAATTATAAGGGACGTTTGGCCTGGCCCCTGCATCCTGGGTGCGGAGCCGTGTTTAATAATAACCCTCGCAGGGCCGGCAGGGCAGTCCGAGGTCCACCTCACCCCCCCCCCCCCCACCCACCCCACCCCACCCTCTCACACTGCCCGCCAGAGCTGCAAGGGACGGCATTATTATCGTTATATTAATGTGACATTAATTGCTTTTACTTTTTCAGTCCATTAAGTGTGTGCTCTATCTCTCCGGGAGCTGGGCCAGATGGTTTATCACTTTCCAGTGCTGTTGGTAGCGCCGTTAATGGGCTAAGACACTGGGCTATAAAATAATTGCTGCCGCAGTGTTGGGAATGTTCATCGTGCTAATTGAAAAGTAATTGCGGAGGTATAGTGCTGCTGTGGCGCCATAAAGGCCCCAGGACGAGGAGAGGAGGCGGGCTCCCCAGTAAAACGCCATTGTTTGCGCTGGTGCTGTAAGGAAGGGACTGCTGAATGCTGACAGAGAGCGGCCAGCCAATAGGCGCTTTGTTTTAATCTTTTGTGTTCAGCCTCTCAGGCTTCAACGCTGTGTCGTTTCGTTCCCTTTTGTTATGCCGTCGCGATCCATGTTTTATTGTCTCCATAAACTGATATTGGGAATGTGACAACATGAGCAGGAGCTACTGGGCTGATTGTAAATGTAGTAGTTTTGTAGCGTATTGTGTAGTTATAAGTGATTATAATAATATCTGCATATCCCACTCGTTGGTCCGACACAGTTTCAGGTATTATTATTCTCTTCAATCAATCTCGCACCAAAGAATGACCTTAAGTTAGGTCATTTATTTATTTAAATATAATTCAAAAAATACAGTATAAAAGTGAGAAAAGGGGTGTGAATGGTCTGGTTGTGGAGACACTAGTGCCTATAGACAGTCGATGCGTTGGCTGCTTGTATGAAGAGAGGGAAAACAAGCATGAGACTGAATCAATGGCTTGGAAGAACAAATATTCAGACTACTGTTTGCTCTATGCTGTCTCACACTGTGTGTGTGTGTGTGTGTGTGTGTGTGTGTGTGTGTGTGTGTGTGTGTGTGTGTGTGTGTGTGTGTGTGTGTGTGTGTGTGTGTGTGTGTGTGTGTGTGTGTGCGCGTGCGTGTGTGCGTGTGTGTGTGTGTGTGTGTGTAAATCCCACAACTGCCTCATATTAAATATTTGGTGCCACCCCGTTTCCCCCCAAATGCATGTCTCATTGAGAATTATATCATAATTACAACATCTTTAATGACCGCTGCACCACCAGCAATGAGACATGATTCATGTCTAATGAACTTTGGATATTGCTTTGCAGCATTAAATCATTAAACTGTTAATGTAACTTTATAACATACCATTAACCTTGCTATTAATCATCTCGAGAATAAAATTATTTCACTGCCCAAAACATGTATAGATTTCTTTGCCTCGTCTCAACACTGAAAAAAATACATCCCCTGCAAACGCTGCTATAGGCTCCGTCCCAAAGCCCCAGGGGACGGAAGCTCAACACCATTGTGTGAGGAGGATCCTATAAATTAACTGCTGACAATACGGCAAATATTCGCATTGCATGAAACGGACGTCCAAGTTGAACTGTACAACTTCCCTCGCAACCAAACAGACTTGGGGAATCGGAAAGCAATTCATCATGCGCCGCCTGCGGCCCTTCAAGGCAGGGAAGGGGCTTTTTTTCCTCTGGAAAACCGCGTGGCGCTGAATGCAGCGACCTTAAAGCAGCCGGGCGTCAGAACTCGCGTGTATCCCTTTATTGACGACTCTGTTGTTTGAGGCGTTGCCACGGGGTTCATGCAGAAGGGGGGTTGGCTAGGGTGGCTCTGATGGGGGTGGGGTGTGCGTTTAAGCCGTCATTACTAAAACAAAGCAGCCCCTCGCTGCTTATCAGCGCCTGATCGACTCTCCTTCCAGCCCCCCTGTCTCCCGGCCCGTCCAGCGTATTGACACCCATTGACTGGGTGGCTCAGCAGCGCGCGGCCTGGTGAACTTGTCTGCTGTGGAACAGGGTCAGGGCAGGGGACACGGGGTTGTGTGTGTCTGTTTGTGCGTGAGGGGGGGAGGGGTGTTTGTATGCACGCATGAGACCCCCGCATCGCACAAACGACCACGACGTGTATCCAATAGTACCGCGCGCACCCTCCCCAGACGATCGATGGCATGGGAGGTTTGAATGAGGCCCGGAATGGCCCGCGATTGATCCCGGTTGTTATGATGCCATGTTCCATTGATGCCGTTTGATTTGTGTCGCGTCTCCTGCTGTTGACTCCTCCACCTCCAAACCCCGCCACCTCCTCCCTCCCTCCTCCCCCCCCCCCCACTGCATGAGAGGGGGACGGACCTGGGAAGTGTGCGGGCTACTTCTGGCCCACGCCACAAAAAAAAGAGAAAAGAAGAAATCGTTCTCACTCGAGGTCAGGGGGAAGAACCCCGGTGAACCGAGAGCCAACTCCACCTTTCTCTTTTTTGTCCCTCAACCGTCCCCGCCCCCCCCCCGCCCCACACCCACACCCCCAACCGCCAACCCCACCATCACCCCCTGCCGTCCTCCCGGCCCGTCCATTCTTCAAGGTCAATACCCTCAACAATTAGTCCGAGGGGGAGGAGGGGAATTTGAAGCATGGTCGCACCCACTCCAAATGCCCCCTCAAGGGCTCCGGGGGGCAGCGGCGGTGTGTCAGACCAAAGTGAAAAGTGTACCCATTCTCCTCTTTATGTCTCCATTTGCCACCCTCGTTAGGGCCGCTGACGGGCTCTTAAAGGGCCGGCGCTGCGCCACACATCACCCTGCCCTCTCCGCCAAGCACCTGCCCTAATTGAATTATCATTTAAAAAACCTCCATATATGTGTGTGTGTGTATGAGAGGGGGGAGGGGGATGGAGGGGAACTAGAAAGTCTGAAAAGAGAAGAGGGGGAGAAAAAGCAGGGAAGTGAGAGACGCGTCGATGTAGCCCATCGTACAAACGTTGTATTGATTTGAGCCCCAGTCAACACGGCACCAGGAGTTCAGTCCAGTCGTCCACTGGCCACTGGTCACTCTCCCTGGGCTTGCTAGCGTCTCTGCTGGGCCCCATCCGCCCCAGGGCTATACCCTGGGTCCGTTACCCCTTCCCCCCCCCCATCTGTCGGGGCGATCCATAGAAAGCATTAGATGAGAACACACAGATGCCTGCCCGGAATCGCTGCATATGGGCCAGCGGGCCAGAGTCTCAGACCTCACACCAGTTTGGTGACCTCAGACAGAACTCGGCCACCGTGTCAAAGTCAGGGCGACGCGTACAAAATGGATTCATAAACTTAAACTGTGGCAGATTCACAGTCGTAAATCTCTGCTCGTGCGCTCTTCTTCTTCTTCCCCTCCCTCCCTCCATATCTTTCGCTCACCCCGTGGTGCTGCTGTGGGTCTGTCAAGTCTCAAAAGAGGAATACAAAATACTGGAACATAAAACGAAGAGAGAAGGAGAACAAAACAGAGGAACACAACTGTGAAAACACAAGAGTGACGAGCCCATCCCGTGTGGACTGGAAACCAAGAAAAACAAACCTCAGGCAGAAGGCCCATATCGGCCCGCCAAAGTAACGCCATGTGTTGTATAATTTATAGCACGACGAGTCAACGCAGATACAGGGGTGACATGATGTCATCGGGAATTCCGAATTTGCGAGACGATTATCGCAGTGTTGCGTAGACAGCTGCCCCCTTCCCTCCACAAGACGCTATGGCTACAGTCACGGTGGGCTGGGGATCCGGGAAAGCAAAGCGTTACAAAGCGAGTAGCGCCAGTAAGGGTCGAGAAACGTTAAGAGTTTTCCCAGAGTAAAAGACAGAATCAGACAGGGTATTTTCTCAGCGTCCCGGCTACCTGAAAACAAAGGGCAGCACATCTGAAGATTCACCTGCAGCGACTCTCCGAGAGAGATGTGAGTGATTTGCATAGAAAAGTTCATAAGCACGGGACATAAGGATATGGTAATAAAAAGACGGCAATAAAATCTTTTAAGTATGACAGAATATTAAAAGTGGTTGTAAATTGAAGGAGGGCTGCAGAATGACCCCGGTAGAGTGGCTAATCTCAGCGCTTACTGTACACAGACAATAAAGCATGTCCCGCCGGCGCCCTGACGGACACGGCTGTCTCTCACACTTTGGTCCTGCTGGATAGTTAAGATTTAAGATAATGACACAACGACTTTCACGTTGATGCGTTTCTCGCTCGCGACATTGAATCTTCTTTAAAGGGGGGGCCGGCGCGCGTCTTACCGCCGCGGCCCGTCAGACGCTGGCAGTGAAAGAGTTGAATGTCTCGCTCACGCACGCACGCAGCGGCAGTGGTGGTGCTGGGGAGAAAATGTTCGTAGCGTCGGCCGCCCTCTCCCCCCCCCCCCCGCACTTGTCTCAACTCATTTATTTCAGCCAAGGTCTATGGGTATAAATAAAAGGAAATGTTACTGGAGCATTTAAACTTGTCGCCGGCCTTGGGACCAGTAATGCGACCACATATCATCAAAAGTGCTGAATCTCCCTGTGTCACCGCACGCGACATGCAATACCTCCAAACACATATTCATGTTTGTTCACATTCATTCGAATAAATAATGGCAGAAATCGGCCACGGCCCACACACGGAATGACCTCTGGGATTGATTGTCCTTCAGATACGTTCTGCGCTCGCACAAAAAGTTGTAATTCGTAACGCATGTCGTGTTGTTTTTGTTTTTTCGTCCAGACAATATAGCCTAAATTTTAACAACACCCACACTATTCCAAATTAATTTGCACTCAGTTTTCATGTGTATTTCATACAATTTATGCAGTTCAACAGGTGGTCCATAGATGGAGCTGTTCTCATTAGAATATAGAAACTAGCAGGGCTAAATAAACGCTGTCCTCTCATATTATATGCTAAATGCTCAAAGCAAATGAGAAAAATCTAAATCAGGCTCTTTTTCCCATCCGATTGATTTCAGAATCAGTAGTTTAAAAAAACAATAGGGATAATAAGAGTTAAAAAAAAGAGTAGGGACATAGAGACACAGAGGGTAAAGCCTGCTTTAGGGGATACATAAGTGACCATATTAATAGCAACGTTCCTCTGCCTTACTTAACAGACCAAAGCCCTCGCGAGTGAGAGTCAAACCACAAACCAACGGGTCCCCGGAGCAGGGTGACTTAATTGAGCCATCGTGGGAAATCTAATTACAATGATGCACAGAGGATTGGGGAATATTTCCCTTGCTTCAGCCCCGATACTTATTGATGCATTCGCACTCATGCACACACACACACACACACACACACACACACACACACACACACACACACACACACACACACACACACACACACACACACACACACACACACACACACACACACACACACATATAGTAAGATACATACAGATAAACACAGACACACACAGACACACACACACACACACACACACACATACAGACACAACCGATACACACACACACACACAAACAAACAGATACAGACACAACAGATATACACCCATAAACACACACACACACACACACACACACACACACACACACACACACACACACACACAAGGAATACTAGGAGACAGGGAATGCTATTACGTTCCCTGTGACCTGACGCAGGTGTGTGACAAGGTTGTGGACGGCAGAAAAAGGGAAACAGCGGCAAACTATAAAGAGTTTCATGGGGGATGTTTTAATCAGATTCATGGACCAGTAACATTTTAAACAGCAGGCAGTCAACCACAACAAAGTTAGGGAGACGGCGCCAGTCAGGACAAAACAAGTACGCCACGCACACTCATGGGGACTGGGAATAGAGGACAAGGAACACATACTTTCTGTGTGTGTGTGTGTGTGTGTGTGTGTGTGTGTGTGTGTGTGTGTGTGTGTGTGTGTGTGTGTGTGTGTGTGTGTGTGTGTGTGTGTGTGTGTGTGTGTGTGTGTGTGTGTGTGTGTGTGTGTGTGTATGTCTGTGTGTGTGTGTGTGTGTCTGTGTCTGTGTGCGTGTGTCAAAAACAGAGAACAATAATAATTGCAGAAAATGTATATTAACTACGTCATATATTGTGTGTTTCTATCAATTATATTAAAAATAATATTGATGATAATTAAATGACATGCATCTCATATGATACAATACAGGCCACATTACTCTGAGAGGCAGGGGGGTCAGCCAATCACAACTGTTCACCCCTATAGATTACATCTAAGGGACAACCCCTCAGGCCAAAGAGAAAGGCGGTAGATATGCAGGCCTGCCTGTCGATGCAAAACACAGGATTCCCTGAATCGTCTATTCTCAGGGGAGCCTGGGTACACCTGAGTGGTGACACTGAAGAGGGCCCAAAAAGACCTGCCGATATGTAAGCTCTAACTACACAGCGACTAAAGGAAAAGCCCCGGGCTCTCATTGGATGTATCGACGCATGTCAGCTGACTCTGTGTCCGCCGTCATTGTTGTTGTTGTTGTTGTTGTTGTTGTTGTCATTGCGTTGGGGATCCAGACAGACGATGAACACAACCATACACACTGCGAGAATCAGTAGGATCTTTTTTTCATAAAAACATGCCAAAAAGACCCCAAAATGACGAAGACTACACTGAAGCGTGAATGCGTGCGAGTGTGCGTGTGTGTCGCGTGTGCGCGTGTTTATTAGGGGCTGCTTGGTTGTGATTGAGAGCAAGGTCAAAGGGACGTATGGGGAGACGGTGTGGGGGGGGGGGGGCTGCTGAACCGAGAGAGTGGGCGGCTGGGGAGGAGGAGGAGGAGGAGGAGGAGGAGGGTGGGCTTCCATCGTGCCCAAGGCCGTACCCATACACAGACGGACACCATATTGAAATTAGCAAATGGACTGCATAGCGTCGCTCGCTGCCCCATTTGCAGTCCCCTTCTCCTCCCGGTGATATACAGACACGGCCAGTATAGGGGACATCCCAGTTCCAGGGGACGTCAAGGGGAAGTGTGTGTGTGTGTGTGTGTGTGTGTGTGTGTGTGTGTGTGTGTGTGTGTGTGTGTGTGTGTGTGTGTGTGTGTGTGTGTGTGTGTGTGTGTGTGTGTGTGTGTGTGTGTGTGTGTGTGTGTGTGATGAGAAGCAGGGGGAGGGGTCTACGCTTAACCTCCCCCTGTCCTAAAATGAAATGGACCAACTTATTTATTTACAGCATGTTTTTCACTCATCCCATAACACTGTAAATTACCTCCCTTGGTCAAGGCTTTGTTCCCAGGAAAGGATAGTGAGTGTGGGGGTGGGGTGTGGTGTGGGGGTGCGGTGACGGGCAGCATGAAAGGCCTTCGATCTATACGATATTTAATTCAGGAATCACATAAGATCTGTCAATTTCCATAAATCTTTTTTTTTAACGAGTCATATTTTAAAAACAAAATTATGGTTGACGAATATAAATAGGCTACGTGAATTGCGAGCGGGCATGATGTACAGCGTCACAGGCCCCATACAGAATGTCTTGCCAATATTTACGATGTATCCATGTGTCGTAAGAGGATAAGGGACGGGTGATTTCTTCTCGGGGGTGGCTGATCATGTATCTATTTCTCGCAGCCAATGCAATCTCGTCACGCCACCCCATTTAGCTACACATGCTTTCGATAACGGTTCTAGCGTGGAAATGGAACGGTGCCATTCCTGCTAGGACACGGAGACAGCCTTTTATTTATATATTTTGCAAGGATTCTCGATTGTCTTTGAATTGCGTTAAGTTCTTTTTCTGATATTTTTATAATATCTTAGAACAGTTGCAAGCAGTGGTGCCGGCATTAAGTGCAGTACAAGTGTGTTTTTGCTTTACCCTATTTGCATTGGAGGAGCCTAGAAGAGATCTACTTTAAAAAGATCATGAATTTGATTACGATTTTACGACAGCTGTACTGTCGTAAAATAATCTCCCACGCACACCTAACACAACACACCCAATATACATTTACCCGTAACCAACAAAACATGAGATTCATATAAATCCTTTCAATATATTGGTGGGTTTAATGTCCGAAAACACGTCACGGTCAAAAATTTAACAAGGAAAGAAAATAAACAAAGTAGCCTACCCGTCATTTCTAAGAGGCAAAAACCGGTTGATGGCTCCCTTTATGGAGCGCAAAATACCGTTATAATCGTCCGAAACGGCTCTTTTGGTAGGCTACTCACGTTGAACAGTAGTCTCTGAACCCAACAGGAGAACTCCAAGCTGAAACTCCATCCTTCGATCACGAGAATCCTTCCGCCCCTCCGCTGTCCTCTTTGCGACACCCTCGTTGAGGCAGCGACACCGCGTAGGCGTCTCTCCATCTGTTGTTCGCGTAAACTTTGCGTGTTTCAACTTCCCTCGACCACTCAGTTCAACTGAACAATTCCAAAAAAAAAAAAAAAAACGTTCCTCCAACTTGAAAAACGTAAACAAACAATTCAAAAATATCGACAGTATCAACTATTGACGCACCCCTTCACAAAACGACCAGTCGCAGCCACAGCAACCCAGAACTCTCCTATGTCCGTATTTTCCCCAAAATGCATTGTATACGGAAAATAGAAAAAAGAAACACTCCTTTCAAAGTCAAATATAACTTAAAACCCCTTGGTTTTAATTTAAAAAAGTATTAATAAAATAATCCCAGGGGCACTATGCGTGTGTGTGCGCGTGTGTTCAAATAAGCGTGCGTGTGTGCGCTTTAGTGTGTGCGTGCACTCAGGTGTGTGTGTGTAATGTATGTGCAGTGAGAATCCCAGTGCAGGGGAATCCTCCCGGGATGAGCCCAGGTCTTCTCCTGATGGCAGGACCGGCCACTGGCCTCCTCCATTATCGCAAACAAGTGCATTGGCTTTAAGGCCAGAAGATTTCTAACCTTTGGTTGACATGCTGAGAAGGTCAGGCCGAGCGGCGGCTTCCCCCCGGAGTAGAACCGACCACTTCTTCCTCAGGAAGGACCCCCTCTCTATTGTCTGCCTGTTTTTACAGAAGAGCGATGCCATCAGCACATAACCCATCCTCCGCTAACACTGTCTTCATCATGAGGAAACCATCTGGGAGAGGATCTGCTTTGATATTTTTTTGTCATAGCTTAAAAAAGAAGAGGAATGATCACATCCGTATAAATGCAGTAGGCTAATGTTTCTTATTCTTGTATCATTCATATCGGCTGTATTGATGTTTAAACAACACACGCAATTGTAGGTCTGAACTGGTTCCTTTAATGTACACCAATGCACCCTTCAATCCCTTTTCATGCAGAAAAGTGATTTTATTTCTGTTATATTATACATCGTTGTTGTTGTTTCAATGTATTTCAATGATTAGTTAAAAAAAATAAACCAGAGGCCTTTAAACAGAAAGACCGAAAACAAAAACCTCTGAATAGCGTTAGGCTGAATATCTCTGTACCCTCGTCATGCTCTACTCCCAGAGACACCAGCGCTGGTAAGTGTGTTAAATGGCTGTGGAGCCCTGTGAGGTTTTTCTCCCGGCTGATGGACGGATCCATGCTTATCGGCGCTCCTTATCTCCCTTCCATTTCCAAACCAGGAGCTAAATTGGAAAAGCCCATAAGAACACGTAAATACACGGCGCAGGCAATAAAACAGTGAAGGGAGAGGTGGGGTCTCCCAGCACCACCCGCCCCACCGCACGCCCCTGCCCGCACCCCAGCTGCAGCTCTCTTCCTGGGCTACGGCGAGGGAGATACATTCACCAGATAGTTGGAAATATTTCCGCACCCCCCACAGCTTTGTATCAGGGAGCGGCACAGATAAAGATACAGTTGGGCAAATAAATCTAAACCGAGAGGGAACAAAACCCCCTTCACAAGCACTTAGGCTGTGTGTGTGTGTGTGTGTGTGTGTGTGTGTGTGTGTGTGTGTGTGTGTGTGTGTGTGTGTGTGTGTGTGTGTGTGCGTGCACGTGTGTACGCATGCATAAGTGTGTGTGTGTGTGTGTGATTATGTGTGCTCACACACAAGTGTGTGTGTTTATTTGTGTGTGTGCGCACGCACGTGTGTGTGTGCGTGTGTGTGTGTGCGCATACGTGTGTGTTTGTGTGTGTGCGTGTGTGTGCGCGTGTGTGTGTAAATGCGCATACATCTCATATATCTCACAAAGGATAGTATGTTTATATTAATGTACCCTAATGCGTCACCGTTGTGTGGCGCTCCATTGATATGAAGTGGCTGGTGGAGGAAAGATCCACGCAGTTCGGAAGTGAATACAGTCACAGAGTATTCCCCGCAGTGGGGTAGTGGAGATAGCATGGGGTGGGCCGGGGTCTACACCTATCCTATCCACAGCTCTCCTCCCCCAGGTCCACTGGGAGCACTTTTCAGGGGATTTTGTGGATGACTTAATTTCTAGAGTGCTGACCTGCTGAAACAGTGAAGCCCATTCAGTCTCTCTCTCTCTCTCTCTCTCTCTCTCTCTCTCTCTCTCTCTCTCTCTCTCTCTCTCTCTCTCTCTCTCTCTCTCTCTCTCTCTCTCTCTCTCTCTCTCTCTCTCTCTCTCTCTCTCTCTCTCTCTCTCTCTCTCTCTCTCTCTCTCTCTCTCCCTCTCCCTCTCCCTCTCCCTCTCCCTCTTACTTTCTTACTATCTTTCTCTCTCGGTGAAGAGGACCAGGGTCACATATTTGCAGGAGAAACACACAAGTTCAAAAGACTACCGACGGCCCTCACCTGAAACACTGTGAAAACAACAACATCATGAACTCTGCCTTCTACTATTTTCCTTTACTCATCCTCCATTCGCTTAGCGACGTTGACGTAAATAAACCAAACCATTATACCCACACTCCCTAGATCATATCACGTGATCGCGTAACGGTTAAAAAAAGGAAAACCATTTCGCAATCGGGGACAAATGTCTGCTGACAACCACTAGGATTATTTAGAACAGCGGTCGGGCCGGGCTTTAAGTGGCGAGGGCGCGACTGGCCATGTAACCTGATGAATGCACTTAAAAACAGTGAGGACGGACATGGAGAGAGCAGGGAAATCTCAGCCTGCAAGTGGCCTATAGAGCGGGGCTCTGGTTTGGTGTGTGTGCTGGGCAGTGTGACAGTGCTATCGATCAGTCCAGAGAGAGAGAGACAGAGAGAGACAGAGAGAGAGACTGGACCTGCTGCTGCACGGGGCCACACAGCTGGACAGAAAACACTCAACTAATATCTATTTGCCCACTAGTATCTATGTACATTGATTTAACCAGACAAAATCGTCATAGGTTCTTCTGTAGGGTTGGATTAGTCCATTAGCACGGTCAACCCAGCCGGACACTATGAAGAACTGTGTGTGTGTCTGTGTTTTGGAAGATTTTTCGGGAGAATTAGTTTCATTTCATAGTAAAACAACACAACAACAACACACAGCAGCAGCACCAGCAGCATGGTAATCCCTCTGTTAGTGTGCGATGGATGGGACATATCAATCTGTCTGGACAGCGATGGCTGTGGGTAGTGAAAACCACCAGCTCCTGTTATTGAATTGTAATAGGCCTGCTTCCAATTCCACAAATGGAGCAGTAAACACACGTAACAAAATCAGGGGAAGAATGGGAATGCCCGTAAAAAATGACTGTGCTCCAAAAACAAGGAGAGGGATTTTACAAAGAAAGTATAGACTGTGTGGCTGTATGTGTGCATATGTTGGAATCTGTAATGTGCATTTGAAAGAAAAGTAAAATAAATCTAGAAGTATAGATGCATGTCTATGTGTGTGTGTGTGTGTGTGTGTGTGTGTGTGTGTGTGTGTGTGTGTGTGTGTGTGTGTGTGTGTCTGTGTGTGTGTGTGTGTGTGTGTGTGTGTGTGTGTGTGTGTGTGTGTGTGTGTGTGTGTGTGATGTGTGTGTGTGAGAGTGAGCAGGAGAGAGTAAGAGTGAGAGTGAGAGTGAGAGAGAGAGAGAGAGAGAGAGAGAGAGGAGAGAGAGAGAGAGAGAGAGAGAGAGAGAGAGAGAGAGAGAGAGACGGTGGCCCTCGCTTCATTTCTGTGCCACAAGCTCTCCTGGGCATTTGCATGCGGCTCGTTTTCACATAAGTGTAATTCGAAGCCCTGGGTTGATGCAAAGTGTATGCAGCAGCTCTGTCCAAACCCAATCACTCTCGCTGACGTGTAATCCTTTCCCTCGCATCATCAACGCTCTTTTGAGAATAATGAAACAAACTTAGGCAACGTGCAGCAGTCGTACGTGCGCTGACGGAGGCCGCATTCTGATGAGGAGCCCCCACCGCCGTAGCTCCCTTCGCCAAACGTGTTGTGACTTCCTGCAGCTGACAGGAAGTAACTGATTACCCGATTACTGTATCAGCGAAGAATGAATATCGATAGAGGAGAAAGTAGCACAGCCCTTCCCCCTTGAGGTCTGCATTTGTGCATATGTGTGGGGACACAGCGTTTAAATGTACAGAATTTAGCGACGTCTGCGATGTTAAGGCTACACGGGTAGCCTCAAGTTTTATTTGTGTCTTGCTCTAAAGAGCAGCGCGTTATTCTTTTCCGTTTTCTTTCATTATCTTTCTTTGCTTTGTGAAACCCTTTTTTTTTTGTCTCAGGGCTTGTAATAGCATTGTTTCCATATAGGGGATTATTACGATTAATTGGTTAGCGAGACATTATTTCAAAAACGGAAATTGGTTCTTATAATTACACAGAGGAGGGAATACTTTAACTCCCTGGAATCTCAGCTCCCAGAAATAATGAAGGACAGACCTCCCTCCCTCCCCCCTGCCACCCGCCGCCTCCATCAGCGTTGCCGCGGCTGTCCGCCTGTTTCCTGTGACGGATCCATTTTCCACAGACCTCTGCCATGCCACGGCTACAGGCTTACGGCTGGAGGGGCTGCTGGCCTGAGCCGAGGCCTCTCTGGCTGGGCTCCTCCTCCTCTGACTCCCCTCCTCTCGCCTGCCGAAGGCCACTTGATTAATCGCTGATTGGAAATGGCCGACAGTGTGTGTGTGTGTGTGTGTGTGTGTGTGTGTGTGTGTGTGTGTGTGTGTGTGTGTGTGTGTGTGTGTGTGTGTGTGTGTGTGTGTGCTTGGGTGTATATTTATTCTAATGACAGCAAAATGTTTGATTCGTGGTGGGAAATGAATGATCACAGGAGTTCCAGGTGTATTTAATTCATCGTTTCTTTAAGGTTTTTCAAAATCAAAGCATAAAAGTTACACAGATATTGGTGATTCAACGATCAGAGATATCAATGTACATCATTGCCAAAATGATATAATTCACACACTATTAATACTCCACGCAGAGGCAGAGAACATGATTGACCTGCCTCACTCTGCAATTTTGTCATTTAGGGAGCAAGTCTGACACACCGATGTTTGTAAAAACATATACCCGCTTAACCAAAACTGGGGTCACGCCCACTCATGACCAGGTCAATGAGGTCAACTTGTAGCATGCTATACTTTTACAAACATATATGAAGGATGAACAGGAAGAGGTAACTGGTAACTATAATTACAAATATCTTGGCAGGACCACTCGGGGAGACAGCATTGGACTGTTAGAAACGGATGGCTCGGCATGTTGAAGTCCTTTGTGCTGACGATTGAATAGCAGAGGAGCACAGGCGTTCCTGACTGACGACGGGATGATCGTGAGGTAGTAGCCAGCATTGGTTTGCTGCATACTGTATTTCAAATGGTATTTTTGACAACTTACTGTATACTGTCCGGTACCGGACACAGATATATTTACACTTTTTGTTTCAGACAAAGTATTTCATGTAAGACGTGTTTTCTCGTAGTCTACACAGTGCCCCCTTTTTTTTTTGTTGCAAACAAACAAAACAAACAAAAGTCAAGGGTGTGCAGGATGAGTGTGTTCCGATCACTGTGATAACTTTGTTCAGAAGCTTTTGTTTTTACTGACTGCTTTTTGAATGGAGCTGGGAAGTCATAGAAACGGCAAAAACGAAACGTTCTGTTACTCTGATATACGGGCTCTTTTGTGTTATGAAATAGCTGCTCTTCCACACCTAAGCAATGCTCCACCTAGCACGGTTTCAGTCAGTATCAGTAGCCTACCTGTTGTGTGAAATAAGTTACATTGTCAATCGCTACATTGACGCTTCTTTCAAGCTAGCTGAAGTGTGTGTGACTATGTGCGTGGTGTGTGACGTTTGTATGTGGCGTCTTTAAAGCGACCTATCAGACATCAGCAAAAAAGATTGGTGTCAGCTGTTGAATGAGCGTTGGCCGACGATACCTTAAGCATCGCGGCGACTCAAACCCGTTTTGCAATGTCAGACATTTCCTTTGATCACAGTATCATATTGTTGTGACAGAAAACTTATCACATCACATCAATTCCTACTGCGGAGCGAGCAACAATGTTCCTGGAACATCTCCGTCCACGTAGAAAAGAGCGGCGCGGCCCAGCGGGGCTGAGCTACAGTACTGACAGAAGAGCCCCGCCTCATGGCTGTCAGGCTGAATCGACGACAGAGGGAGTCAGAGTGGGCGAGAGACGGCAAGCGGGGGAGAGAGGGGGAGCGGGCACTAGAGGGCGAGAGACCACAGTACGGATCTCTCTCTCTGTCTGTCTGTCTGTCTGTCTGTCTGTCTGTCTCGCGCCCCAGCACCCCAAGTCACACCTTGTACTCACACACTCCTGGTCTGCTGTCACATCCCGAGAAGCATGGCAACACTTTACTCGCCCCGCGCCGCTATTCACAGACTGCACACTTGGGGTCCTTGGCTAGCTAGACCCTCCGAATGGATGTCCCTCCTCTGGCCAGCCGGATGGTTTGGTGGTGGTGGTGGTGGTTGGTGGTGGGGGAGGGGGGGTCTGGGAAGGGTACCTCGGCCCACTGGCCAGTCTGTCTACATGAGGGTCAAGCGGTGCCACGCGCGAGGGAGACGGGCCGGACGTACGGTCGGACAACAAGCGTCGGGCTAAGAATACGCTCAGCACCTGCCGCTCACCTTCACGCAGGGCGGTGGCGGGGCTCTATAAAAGCAGGCCAGAGGGGCTATTAAAAGACGCCGGCGATTCTAAAATGGTGGGAAGCAGATGCGGGACACCTTGCTCCCAGTGTGTGTGTCTGTGTGCGCGCCGCGCGCGCGTGTGTGTGTGTGTTTGGGACGCGGCTCTACGGCGGGCTTACATTGGGGGAAGGAGGGGACCGAAAATAGAGTGTGGCTGACATATGGGCCTCTGATTGTTTGAACATGGAATCTCCTGGACTCCTGCCACTCCACATAAATCCTTTGATAGCGCCGCCACCCAAACACCTGCGATCGTCTTTCACCTAGCCTTAAATCAGCTTGTCTGTTCGCTTCCCATGGGGGGGGGGGGGGGGGGGGGCAGTGGAATCTCTGTGGGCTTAAAACAAGGGCCAAATTTGGGATTCAAGGAGCAGGTGCAAAACCAACGCAAATCCGAATGGGTAGAGGACGAGGCCTGGGGCCGCGGAGCGCCAACACACGGACGGGGGCCTTGGTGAACCGCGAGGCCCTGGTGACTGGGGAGGAGCAGGTGAAGGTTAGGGGTGGGGGACGGATGCGTGCCAGCCAGCTCCTTTATTGCTACGTTACTACGGAATAAGTGAAGTGACTGCGGCAGCCGCCTACCGCTAGTTTGGTTAAACATGGGACCAGTAAGTCTTCCTGTCTTCAGATCGATCCGCGCTGATCACACGCCTCGCTGCTCTGGAGAGGTATATTCAAGGACATTTAAATCAATAGATTTCACATTTAGGTAACAGTTTGAGCTTTTTTTTGTTTTTTCCTTCCAGGGAGAGGAGAAGAAGAGGAAAATGGCCACTGAGTTCACCAGACGTTAAACTGTACACTCAGTCTTTCCCATAATAAATATATACATGTTCTGGTCAAGTCCAGTCCAAACCAAACAAAAAGAAAAAAACATCTGTGAGACAAATGAGTCTGTTTATGGTGGTTGACACTTCGGGTTTTCTTCAGAGCGATTGTGTGAAACTCAGTTAAAGATTCTGAGGAAGAGGAATCCCATTACTTTGTTAATCAAAAAGTGGCGACTAGTTTTTCTGAAGAGATCAAGGGGGGCAGAAAGGTCCTTTTTCATATACAGTATGACACAGACCTAAACAAACCAAGGAAAACAAAAGAAAAACAATTATTACTGTACATATATTTTTCTTATATATTTAAATTAATTTGCATCATTTTTTATATTTTATACTAGCAACCGACGGTTTCTCTTTGTTCTCTTTTTTTCTTTTCTCTCCGTCTCTCCTCGACGGAGGAACGGGGGGAGAGGTCTATCCCGCCTCGTGTGCACAGTCAACAGGAGGGGGGGGGGGGGGTCTCCCTCTTTAACGGACCCCCGGGCCTCGCTTCAAGTCACTCTCTGGATCTATCACACAACCTCCCCCTCCGACACTCCCTCCCTTCCCCCCAAGCCCCCCACCCCCGAACCCCTTCTCCCCTCTTCCCTCCCCTGCGATCGCCATCGGCCGTTGCCAGGGGTTAAACCCACAATCCTCCCCATCAGACCTTGGCCTCCAGCATCTCCAGGAAGAGTTTGTGCATGGGCACCTTGCCTGCACTTTGATGCTGTAGAAGTGCTGCACGGCCTTGGTGGCCGTCTGCCTCAGCAGGGGCAGGGTCATGAGCAGCTTGCCCGCCCGCCGCGGGTCCTCCGGGTGCTGGCTGCTCTCGTAGTCCTGGAGGGCCTCGTGCAGAGCGTCCTGCAGCTTCTGGACCGCCTCCATGTCCTCTATGTGCATGGAGTCTGCAAGTAGGAGGGCACAGCCGTCAACATGAGGGGAACGTTCAGGGAGGATTAGAGCACGATGAATACACTGGAGGTTGTAGATGGTAAATGGGCTGCATTTATACAGCACTTTTCTAACCAGTGTCCACTCAAAGCGCTGTACAATATTGCCGAACCTTCACCCATTCATGCACACGTCGACGGCGGTGTCGACTACGCAAGGCGACATCCAGCTCGTCGGGAGCAGCAAGGGTGAGGTGTCTTGTTCAGGGACACCTCGCAACTCAGCTAGGAGGAGCCAGTATCGAACTAACTAACTTCCGGTTACCAGCAAACCCGCTCTACTCCTGATTCCCCATACTCTCTTTTAGTTTTTGAACCACAGAGAAAGGGGGATCACAGTTGAGGCTGAGACAACGGTGCCCCACCAGCAATGACAGCAAATTGAAAGATTTTTTTATTTCTAAAATGTAATCTCAAGATTGATCTTTACCACGCTGTCAGGTGGGTAAAGTGGGGAGGGGGGGGACATTATCAGTGTAACTCACAGCTGACAAGATAAAGAACAGATCATAAAGCAGGAGAAAAACAAAACAATATTTGTTATTTTCTCTCTTGGCGGTGGTGTGATATCCATACGGCCTTTGACCAATGAGGCTGCAAACCAATGCCATTCTCCAGTAGCAGTAGCAACATAATGAACCCGAGCCAATCTCTAGTGGATGAGTGCACGTTAACGACACAGCAGAGTGTTTTATATAAATAACCTACACGCTCTCTCACTTACACTTCACTGATACTCCTTTCTTTTTACCATCAGATATTTCTACATTAGAGCTAAACCTGTGCCACATACATGTTAAATATATGTGGGTAGATATATATTTTTTTCAAATTATATACAATAACCTTTTAGCTTATTTAGCCTTATTTCAGCATTTCAACTGTGCACATTTCAAATCGCATAACGCTAATTCCCCACATTGTTGGTTGAAGTGTTTTGCTCTGCCTCCGATAGGTCTAACGAGAGATAAAGAACACCTGTGACATGGCCGCCATAATGTTAAGGTTGTTAAATCGTCATGACAACAACAGCTGTGGCTGTCCCCGACGCTCCCGTTACTGTTCCCCCTCACGCGGCAGCACAGGACGACGCTCTCATCCGGACGGCCCCCTGTGGCTCTCCTGCTACACCTGTTACTGAGGCTCCCTAGCTATATAGAACAGCGATTTTAATTTTCCTCATTTCTCTCTCTCTCTCTCTCTCTCTCACTCTCTCTCTCTCTCTCTCTCTCTCTCTCTCTCTCTCTCTCTCTCTCTCTCTCTCTCTCTCCTCCCTTTCTTTTCTCCCCTCTCCCTCTCTTCCTCTCTCTCTCCCTCTCTCTCTCTCTCTCGCTCCCCTCCCTCTCACTCTCTCCCTCCCCCCCTCTCTCTTCCTCCCTCTCTCTCTCCCCCCCTCTCTCACTCCCTCCCCCCTCTCTCCCCCCACCTCTCTCCCTCCCCCCTCTCTCCCCCTCTCCCTCCCCCCCACTCTCTCCCTCCCTCCCCCCCCTCACTCCCTCCCCCCCACTCTCTCCCTCTCCTCTCCCTCCCCCCTCTCTCCCTCTCTCAGGAGCAGTCTAGGGTCATGGTTCTCTCACCGGTTAACCAGTGTTTGGCACTCCAGAGGTAGCATGTCATTGGCTGGCTGACTGTTCTCACCTTGGCTGTGAATATTTTACCGCACGGGACAATAAAAAAAAAGAGGGAAAAACAGATTCCAGTCTTCGGCCCAAATTCATTTGACTGGAACAACAGTATTCCCAAGACCTTGAGACATTTCTCACCCTGCCGCTTTTCAAACCCACAGTGGTGAAATGAAGTAGGTCGTTTTGGAGAGGTGAATGGGGAGGGGAGGGGTGGGAGGGAGGGGGAGGATGAGGGAGGGATAGGGAGGAGAGGGGAGGGAGGAGGGGCAGGGATGGGGAGGGTGAGTGGATGGAGG
>NC_082386.1:11273407-11322244 GCF_031168955.1 Gadus macrocephalus
GGCTGCGGCGCCGCCGTGCCCCCCAGGATAATGAGATACCCCCCCCCCCTCGCTCCGCTAACAACATCCAGCGCCGTGCATGTTCAACACTTCAGCACGCACTGCGGAGAGGAGTCCTCATCCTGATGGTGCAGTGATGAGGGCTATGCCCGATGCTTGTACTTTGTTTTAAGTTCAACTTAAACATCATAACTTGTTTATGATAGTGGAGAATTCATGCAAAAAAGAAAAAAGTGAGAAATAAATCTTCATTTTATTATTTATATTATATTATTTTTTTATAAAAAGATAAAAAGGAGTTGCTTCGCTGTTACTTTTACTGAGAACCTTGCTGATCGCACAGCCATGCATGGTGGCTATACTGTGTGGGACTCACGGAGCGGTACAGCAGTACGGGGGCGGGCTGGTGCAGCATGCTTTAGGTGTTCAGTTTGCGGTAGAACACTGCTCGTAGGAGGGTCTCGGGGGGGGCGCCGGGGCTTGCTAGACGCGGTACAGCGACTCTGAACACGGTGATTCACTCTGAGTGGGCTTCGTTCCGAGTGGAGTTTGTGTGTTGTTTTTTTGGCGTGCGTGTATGTTTGTGTACTTGTGTGTGTGTGTTTGTGTGTATGTTTGTGCATGATTGTGTTTGTCCGTGTATGCGTGTGTGTACCCCTTGACGGTAGGGATGTGCTTCCCTGTGTGAAGTGCGTTCAACTCTCAGTGGGGCTATGAGAAAAGAGAAAGAAGGCACACATGTGCTCTCTCTCGTTCTCTAGCCACACGGTCACACACACAAACACACCCCCAACCCAGAGCACCAAAACACACACCTTGTATTGTCCTCTTGAAGAAGGCCTTGCAGGCCTCGCACGAGGCCACGCCGTAGTGGTAACCCGAGGCGATGTCGCCGCACACCAGGCACAGCCTCTTAGGAATGGAGTTCAGCATGTATTCACACTTGATGGGCGAGTCCTCCATGATACTGCTGGAGCAGTCGTCGTAACGCTTGCGGCAGCTGCCCGCGCCGCCCAGCCCGACAGGGGTGAACATGGGCGGGGAGTCCAGGCCGTTGGAGTGACTGTTCATGGCGCTGACATAGCCGCCGCTGGCGTCCGAGTTGCCGCTGGGGCTGTGGTGGCTGACCGTGTCCACCACCGAGGAGGGGCTGGACGGCTCCGTCTTGATGTAGGACCCACAGCTGGAGGGGAGGTGCCGGTCATCGGCGGCCATCCTATTCAGCAGCCTGGGGAGGGGAGGGAGGGAGAGAGGGAGAGGGAGGGATGGAGGGGAGGGAGGGAGAGAGGGGAGGGAGAGGGGGAGAGAGAGAGGGGAGGGAGGGAGGGGGAGAGAGACACATAGAGACAGAGTGAGAGAGGTAGAAAGAGGGGACAGAAGAAGAAGAAGAAGAAGAAGAAGAAGAAGAAGAAGAAGAAGAAGAAGAAGAAGAAGAAGAAGAAGAAGAAGAAGAAGAAGAAGAAAGGGGGGGAGAGGGGAGGGAGGGAGGGAGAGTTTAGTCACGCTCCATGAAGACAAATAAGAGGAATGAATAATACTATAGACTAATGAATTTCTTGATAATACTCAATATACAAACACTAAAAACATACATTAAATCGTGTTCCCTCAACAAGAAGAAATACCATTTAGGACAAAGATGAGAGCCGTGTGGGTCTGCTTTAATCTGGCGTTCGGCTAAGGGAGGGAGGGAGCGGGTTAGAGGCTCTGTTTGTTTTCAGATGGTTTCACGCCGCCCACATTATGACTCTCTTCGTTGCGGATGCCTCGTTCTGTCCTCTCTCTCTGTGTCTGTGTGTCTCTCCCCCCGCGATGGTCCCAGTGCCACCAGTCAACCAGGTGGGAGGGCCCTAATCACCTCATTAGCTCCCCAAGCACAAGCAGCTGCAAAAGAGCTGCAGCGTCGCACAAAATGCCCACACTAACATACACACACGCACACACATACACACAGGCAAGCAAGCACACACACATACACACACAGGCACGCAAGCACACATAGACACGAGCACGCAAACACACTCACAAGCACACACGCATCCATGCATGCACACACACACACACACACACACACACATACACAAGGACGCGCACACACTTACACACACACAGAGAAACAAGCACACACACACACACACACACGCATGCATAAACACACACATACGAAGGCATGCACAACCACAAGCACGCACACACAAACACAAACCAAACACAAAAAGAGCCAACAGAAGACCCCAACACACACACACACACACACACACACACACACACGGGCCATCCCAGGGCAGGACAGTGTGGAGAGCAGGGCGGAGCGCGTCTCCTTGAGTCAGCAGTCAGGCAAGAGGAAACATAATGGTGAGCTATTGACTTTTTCACCGTCTATGACGCTATTCTGGAGTACATCTCCTCTGATGTAGAGTCCAGTATACGTGGTGGAGGAAGGTACAGCCTGGATTCTGTGGCACTGGGCCCTTGAAATGCACCACATGCCCTCCCAGACCTCCTCTGACCTGAGGCCAACATTCACCTTGGTTCCTCCCAAACCCGTTTTGCTCTAAAATATACAGAGGGACGAAGAAGGCACACTTTAAGCTTAGGCAAGCTGACTTTGGTTTATTTGGCCACAAATAGGGTGAATTCAGTGTCTGGGGGGAGGGTTGAGGGGAGGGGAGAGGGTTAACTCAATATATTGGGGAAACGGTGTAGCCACTGTGACCTGTAAGGCGAGGACATCACGCATGCACACGCACACACACACACACACACACACACACACACACACACACACACACACACACACACACACACACACACCCACCTCCCATTCCTGCATCAGGTATAGCGTACAGGTCAGGGGTCAGGGGTCACCGGCACCTGCCTACATTAAGGAAATTGAGCCGTCGCACAGCTTATGCAAATGGCGCCGTCAGGGCTCAGACACATGAGTGGCGGCCACGGCGGCTCAGGTCTTTTTGCACATTTTGCACCATTAGCATATTGCCAGCTAATGGTAATGTTTACATACTTGACATGTCAGTTTACCGTCAGGTTGTGGGTGACGCGGCGGGTGGTGCTGCAGGGGTGTTTCCACCGCCGGCACCACCATCACCGCCACCACCAACGCCCCGGCCCCCGCTGCCACCACCCATCTGCCTTATACTTGACAAGAGACAGGAAGTCAGAGGCCCTGCCGCCACCGCTGCCATATCCTATATCAGCCAGACCGGACAGCCCTACCCTGGCTCTCCCTCGCTCCCGCTCTCACTGTCACGCTCTCTTTCTCGCCCTCTCACCCGCTCCACCTCTCCCTCCCTACCTCTCTCTCTCTCTCTCTCTCTCTCTCTCTCTCTCTCTGAGACTGATTTAATTGTAAGGCTGGGTGAGGTGGGGTTCAGGCCCAAGGGGTCAGGGGTCAGGGGGTCCACCTTATTTTCTCACACTGTCTTCCGGCCCGTGGAGATGGGGGTCAGTGTGTCAAATTAAATCTCATTCCGGGGTCTCCCTTCCCTGCTGTCATGTATATTCATCGGCGCTGGGTGCCCCAACACCACTGGAAATTCACAAAAAGGTTAACTGCTAAAATAAATAATAAAAAAAGAGCCCCCCTTGTTAAATCCGGTGACCTTGTGGAACAGGGCCTTGGGCAAGGCACTTCTGGAATCCTTGTGTTGATATGAAGCCTGCACAATATAAAAATAAGGTTTAAGGTTTCTATATCAACATTCTTTTTTTTACAGCGTACAATTTGCCAAAAAGCAAGCTGTTCAATTTACAGTTTCTCTGTCAAACTTCATCATGTTTTAAGAACAATCTTTGGCCCCCGCGAGTCCAGCTTTTTTTATTTCTTCATAGGGGTTTTGAAGTACTCGATGTCATAAAAAAAAAAAAGGTGTAATTGTGTCCCTCTGTATAAACCCTCCAGAGAGACGCCTGTACAGTGAGAAACAGGAACGGTAAAATCATTCCGGGCCCTCCTAAAAGCTGCCCATGCCTTGGGTAATGAATGCAGATTGCCTTCCCCATCAGCGGACGCAGGGCTCTCTGTCCGTCTGCCTCCCGTTCTCCGTGTCAGACGGATATGTGCACCTGTGCGCGAGGGCACCTGCACTCGGATTATTAAAGGAGATGTATTAAAACGCGGGTGCGCGAGATGACTCCATTTAGCTTTTATTTCACCAATTCAGAGTGAGCTTAACCCGGTCGCAAAGGCCAGCCTCGGGGAGACACTTAGCATAATTGCATAAATGTCTTAACTGTTCCTCCTCCGGCTCTATGTGGTCATTTATAATAAATGTGGCGGCTGGACTGGCCTCAACTCGTTCCGCGATGACATATTATACTACTTCTGTGCTTATGTTTTTTAACAAGCTTGCATGTATTGATTAATGACACAGACGGGACAGTAACCACTTGAACCCGTGGCCTATTAATCAAAATAGGTGGAGGTATTTCTATAAATATTAGTATTCGCGCTTCCAAATGAAATCTATAAATACGATTGTGGGGGGAAAATGAATTATGAACATTAAACGGTGTGACGGCAGCAATGGTGGGATAAATAATTCAATATGTGGGGCAGGTGCTAATTAGCTGGTGCGCTCCGCAGACAGACATCAGCAGGGGGTGGGGGGGGGGCGACGGGATGCGACCTGATGCTGTTGAATCTATACCTCTTCCTCAGGGTAAGAGCTTTTCAAATTCTGCTGCCTGGCTGCCCAAAGGAGCAGTGCTCGTCACAGATACAGTATCTCTCTCTCCCTCTCTCATTCTCTCCCTCTGTCTCTCTCTCTCTCTCCCTCGCTCCACCTTCCTCCTGCTCTGTTCCTCCTCCTTTTGTTCCCTTTGTACCGATCAAAATTCATGCTGAGTGGTGGGTTATAGACCCACAAAAGCACACTGCACAGTTTGGTTTTAATCTGATTCCATGTGGCCCTCCTAACAGTATTTCACATCCCTAATATTATTCGGCCGGCATTCCCGTGACCGGGATTAGCTGGCCTGATGATCCTGGAACCTTGGCCATCGAACCCGGCCTGCGCCTCCTCGTCTACCTCCCTCTGCGCCTCCTTCTCCGTCAGGAGGAAGAGGCCACACTCAGACATCATAACGGCAACGTGAGGAGCTGATGGATCTTATAGAACCAATTTGTCTCTCTCTCTCTCTCTCTCTCTCTCTCTCTCTCTCTCTCTCCTCTCTCTCTCTCTCTCTCTCTCTCTCTCTCTCTCTCTCTCTCTCTCTCTCTCTCTCTCTCTCTCTCTCGCCGTTTATAAATGTTTGATTGGCTTCGCAACCTCATGTATTTCCGATTCATATCTAGCGACAAAAAGTGCAACTGAACTCTAGAAGAGTGTCAGAATTGTTATTTTCCGAATGACTCCCCCCCCCCCCTCCCTGAAAATCGATTTTATAACATCTCTGTCACCTCATGGTGGTGTCATCGGTTGGGTGCTGCACCACCCTATCACAGCCCCCCGAGAGGAGTTGAGGGAGGGTGGAGGTGTTGGAGGAAATGGGGGGGGGGTTTGTGGAGGTGACATCTGCACGCAGGTTGACAGTGATATCAGATGCCCTAGCAGGAGCAGATCTGTCTGGAAGGGGCCCCCAGGCCATGGGGCCCGATAAGCCAGCGGCCCCCAGAGTCTGCGCGGCCAGGACGAACTCAATTAGCTCCTGACAGACCTCTTCTCACTCGGACCCCCGGACCCCCGCGCACACGGCCTCAGACCCGCCACAGCCCGGGCCCACTGGCAGCTGCCGCGCTGACCTCCACAACAGGGGCAACTGCCACCGATACACACACACACACACACACACACACACACACACACACACCACACACACACACACACACACACACACACACACACACACACACACACACACACACACACACACACACACACACAAGCAAACGCACACCAATGCCCGGACTCAATCGCAGACGGAGAGCGAAATGAAGGGAAAAAAAGAAGGAAAATAAACACATTGTAGAAACGCAGCCACGGAACAGAATAGGTACTGCCCCCCCCCCCCCCCCCCCCCCCCGAGGGTGAGGGAGGGAGGGAGGGAGGGGGGCGGGAGGGAGTGGGGGAGAGTGTGGCGTGAATGATCTCACATGGGAACATGTAAATTAAATGAAATTCAGAGATGCTGGATGGTTGGGGGGGTGGCTGGTCTTTGGGAAGCTCTGGGGACCGGCGGTTGGGTCGGAGACGGGAGAACATACTGGTTTGAAATATGGAAGCCCAGCGGCGTAGACGGCCCCTGTTAATGACCATCAGGGGAATTAGGGGCTAAGAGACCCTTGAGGCAATGCCTATGAGGCACAGTGCGCACACCCCGCACGGTGGTGTGTGTGTGTGTGTGTGTGTGTGTGTGTGTGTGTGTGTGTGTGTGTGTGTGTGTGTGTGTGTTTGTGTGTGCATGTCTGTATGTGTGTGTGTATGTATGTGCTTGTGTGCATGTGTCTGTCTGTATCTGTGTCAGTGCATGTGTGTGTGTGTGCAAGAATTCATGTTTGTGTGTGTGTTTATGTGTGTGTGTGTGTGTGTGTGTGTGTGTGTGTGTGTGTGTGTGTGTGTGTGTGTGTGTGTGTGTGTGTGTGTGTGTGTGTGTGTGTGTGTGTGTGTGTGTGTGTGTGTGCACATATGTGTGTGTGTGCTCATGCCTGATGTGCCTTGTGTTGGTGAGTTTAATCTCAGAGCGAATATGAAAGATGGGAACACGCGCGATCGGTGGCAACACAAACCCAGCCGCTCTGCAGACAGAGAGCCACGCTACGCTAGTGAGGGAGAGGCCTTCAAATTAGAATTCATTAAGTCCTCCTCAGATGGGGGGGGGGGGGAGGGAAGGGGGAGGGTCCTCTTTATTAACGGAAACGCCAGACACTCCGGAGTGGGCTGACAGAGATTTATGACGGGCAGATCTATGCAGGCAAACAAAAGAGAGATGGAAATATAGGAGACAGACCGACAAGATGCGAAGAGTAATGGCGGTAATGGTGGAGGGAGAGAGAGAGAACTGACAAAAAACAGAACAGACGGAAAATGAGAGAGGAGAGAGAGAGAGAGAGAGAGAGAGAGACAGACAGAGAGGAAGTCAGATAGCGCTAAAAAGAGACAGAGAGCTAGGAGGGAGGGAGGAGGGGAGGGAGGGAGGGGGAGAGAGAGAGAGAGAGAGAGAGAGAGAGAGAGAGAGAGAGAGAGAGAGAGAGAGAGAGAGAGAGAGAGAGAGAGAGAGAGAGAGAGAGAGAGAGAGTTCTGCATGGCATGGTTATGGAGCACAGAGGGGGGCCGGATCGATCGTTGGTAGTCCGGGCTGCGGTGCCCGGTTACCACTGGGGGGGAGGGGAGGGGGTCTGCTGCTCGGCGGGCCGTGCAATTAAGCTCCTCAGTCTCCAGCAGGCGGATTATATTTAGCTGCTCCACAGCGATGTCACCGTCGTCTTTTCTGAAACCATGAGCTCACTGCACTACCACAACATGAGCCCGCCGCGCGCCGCGCAGCACCGCAAAATAGCGCCAGCCAATGGAGGCCCATCTCATCTATCGATCGATCCAAGCCTCCCACCCTCTGCCCGCCCGCCTGCCTCCTCTCCCCCTCTTCCTTCCTGTTCCTGAGATGGGTTGGGGGGGGGGGGGGGGTGGAAGGGGTGAGTGCTGCTGTTTGTCTGAGATGTAAACTGTCTGAGCCGCACTGGGCAGATCCTGTTCTTCTGAGTTTTTAGGGAGGCTGGAGGAAGGAGCATCGGACACCACCTCCTCCGTCCCTCCACCTCCTCCTCAGTGGGGGCCGGTGACGTGGGGTTACAATGGGCTCCGACGCCGGGAGGGGGTTAGCAGAGTAACCCAGTCCCTGAGTCAGGACTGTGGGAGATTACAGCAGAATCTGAGGGCTTGTCATGCTGCCAGACGGCCCAAAAATAACTTGGGATGCAAGCGGTCGCCTGTACAACGGGTCTACCGCAGTGGCTTTTGTTTGTGACACGGATTGGGTGGACAGGAGGACACATTGTTTTGGTACTGATACTAATTGGAAATTATTTCAGTAAATTTGGTATCAAATATTGTGAGTTTTAAATGAAATTTCTCAGCAGTGATTCAGAAAATAGGGGCTGAGCATTAGTGAGCGGAAATCAACCAAAGCATATTACTGTGTAACGGACACTCAACTTAGTAACACTCAATAGAGTTCAATAGGAAAGATTCAGGCTAAGATTACATGGTCTGTGGCGTGTGAACGTAAAGCTATTATTACATGCTATTAGAGCATCTCGGCCCATTATCTAAAGGCTCTTCCAGTTGGAGCTCCTTCTCCACAGATGAGCGTCAGTTAATGAAGGGGAGAAACGAACAACTGGCAAATCGCTACCATCGTAGTCGCGATGCAAATGTGAGATTATAATAACAATGCGTGGCATGGGTGTGTTTTGTTTTTGTGTGTATCCACGTGTGTGTGTTTTGTGCATGTCAGTATGTGTGTGTGTGTGTGTGTGTGTGTGTGTGTGTGTGTGTGTGTGTGTGTGTGTGTTTGTCTGTGTCTGTCGGCCTGTCCGTCTGTCTGTCTTTGTGTGTGTGCATTTGTGTGTGATCAAACGCATGTTTGGTGTGTGTGTGTGTGTGCGTTTCTTTTTTTCGAGTTTGCATGCGGGAATTTGTGTGTCAATATGTGTGTGCACGCGCGTGTGTGTGTGTGTGTGTGTGTGTGTGTGTGTGTGTGTGTGTGCGCATCAGTGTGCGAGCGTGTGTGCGTGAATTTGTGTGTTTGTGCATCGCAAACAGAGAAGGGTTATGATAAAGAAGGCGGGCTATTTAACGGCGTCTAGTGTAAATCACGGTGTTTCGACACAGTGGCCGCGCGCAGCGAGGAGACGGAGCCATGGAGCCATGCATGAAATGACTTCATTAATCTTCTCTTGATAGACTCTCCTTATTTAGAGGGAGCTCTACCTGGCCCAAAACAAAGAGCTCATCCTGTCTGCTCCTGAATTAGTCTCTTCATCAGAGAACCGGGGAAGTAGATGCGCCCGCACAAACACACACACACACATGTCAAAGGCGTGCACACATATACAAATTCACATAAAAAATGTGAACAATTGCGTGACGACACACACACATACACACACACTATGTAGAGTGATATCTTGTGTTACCGCAAAATGATCAGATCTAATTATTATCCTTATATTTGTCCATACAAATACATAGAATAATCTTTCGACAGTACTACAAACATAGCGTAGCATAAAAAAGGTCTGAAACCAATGGGTTGTCACATGACAGTCCCGATCCTATGAACGTAAACAGAAGCACTGATGGCGTCCACGGGCACGCCCCTGTGAGCATGACGCTGCAGTGATGAATGAACGAGAACTGCCTTCCAGTAAAACAATCAGCCCGCCGGTCAAGAGGATGAGTCCCGCTCACACCTGATTCCGCAGCCTCTTACAAGCTCATCCCAACCAGCTGCCCCTCATTGCCCATAAACACCGCGGTCATAAAAGAGGCTGGGGCGGCCTAACTGATTTATACGCCCGCGTCCAGGGCCGTGCTATTCAGGAATAATTAAACTTCAGGGATGTTATCCTGAATGGATGCGGGGGGGGGTTGTAATCTAAACATATATCTCAGCAACTAGCAGTAGTATACGTCTGGGTGCTCAGAAGGAGCTCTGACGGCGGGGCAGGTCCAGCAGGCAGCCGGTCACAGAGGCACAGTCACTCCTCAGTGAGTGCAGGTCTGCTGGAAAAAGGCGGCACGCTTTCTGTTTTATTTATGCACGCGCGCTTCGAGTGGCCGAGAGTCAAACGTATACACGCTGTCATGTTATATGTAGACACACGGAGCAGACAGGGAGAAGGGGGAGCGCCAAGGACGTCTGTGCACCGCTGACATGTATGTGCAAACGCATGTCACACACACACACCCACACATATATATGCACGCACACAAATACATACACAGACACACACAGATGCACGCAGGCACACACACACAGACAGAAGCACACACAGACAGAAGCACACACAGACGCATATACACACAAACACAGGCACACACACACACACACACACACACACACACACACACACACACACACACACACACACACACACAGAGGGGGACCAGCTTACATCATGGTATCACATGAGCAATGTTGTGACACACGACTAACTGGTGGCCTGGAGTAAGCCACCCAACGTGTAAATGGCTTTTCCACATCTGTCACTCCCTCTACACCTGCTCAATACGAGAGCACCACAGCCCTTCAACGAAAAGAACCAGACCTGCCTCTCCACCTGGGTACACACCTAGCCCCCCTCATCTAACATCCCAGATAGGCGGAGGTAAAAGGAAAGGTTCACCCTCAGACAGAGAGAGATGGAGGACGGAATATTTACATTATTTTGCTCCACTTATTTTGCTCCACACGTTTTCCTGAAGATGGTTACAGTCATAACGGCTTTACCCCACAAAGGTTTGTCACCTTGCTGTATACACACAAAAAGCTGATTCTAACACGCAGTCATCTATTTAATAAAAGGAAATGGAACTGGCATATGTGTTACGGCAAGTAAATCTATGTAAGTAATCTTTCCTGTTTTATTGGCATATAAGGGTCAATTTAGCTCCATTTATTTTGTTTATTTAAAATATAAATACTTCCATGGCGCAGCCGTTAAAACGCATGGATGAAAACAAACTGAGCGTCGGCATTCGTGCCACAAAGCGACAACAGCAGAATGTATCGACAGGGGCCGAGGGGAAACGAGCCACGTCAATAGACATTTCTCGTGGCCGCGGTGGAACGAGGGGCCGCTACACGCAGCCGGGGTCGCTGGCACTCTGCACACCGCCATGTTAACGGCTTGTTATTGGTCGCATCTCCTTCCCCTGGGCCAATCAGGGGACGGCAGGACAATGGCAGCCCTGTTGTCTCTTGTAGTGAGACAAGACAGTGACGCCAAACCAGCGCAGTCACATATCAGGACGGGAAAATAAGTGCTTCCACTTGTATCCCTCTCTCAGGACCGGGCCCCTGAGGGCCCCAGTGGTTGTACTGAAGGAGAACATTTGTAAAGCGCTTTTAAAGAGCTGCCGATGTCGTCCCATCAAAGGCTTTTAATGAGCGAGGAGTGAGGAGGAGGGCCGGGGAACCGCCAGGGTTGCAGGGCAACGCTGTCGCGGGGAATCAGACGGGCTGTTGTGATGGACGGTTTCCATATTGATTTCATAAATAAACAGAGCTAACCATCGATCCTAATGTTATTTTGCATTTCAATTACTGCTCAAAAACATAACCTTCAAACGTCTCGCCGCTCAATAGCAATAGCATTTACTGATAAACGCCCGCGTGCCCTCCTACGCCGGCACGCACCGTACCGACTGATTATAGCGGACTTTGCATTTTCCCCTCCGTTCCGTCTGGGATGCAACAGAATATGCATCGACTCCTCCTTGTGTACAATTGAACCGAACATTTTCCATACAGAGGAAACGGCCATAAGGACCAAACGGAAATCAGATGATTTTGTCAAAAACGATTCCAAATGTATCTTGGCTTTTCAGCTCATGAGAGAGGATGATAGAATTATTGTTTCCATCACCCTTCTGGCTCTCTAAGGTGCCTGCGTGAGAGTGTATGAACATGTATGTGTGTGTGTGCATGTGTGTATGAGCATGCATGATGTGTGTGTATGTATATGAGCATCGTGCACAAGTGAGTCTGAGCATGCACGCATCATGTGTGCATGCAGGTGTGTGTGTGTGTGTGTGTGTGTGCGTAGATGAGGTTGGGGGGGGGGGGTTCATGGTTGGGTGTTGGAGCAACAGGGAGAATGGCTGACGCAGCGTGTCAGCGATAGCACTCTGCTGCCACAAGGGCACGGAGGGGGAGCGGCGGAGGCCAGCATTATCCTTCTAGACTAATGGACCTGGTTATTTTTAAACAGATTCCCACCCTGCGGCGGAGGTGTCCAAGGTTACCGTGGACGGCGGTACTGGGGCGGGCCGCGTTGGCTGGGGGGGCCGGGGCGGGGGGCGGGGGGTGGCACCCGTGTATGCGGTGACAGAGGCTTCACCGCCACGGGGACGATGGCGTGAAGCGGTGGAAACGACACGCGGTAAAGATAAACATCCCGGGACCGGTTGGGGCACCCTAATCCCCCCCCCCTCTCTGAGTCACCGTGCGGGGCTAAATAACCCCACCCACATCCTCAGCACCTCGGGGCGTCTGTGTGGGGAGTGACCTGAGCGCGGGGCAGCGTAGACGCTCTGCGTTGGCCTCGTTTTGGGCGAGCGCCCTACATGGCGCCCGTCACGTTACGCTGGCCTTTTAAAAATATAGATCTAACACGTGCATATGGACCCGGGGAAAAGGGAATTTAAATATTCTCTCAATAGAACTAGGGCCGCATAGGTCTGACGGCATTGTGAAGGTGAATTCCTGCATAGCCGGTAATTACCAGGGGAATAACGGGGACAGGGTGCAGAGTGTGGGTGGGTTGGCGCTGTATGTATGGCGAGGGGGGAATAAAGAGGTTTGAAGAGTTTTAAAAAATGACTAAATGCTCTAAAAACCTCAGATGAGGGAGCCATAGAGCTGGGAAAAAAACTGCGCCTTTAGTCGTCTAAACGCCCGCTGCATTCACCCCCATGACCGGGGACAGCACACCCTAACCCCTCCCCCACAGTCCAGGCCGACTGACATACTTACAGTGACAGAGAGACAGAGAGAGAGAGACAGAGAGAAAGAGAGAGAGAGAGAGAGAAAAACACATGATTCCTCATATGCAGGGCTTACCAGAAATGAGAAGGCTCCAATGTAGCCAGCGGACTGAGAAACCGCCCTAATGAATTGGACAACGAGGCCCTGTTGATACAAGGACACGCATTTAGAATTTGGGCGACACATTGAATTAAAAAAAAAAAAGTAAAAAAAAAAAGAAGAAAATAATAAACAGGGTTATTCTTGTGGTTATGAAGAGGCTCAGTGGGCCGGACACCTCCTAGGCCCGGTGTTGGCTCTAGAACGGTACTGGTCGGCGGCCCTGGGCTCTACACCGCTCCAGTCCATGGGGCTCCTGGCTCTAGCCAGAGTGGCCGTGGTCGGCAAGCAGCCTCTTCTGGTAATGTATTCTGAAACCAAATTACCGTAAACTGATCCCATCTGGATAGTGTCTGTGCGGGGCTGTGCTGGTCGCCCACCGTTGCCTCTATATAGCCCCGGCGATAGCATCTCCATGAAGACAGCTAAAAATCGGATTAACCCAATAACACTGAAACACTTGGTCAAAGAGCAAAGAGCTTTTAACTTGAGATACACTAATGCAATCCCCTCTCCCTTGTTTTCTCAAACCTAATAAGAGGTTCGGGGGGGGGGGGGGGGGGGGGGGGGGGTTTACGGAGTAGGACCCCGTGAGCAGCGTGCAATGAAGTCAAATAAATTGAAATTCAATTCATCATTGTGTGCTAACTTCTGCCGCTCTAAAAGAAGGGAGAAACACCCTGAGAGCAGATGGTGCTGCGTCGAACACGGCCGGGCCGGAGCACGAGGAAAGCTGGAGAACGTGTTGATAGAGTGAAGAGGAGACGTCGTGCCACAGGGCAAACGACCCCGGCTCAAACCAGACCTCGACCGCCCCTTTCTGGTTCGTTCCTGAGACGCGACGGAGCGCCCGCCCCCCCCCCGTCTCGGTTAACACTAAGGTCTGGGCACCTGAGCGGTCTACCTGCAGTCACGAGGACGCCTGACACTACAGCACACCTTAAAACACACAAAAAGCTGAAAACGCAAGTGTGTTGGTGAACGGCACGAGCCGGTAAAATAACCACACATACGTGCCGTGAGGAATCTGATCTCAGAGCGCCTGCTTCACTGATAGCACAGAGCAAGAAATTAACCTTCACGCACTTCGTATTTTCGCAAGATAACACCAGCCGAGCCCTGTATTATATTGCCCCATCCTTCCACAACTCAAAAGAGACAAACTCTCATTCCCTGGCAGTAGCAGTGTGCAGTGTGCGCCCCCTGCCCCCCCCCCCCCCGGGGGGTCAATCTATACAGTGTACACACGACGGTGAATCTACAACAGGGGCCACCGTTGCTAATTACATGGAGCACATACGTCCTGCGTAATCCTCTCAGCCAGGCCCCGCGCCGCCACTCAGCCCGCTGTGAGGGGCTGGACATGCCGCCATACAAATACCAAGAGGAGCGCTACTGTGGAACCGGACTAAACAGCCCACAGCAGCCCCTGTGTGTGTGGCGACCCACACGCACACACATGGATACGCACATGCACACACACATACATGGCTTCCTTAATAAGTGTCATGCAGGCAAACACACGCACGCATGCACGCACACACACACACACACACACACACACACACACACACACACACACACACACACACACACACACACACACACACACACACACACACACACACACACACACACACACACACACACACACACACACACACACACACGCACACACACGCACACACACACACACACACACACGTTAGCGGATTGGCCTGCAAGTAACTGATCTTTTTTTCTTTTGCAACTGATTTGAATTTGTCGAGTTAAAAATGATTTGATGGGAATATTGTTTGCTATGATACATTGTGAAAAAATATATACACTCTAAGATGATTTCATGCATGGAGAATAAAATAAAATACACCTTGAATGTGTATGCATTCATAGCAAAATATATAAAAAATAATTTATTCCCCGGGTATAAATGTACACATTAATAACCCCACAGTTTTCAACTATTAAATACACAAGAAGTAATAATATTTGTATTTTGCCATAGTCCTCAAAATATCTTTTAGGACATTATGCCTACACCTTATCAATTGTAGTGTGATATATTCTGAAGTTTAAAAACATAAGTACTTAAATGAAGATAATAACAGGTAAATAAAACGTATCTCTCTGTACTCACACACAAAATAAATATAACAAAATAATTCAATAAATAAGGAATTAAACAAGTCTTCAAGCTCCTTTTTCTATCATACAATATGAGGAACACACAAAGCTTCCTAACTTAAGCTATCTGACTACACCCATGCACCTCCAAAAACCTTGATTATGACCCTATGGTTTTAACATTAAATGTAAATGTTAATAAATTCTAATGCATTCATCTTTTAGAATTCCCTATTTGAACTTGGATGACTCACAGCTGCTGGTGTGATTTGTACTGAATTGTATCTCAGGGAGGGACTATCTTTCTTATCAGTCTTCATGGAAGAGAAAGTGAGATTACAGAATAAAGCTCTAAGGAGTTCATGCTCTCAAATTATTATCGTGTTTTTTAACTGTGATCGCATTGCCTGCAGAATAATTCTTAGACTTTATAAAAACCCACCGTAAAGAAACCATCCCTACAAATGACTGTAAACTCATCTTATATTGACCAATTTAAACTTAATTTCCATTGCACTGTAGACATCTAACAGAGGTAGAAAATAAAAAGACACAAAGGATGAAATTAAATACAAATATATCTCTTCATTTGCTTGTTTAATTGTGTTTTCTTAAAATATATCCAAAGTATTTTGTGATTCATCCTTTGTTAAATATGTCTACTCAAAAAGCAAAACATATCAAAATCAAATTGTGAATTTTCTAATTTAAACGGCAGAGCAGCTAAAGTCAAGGATAATATTTCAAATAAATATGTCACAATTAAACCACAAAAATGAAATCCAAATAAACAATTTATCAATTGTTTTATCAAACCTCTACCCTATATCAAAGAGTGGAAGATGCATTTATTTACCATGTTTCACATGGTGCCAAAATTGAACTGGGCATTCACTTTGTATTTCTCTTGTAAAAGAAAACATAGATTACACCTAATTGAATTTATGTTGCATCAAATGAGAGGTTGGGGGTAAATTTATCAGATTATAATCTCCACCTCCAGCCTCTCTCAGAACCCAGAGGCTGACTGAGGCTGCGGTGTGTTTTGCGGGCCGCTGGTTACAACGTACACCTCCAGCCCAATGGGGTCGTCTGCATTGTTGGTGTTTTACTCTGCACTAATATTCCACGGGGCAATACATCCTCCCCAACTCACCACATTCACCTCATCTCTTTCACATCGGTGTTTTGCTCTGAACCGGCCCGTCCGTGAACAAAGCCATCACAAAAGAGAACTCCTAACCCGAGCCGACAGCCCTTCCAGATTCTTTAGTAAAATTGACACACATCTCAGCCCAAGCCGGTGTAATCAATTGGCCATGCTCACGGGATAAAAATGGATGAAGACCGCAATGAATAATGTGGCTTCAGAACACATTTCCCTCTCCTAAATACACAGGCATACATACCTCACTCACACTCCCTCAGTCACACACAGAAACACACACACACACACACACACACACACACACACACACACACACACACACACACACACACACACACACACACACACACACACACACACACACACACACACACACACACACACACACACAGACACACGCTCTCTCTCTTTCTCTCTCTTCCCTCTCTCTCTCTCTGACATGAAGGTGCACCTGCCCTGTTGCTTAACAGTCAAACTTTTCCTCATTAAATGTAAAAAGAAGGAGACCAGGGGAAACCGACCCGTCAGGAGTCCGATAGTACGGTTTTAAACAGAGAAAGTGGATGTCAAGCATAGGCAGAGCAGAACAAGCACGAGGGAACCACTAAAAAGTTTAGTTGAGTCGATTATCAAGAAAGGAATTAAACAAGTCTTTAAAAGGCAACCTAAAATACAGAGTGAAGAAGAGAGGTAAGAAAATAAAGAGAGTAGGAGATACAGAAAAGGAGAAAGAAGGTGAGGAAGAAGGACAGAAAGAAAGAAAGAGAGAACGAAAGAAAGAAAAAAAGAAAGAAAGAGAGAAGAAGAAGTAAAAGTAAAAGGCGCAGCGAGAGATGAAAGTGGCACCTACTGGTTGTGATAGCTGAGGGGGTCTGGGAGACAAAGTTCTGAAATGTCCATCAGTCCAGTTTTAGCATTCCAGGAATGAGAGGAAGTGGAAAGAGGAAACAATCGACAGCGGCTTCTTCCCCCGACTGACGGCGCGGCGGCCCGAGACGCGGCGCTATGGAGCGAGCCCTCCAGCACGGCGGTGCCCAGCCTGCGCAGGTACGTCTCTCACCGGAGCCGGGTGTCGCGCGGGCATGTGTGTGTCCGTGTGTGCGCGTGGTCAGCGTGTGCTGGGAGTAAGTGTGTGCGTGTGTGTGTGGTTGAGAGTGTGCGAGTGTGTGTGTGTGTGTGTATATATATATGTATCTATACATATATACGTGCGCTGCTAGAGAGATAGAATTGGCATCTGAGCGTATGTGAGTGTGTGCATGTCAGTGAATGTGTATATGAGCAAGAGGGAGCGGGCGAGAGAGATAGAGAGAGAGAGAGGGAGGGAGGGAGGGAGGAGAGCGGAGGTGGGGGTGGGGGGGGGCGGGTTGGGGGCGGAGTGAGGGTGGGGTGTAGAGAGGTAAAGGGGAGGGGGGAGAGAGCAAGCGAGAGAGAGAGAGAGAGAGAGAGAGAGAGAGAGAGAGGGAGGGAGAGAGAGAGAGCAGCCCAGGCAGTAGTGGATGAGCGCTAAGATGGAGAGAGCCGGCGAGAGCGAGCGAGAGGAATGAGTCTTTCCCTGGTCAGGATGGGGCTCTTTAAGACTCAAGGGCTTGATGAATATGGAACAGCTGCCGTTGGCTGGCTCCGAGGGGCAGGACTTAAAGCGACGGGGGGACGGGCGGGGGGGGATCCAAGCTCTCGTTGGCTCTATCGCTGCGCTCCTCTACACAGTGCAGTACAATAGGCTCACACACACACATGCGCTCACACACACTCACGCTCAGACACACACACACAATACACTGTTCACCCCATGGACGGCGGACTCGGGCGAGGTATTTAGGAAATAGAGGCTGCATTGACAAAAGTTTCTGCCACTTGAGTAAATACCGACTGCAGACGGACAGACGGGCGAAAATGAAAAATAGATCATTTACAATAGAAAGTGTGTGTGCATCGGAAGTGTAATTCTATCTTTTGGTCTAATTCAAATCTGAGACAAAGTTGTGGAGAAATGCTTTAGATACGTGATTCAAGGAAGGAGAATCCATTTCCTCTACATTGTTCGGTCTATTAAAAAACATTTCCCCAGTTTTCCTCAGTGACATTCTACAAACATACAAAGCCGGTAAATTCAAAGCAACCATATTGCAATTTTTTGCACCCATTTTAAAAAACCTTTCAATGTCATGTAAACATTAAACTTCTAAATTGATTATAGTTGTTAAAAAAATACTGACACTCATTCTTTTGTCTGTGTGTACACAAATGATTGACACTGTCCAGCGTAAATTCAACACAAGGCAAAAGCACGCACGTACACACACACACACACAGACGGAAAACGGAAGATCTGCATCTGAAGCACTTTTAAGTACTTTCACCGAGGCGATGGCTGTGAAGCCCGGGTAGAGACGTTAAGCCGGCCCCATTGAGCTGTGCCTGTTACCCTGCCCGTGTTGCATGCAAAGGCACCATTGTCAACCTTTCACCGCCTGTGTGAGAGGCGATCTCAAGCCATAACTCAACGTCTGCTAGACCATCATCTTCTGAAGCGGCATTTTAAAACCCACGTCTAACCCCCCCCCCCCCCTCACCCACCACCACGCTTTAAACAACCCGCGTCGGGGGGGGGGGGGTTCAGTGTAGATCAACCTCCAGAAGAATGCTGAGAATGCAGATACCGATTCACAGGACGCAGAGGGGTCTCTGTCCTGTTCAATGTTACTGTATCTCTATACTAAGAATGGAGCTTACCATGGCATCTCATTGGTGGGGGGGTTGGAGGGGAGGGGAGGGGGGGAGGGTCCGAAATAATGGCGGAAGGTCGAAGCAGACGAAAACAAAAACAAAGCAAAAAAACACGCGGAGCTGACCCCCTCGGCCAGGAGTCGCACGGACCTGCTGAAAAAGGGACAAGGAAAACAAGGCAGCGCTCACTCCCAGTTCAGCTGCGGAGAACTGACTGACCAGGGCTGAGCCGGACCGGGGAGGAGTGGTGTGTGTGTGTGTGTGTGTGTGTGTGTGTGTGTGTGTGTGTGTGTGTGTGTGTGTGTGTGTGTGTGTGTGTGTGTGTATGTGTTTGTGTGTGTGTGTGTGTGTGTGTGTGTGTGTGTGTGTGTGTGTGTGAGAGTGTGTGTGCATGTGTGTGTTTGTGTGTGTGTGCATGTGTGTTTGCGCATGTGTGTGTTTGTGTGCTTGTGTGTGTGCCTTCCCAGTGTATTTCTCTCTGTTGCGGTGAGCACAGCCCTAGTGTAGGCAGCGGGGCAGCAGGAATGCCCCCCTCGCTGCTGTATGGTAATGGCCACATACCCCTGGAGAGGAATCCCGTTGCATCCAGGGGCTCACGTTTCCCTAATCAATGAGAAAACATCACGCGATCCCTATTGATCTCCTCAGGCCCCTATTGATGGATCGGGAACAGTGCCCTCTTTTCATTTTTTTAGGTTACGCCCAGATTAAAAAACATCTGGGATCTTCTCACGACATGAACGGCTTCATGGCTGAATCAAATGGAGACAGATTCAAAATCAATCGGTTGCTTTCGATCAGAAAACGCAATCAGAAATTGCACCTCAGACAAAAGCAGTCATAGTGTGTGTGTGTGTTTGTTAAGAAGGAAACTGAACTTCTGAAAACATCCTTCTCTAGAATTACTCCTGCAACATTGCACGCGCATTATCTCATAAATTACTGCATTTTAGAGTATCAAAGAGACTATCAACCTCTTTTGAAACAGTATAATTTACCCACGGAAAGATTATTTTTCCACATACTTAAGCCTATCTGATACGTGAGACGAGGCATCGCTTCAGAATACACTAAAATACCCAGCAAGAAATTTAGTTTTTTAAGAAATGGATATCGACACAAACAGAACTTATGAAAAGGCCTAATTGAAAACCTCTTCAAACTCTCCTGGCCGTATTCGGACGCACTTCATTCTCGGCATCCGACTGATCCCCTTTAATAATTGATGTCGATAAGCAGCTCCTTGTGATTCCCAGCTCCATACTCTCCCCCCCCCCCCCCCTCTGCTCTGCCCTCTCTCCATGTCTCCGACTGACAGGGTGCAGACTGCTAGCATCCACTCTGAGCTATGAAGAGTCTGCCGCTATCGTCCGCGCTTATCTGCTCTGTTATGAAAAACTCTGCTTGTGACAGCTGATTTGACAGGGAGAAATCTGATACAAATAAAGAATAGACTTGTACTGGGCAAACACTCGATCAATCTTGGCAGGGCAAAGTTAGTTTTACAACCAATATTGATTGATGCGTGTATAGTACACTTACGATGAGACAAAGGGGGCAAGTGAGGAGGACAATGTTTAAAGAGTTAAATGTGTATGCGTGCACACACTTGACACACGCCTGAGCATGTGCAAACCTGACGTGGACAGGTGTGTGTGTGTGTGTGTGTGTGTGTGTGTGTGTGTGTGTGTGTGTGTGTGTGTGTCTGAGAGAGAGAGAGAGAGAGAGAGAGAGAGAGAGAGAGAGAGAGAGAGAGAGCTAAAGCTAGAGACCTAAGGAATACTCAATGCCATCTAAAAAAGAACATGTTGATTTGAATACACGTCAATAATTATTTAATGCTGTTCCAATGATTATTATTGCAAAAACAACGTATGAAACTCTGTCTACAGAATGCATATTATTTTGAATGAGTTCGTTGAGTACTATTTGCGCTGAATTTACATAAGACGATTGTACGTCAAAATGAAACCACGCGGTTGAACGCATGCATGTCACTCTTCTCTTGTTAGATCCTTGTCGCAAACCAAAAGTGAACAACACGGGAGCAGGTGGGAGAGATTAAATGATGTGTAAAGAAAAATCAACGAGCTGTTGATTCACTTGGCTAAAGTCTGTATGTTCTGAGAATGGAGGACTCACTCCAACTTAGCACAAATATATCCTACACTGACTGCCTGACACTGACAGTCCTATTTAGTTAATTTTATGAAATACATTTAATTTAAATCAAATAATAACGCTTTGGTTTCCCCGCAATTTACAATGATAAAACCGAGGCGTTAATTTCACCATAATTCATTCACTTTTCTTTGAGTTATCCACCTCGTCGCAGTTTACGCGACCTTTTATTTGAAGACAAATAATTCGGCCTAATTAAGTAGAGTTTGAGTGTTTCAAAACGAACTTTAATTCACAATATTATTTCTGGTGCAACAAAAATATCATGCTGTCGCTGAAATAAATGAAGGGCAGAAATACAGCAGACAAAACAGTGTTTGATGGAAGCGTGAGGATGAGAGTGATGGTTCTACCTGACTGGGACGGCTCATATCAAATCCCTCAGGGGCTCCAGCGGAGGAGCGGAGTCTTCAGGCTTTTGGAGCACTGTGGGCTGTGTGTGCGTGTGCGTGTGCGTGTGTGTGTGTGTGTGTGTGTGTTGTTGGGCACTGTGGACCTGGGCTCGGTGCGTGCGTGTGTGTGTGTGTGTGTGTGTGTGTGTGTGTGTGTGTGTGTGTGTGTGTGTGTGTGTGTGTGTGTGTGTGTGTGTGTGTGTGTGTGTGTGTGTGTGTGTGTGTGTGTGTGTGTGTGTGTGTGTGTGTGTGTGTGTGTGTGTGTGTGTGTGTTCGCGTGTGCGCGCGCGTGTGAGTGAGTGTGTTTGCGCGCACACTGACGTGCGTCAGGCAGCTCAGTTATCAGCTCCTCCTCCGCGGCGCGCCATCGCTCCATCCACCACACAGAGGCTGCTGTCGCTACAGCACTTCAACTCATCACTGACCTTTTATTAGCGCCGAGGAGTCCTGATTCATTTAGATAGCCTGAACTAAATAACCTTAATTCTGTCTTCTTTTTTTTTGTTAGTTTGCTGATTTAGTTTGCGTATAACCATGCGTAAAAGAGCTGTGAGATATGCCAAGCAAAACCAAATCTCAAGTGAGGCTCCCCATGCAGTGGCGGAAAACAAAGTGGGTTGGATTCCAGCGTTGATGAATAAATGAGCAGACATAGTAACGTCGCGTCTGACGCAGAGATCGCAGTTGAGTGCGATCTAGGCTATCCAATATCTTAACAGGTGAAGTGTGACAGGTTATTGGCAAGTGGGGCAAGCTGTGATTGACGGTTTCATTCTGTGTAACACATTTCAGGTCAATGTCTATTTAAACCGTTGTACACGCGTGTCATATGATCATTGTGTCATTTAGAGATTTAAAATAGTTTAAATTCCAGATCTACAAAAATAAAAGCCAAGCCATTTCTAATCCAAATGACGAGTGAGGATCTTATCCAATTCATTAAATGGATACGGTTTAGTTTTCCTCCACTGAAGTGTCCCCCGTAGGACTCTGGTCAAGAGCTCCAAAACAAACCGACAGTCCACCGCTAGAGGGCGCGCTATCTCACAGCAACACCAGGAGGACATGCGGTTTATTAATTTATTTATCTCCCTAACGCTTTATGAGTGCGATTCATAAACCAAATGAATGACAGTAAGTAGATTCCCAACAATGCAGCAGACAACGGAGACCGTGGACTACATCCACTCGAGATTTAGAGAAAAAAACGATAAATTACTAGGCTCCTATGTGTAATAATTATTGTTGTTAACAGATTATTTCATGCTGAGCGATAGAACGAGTTCCAGACTATTGATGTAATCAGCCCAGCTGAGGAAATGAAAATAATGATATTGTCAACGTGAAAGTATCATTGATTCTTCGCGAATGCAATTAACTGTACATGAAAACGGAGCCGAGGCACTGAAACCTCACAGCGAGCTGCGGAGGATCACTTAATTTGTGAAAGATATAAAGAGCAGATTATCCCATCAAAGAGAAAATCTATAAATGTAATGGTGCAGCACTTCAGCACTAAGGAATGACAAGTTCCCTCTATTAGATGTATTAACTGCTAGTCAGCACACACCGATATACAGGGGATTATCCACTGGGTGAATTTAAAAGGGAATCGCACCCGAATTAATTATTTAAATGCACAGGGATTTTTTTTGTTACAGGGGTGAGCGTGATTGACTTATAAAACTAAAGACCAGGGGAAATAAGATTTGGTTTTGTTTCACTGTTTGAAACTGTAACAGATGAAGGTCTTGGTTTATAGACTAAAGGCGTCTTCACAACAGGGTGAGCCTTCTAGAACAAATAGCCCTAAACTCCCCGTACAGCAGCTGTGGCAGCATCAAGCCACCGTTCAGAAGGTCAGTGTCTGAACAACGCAACAAGTGGCCCCTGCACGTTGATACAGAACCACACTAACAGTTACTGTGCACACTACTATTCCTAAATGTGTTCATAAGCAGAGATTCATAGTGAGTAATTCATAAGGCATTCTCACACATGACTGAGAAAAGTTGAAATGATAAATCTGCATTGTTGCATTAATATGTTGCTGCTTGAACTGTTTTGATGCATTACTTGCAGGCATCGTACTCAATTCTGTTTAGGATATTGTCCAAAGTTCAAAGCATTCAAACCATGAGTTAAAATGAATCAAATCATACTAATCATGCAAACAAAAGTCATTAAAAGACACATCATCATTATGATCATTTGGACAACCTTGAGCCAGGACGTCTGCTGTATTTCAATAGTGCGGACTGCTCTGGGATCAGGTGCTATCTGGATTTGTGGGGAATTTCCACGCTACGGTGTATCATTCAGTGTACTGTGTTGTACCACATAGACCCCCAACCCCAATTTGAGCAATCCACTCAAAAGTAATGTAATAAAGAGGGCAAATATAGAGAATAGAGAGAGAGAGAGAGAGAGAGAGAGAGAGAGAGAGAGAGAGAGAGAGAGAGAGAGAGAGAGAGAGAGAGAGAGAGATATAAGGAGAGCGAGAGAGGGGTAGGGGGAGAGATAAGAGTGAGTAAGAGAGAGCGAGTGTAGAGGGAGAGAGTTGGAGAGTAAGAGAGTAAGAGAGTAAGAGAGAGAGAGAGAGCATTGGATAGAGCGTGAGAGAGTTAGAGAGAGCGAGAGAGAGAGAGTTGGATAGAGTGAGAGGGAGATAATACACGAAACACATCAGACACAAATTGCAGAGTGATGTCCATGGATCAGAGACATCTCCTGTAGTCCCCGTCAGAGGCGTTGCATAATTCAAAGCCAAACATATCCTCCTTTCTGTGTCCAGTCCAAACCAGATCAGGGTGGGGTACGGGTGGGACGGGTGGGGCGGGGGTCTCGGCCGGACCCTCCACCTGCTGTCAGCCTCTCTCCAGCCCTCTACGGCCCAAATTTCATTTGGGAGACGTCTCCCTCTCCCGGTCCGTCTCGTTCACATGCTCTCTGCATTGCTGCCCGCGTCTCTCTCGCAGGAGGCAGTGCGGCATGGCCACACACACTTACTATCTTAACACATGTGGACAGGGGGGCCTAAGTGGTTTTAGAAATCTTCCAATGGACTTTGGAGTAGTTGCCCTGTTCTGGGTGACAACAGTCTCTCTCTCTCTCTCTCTCTCTCTCTCTCTCTCTCTCTCTCTCTCTCTCTCTCTCTCTCTCTCTCTCTCTCTCTCTCTCTCTCTCTCTCTCTCTCTCTCTCTCTCTCTCTCTCCCTCCCTCTCCCTCTCTCTCTCTCTCTCTCTCTCTCTCTCTCTCTCTCTCTCTCTCTCTCTCTCTCTCTCTCCCTCTCCCTCTCCCTCTCCCTCCCACACCCCCCCCCCCCCCACACACACACACACACACAGTTTGTTTCTGTGTCTCGTTCAACTTATGTGTTTCAGCGTGTGCATGTGTGTCTCTTGTCGTGTGCGCATGTGCGAGTCGGTTTCGGTTTGAGTGTGTTTTTTGCATGCGAAGCGGCTAGTTTTTCTTACATGCGTGCACACATGCACACACACATCCTCAGCATATGTGCATGTGCCTGCATGCGTGTGTGTGTGTGTGTATGTGTGTGCATGAGTTTGTGTGTGCATGAGTGTGCGTGAGTGTGTGTGTGTGTACCTTCACTCTTCCCGGCTTGCTGGGAGATGGCAATTCGGGTTGGCAAGGCGCTCTGGAAATGAGATAAGGATGTCTGATTCATGGGATCTGACAGGAAATCTATAGCGCGCAACGTTTATAATCCAGCCATTACTACACAGCCAAATGAAAGAACAATAATCCAATCATTTACTCCACATTTACCTGAGGCAGATTCTCGGCTCTGAAGGGGCAGCGTGGAGGCGGAGCTGTGGAGACGGAGGCGGAGCCTGCGACATGGCTGAGGAAGAGCCTGAGGGCGACCCTCCTCTGGGGAGAGAGCAGGGTGGACGGCCCACCTGTTTGTGTCCGCCTGGAGGGGAGAGGGGGGTCAAAGGTCAGCCATTACTCATCATTAAAAGCTCAGAGATTGGAAAGGAGAACTCATACATATAGAACTAGGAACAAGCATGAGGTCAAAGAGAATGGAGGGGAGTCATCTCGCAGAAATACTCGGTTCCCGGGGTCCTTTGCAAACATTTCATTTGAATGAATCTGCGCAAAGTGAAATGCCCCAACGTTTCCTTCTCACACACACACACACACACACACACACACACACAGACACACACACACACACACACACACAGGGAGTTTGTGTATGCAGAACAAGCAGGCAGCCTCGACTGATGAATGTACAATGGAGGAACTCCGTAGAGGCAGGCTCTGAACGTAAGTGTGCCAGAATTCTCCCCCTGCGGAGAGTGACTTATCATAGAGTCTTTCATGGACAGTATGCGCGGCCCCTCATTGTGAGGGGGGGGAGGGGGGGTGGGCTTTATCTTATTTGGGGAAAGGGAAGGGGGCCTGCCCTTATCTGTCAATAAACAGTAATTAGATTTCGTGGAAGATAGCGTCGATTGCTTTCTAATCTAGCTGTCGCCCTCGACGTGTGTAATTAAAATCCTGATTGATAAAGGGGAAGAGGACCGCCCACGCCACCACTTACCAGACCCTCCCCCGCCCCCACATCCTCCCCCCCCGACCCTTTCAAAAACACAAACAGCGGCGAGATATGAAAGAGCCTTTAGGAGAGGAAAACTCTCACTCCTTATTGATCCGCTTTATCAGCCGTCCTATCGATGCCCTCTTTCAGCTGGGTGGAGGCGGGACAAAGGTTCCCATACGTAGAACTTCATAGCTAATCTCCAACAAAGAGATCGTATCGTCCGTGTGGAGAAACACTCACACACACACACACACACACACACACACACACACACACACATCAAAAAAAACAGCGGGAAACAGATTTGTTTTTGTAGATTCTACAAGTTGAATGGGGAAATTAATCTTTGGTTTGCAAATGTGGATGCGCGAGAGTTACATTGTGTTTATGCTGTGTTTTGTGTCAGGGGTTGGGTGTGGTTGTGTGTGTGTGTCGGTGTATGTGTGTGCGAGTGACTAGGTCCACATGCACAGCTGTATTGTCTTTACTGTGTTGATTTACAATCTCAAAAGTGAGGATTCCAATCAAGAAAATACGAAAAAAAAGGGGGGAAATATAACATGCTACTTAAGATCTACTTAATCAATGCACATGCGGAGGTAAAACATAAAATGCAAAAACATTCCTGCACACACACACACATAGTTTTGCACTCGCAATCACACACACACACACACACACACACACACACACACTTGACACGTGTAAAATAATGTGAGGGTCGTTCAACAGAGAGATGTTGGAGAGACCCCTGCACTGAGAAAACTATAGACCACCATCTGCTTGGCAATCCTTCTACTGGTTAATTCCCTATTTAACCAGTAGAAGTGGTTGGAAACCAACAACACAAGTGGACAGAACACACACGCACACGCACACACACAGTCAAACTGAGCTGATGAGCATTTAACACATACATACAGAATGGCCCTCTTTAAACACGACCGACACCTGGAAGCAGGGCATTGTGGGAATACGGACAGCGGGGGTATTGACTCTGAGGGCTGCAGGCTGAGCTGTGTGTTTGACAGGGTGGTGGGTCCGGGACACAGCCAACTGAGCCTGGAGAATGAAGGCCTGCTTTGTGACCTTTCCTGTCCGGCACAGGTCAGCTGACATCACATGCAAGGGCTGACCCACAGCAGTGAATGATGGAGGCACACACACACACTCTCTCACACACACACACACACACACACACACACACACACACACACACACACACACACACACACACACACACACACACACACACACACACACACACACACACACACACACACACACACACTCGACCCCCCTCCCCATGTGACATATATAACCACCGGCAAGTGCACACCACACACTATACTCTACCTTCTCCTCTTCTCGTATACTCTTTTCTTTCTAGCTCTCTCTTTCTTTCTGTCTTTAATGATTTAACTCTCTCTTGGACACATATATGCAGACACACACTCATGTATACGTAGCAGATAGGAAGAGAGAGATGTAAACACGGGCACATCAACACACACAGGAACCAACACACACACACACACACGCGCGCGCGCGCGCGCACGCATGCACGCAGAGAACGCACACAAACAAACGCAGAGAACGCACAAACACGCACGCATACCAAAGAAGGTTAATCCTCTAATTCTCAACAATACATCAATTCTTGCTGTACCTCAACAAGAACAAATCATGAATTATAAGTGTGTGTGTGTGTGTGTGTGTGTGTGTGTGTGTGTGTGTGTGTGTGTGTGTGTGTGTGTGTGTGTTTTTTGTGGCAGGAGGGGAGGGGGGGGGGGTCTGCATATTTTTGTGTGTGTGTGTGTGTGCGTGTGTATTTTAAGGTAAGTGGAAGACTTCCAGAAAACCAGTGGTCCAGTACATAATTTGATTCTTAATGGAAGGTAAAATTTCCGAAGGAAAACTTCCATTGAGCACAAAATTACCTTCCTCGGTATTCAATCTGCAAGGCAAGCAGGGAGAGTGAGATTGATACGTGCTGGCAGTGCCAACCGGAGCTTGACGTAGCTCGTTTGTCTGTTATGTGTAATTTCCTCACCAAACAATATTATTGCTATGCTATCTAAACAAATGAGAAAAATAACCTGTATAATAAATCCAGCAATGAAACATATTTATTTTGTATGAACCAAATGCATATTTTATAAATATCTAATCGTGCAGGCGCGCTACCCTTTTTTGAACGCATTCACACTGAAGTTGCCTTGCTTCATTTTCAGCTGTTTTCCGTATGTGGGAATCAATGTGATGTGCGTGGGATAATTTGTATTGATGGATTGAGAACATTAAGCGATTGAAAAGATTACAAAAGGCAGAACAGGCAATAAATATGTTATGTAAATATCATATCTGTAAAATGGCGGCATGATATGCATATCTTCCCACAAAGCGTTTTTATTTGAGTATAAATGTAGCTGCACAACTCTGGAGCGGGAAAGATGAACAACGCAGTCCCATCCATCTCTCCGATTCTCTAAGCCTCACTTTCCCTTTTTGGTTTGTAATCGCTTACACGTTAACCACTTTAATGAAGTTAGTGGGAATCATAATATACATGCATACATACAAACGGCAAAACTTTTTTTAGCATACGCGAGCCAGGAACCCAATGCAAATTTAACCAATACAAACTAAATGACCATATTTAAAAAGTTGACTCTGTTCCCCTTGAAACGTCTCCCCTTGAAACTTATAAAGACAGCTCCTGGCCCTATAAATCCTTGTCCTGTTGTGTGAAGTGATTATAGTTTCATCATCACACCCTCCTACTTAAATGATCTTCTCTTCTCTAATTTCCTCGGTAGAAGAAGTCTCCTCCCTTGATAGCGGCCCCTCTCTCTCCCTCTCTCTCCCCTATGGCCCCCTCAGCAGGCAGAGTGACCCAGTGACCACCAGGATGCCCTGTGTGTCCTCAGAGACAGACCCAGGGGGAGGCTGTGGACCGGGGAGGGTGTTAAGGCCTCTTCCACCCCCTGTGCCTGATACCACGGCAGAGCCAGGGAACAGAGGGGGAAAGGGGGAAAGGCGACCCAGCTGCAGGCCCTGAGGAACATGACTCCAATTAAGCTACGGAACCCTTGGTCCACGCTTGGCTGGTCCGGGGGCCGAGTGGGGGCCCCGCGGGGGGGCCGGCGTGGAAGGCGCATGGCCCCGGTCGGCCTGGGGAGATGGACTGTGTCAGCAAAGTCAAGGCAGCGGTCTCAAGTATGAGGAAGAGTTTACACAAGGTCTTTGGAAAGCTCATTGTGAGAGTGCCGTGTGAAAACGAAGGGAAAGCATGATAAAGTATTGAATAAAATTAACGACAAACCCTAGTTTTTCATCCGATTTTTCATTACTACCATCATATTTCTCTCGTTTACGGTTGCTTTCTGAAGCTCGGTCATGCAGCGCCGCCAGTTACACGTGTTGACGTTTTATCTCCAATACTAATCGCAAGCTTTGATTGTCCTCAGCCTCAATCACTTTGATAAAAGCGTCTGCTTGATGACAACCACCCGGCCGAAAAACGGCTCAGTAAAACGAGAAGTAAAGCCGAGCTGAACGAAGGGCAGGGAGGAGGTTTGGTTGAGCCCCCAGAACAGGGGAGCGGCGGTGAGCTGAGCGCACGGTGAAGGATGAGAGTGGCTGAGCTCGCCCTCCTCTCCCCCCATGTGATTAAACATGGATGTTGCCACACGCAGCCTTTGGTGTGGAACTCCTCTGGAAAAGAGGCCGGTTAATATTCAGGCCCATGTCTGCCTAATGTCTTAAAGTGATAAATAGGAGGGGGAGGAGGTGGAGACGGTGGAGGTGGGGTTGAGGGGGATGCTGGTGGTGCTGCTGTGGTGTGATTGTTCTTCACAGGCAGTCTGGGAGCGACTGCACGGCCGTGTGTGTGTGTGTGTGTGTGTGTGTGTGTGTGTGTGTGTGTGTGTGGTGTGTATTTGTGCATGCATGTGTTTGTGCTTGCGGAGGGATTGTGTTTCAGGTGGAGGAATCCTCTCAAAGCCCTCCTCCTCCACTCACTCTCAGACCCCCCCCCCCCCCCGCCTCCCCACCCCTCTATTAATTAGGTGTGCGGACGTGGCCCTGCTCCTCAGAACCCCGGGGCCACAGGCCCCTCAGCCACGCGCCGGCTCAGCTCTTAAAGAGCCTTCAAACAGAGTCCTTGCTCACTGAAAGACATTCAGATGACAATGGAATTGCATTCAAGTCAAGCCTGGCAGGCCCATCCGTACAGTAACACAGGGCATTAATGTCCCGTTTGGTGGCGCCCCTCTCATATCATGTGCGGGGTAGGGTATCGGTCCCCGGGGAGCGACTAGCAACGCGCCGGGTGTGGGCTCCACAAGGCGGCCACGCTACACACACTGATGTTTCCTTTTCCGCCGCGTTATTGCATGTACAAGCAGTAAATGCAATCTATGGCGCGCGATGCAGTTGACATCCACGTTAAGGCATCTTTAGTAACTTAATACAGCGGTGTAGCCGGGGATTCCCGGGGGGGGGGAAAAAAAAACCTTTGCGGGAGACACAGTACAAACAACACGTCAGGCCCCTATTTTTTTTTCTAGCGTCAACAAAAAGAAGATAGCATTCCTGTATACTTGACACGTCATCGTTTGTTTTACACAGAGTGACGGGCCTTGCGATGGAAATCTATAGGAGCTCCTCCAAGCAGCCCTCCCCTCTTCCTCCAGCCCCCCCCCCCCCCCCCCCCCCCCCTCTAACGTCCCGCCTGGCACACTTCCTACACTTTGACTGTTACCTACCTCTGCTGCGCTACAGCTGGGAGCTCTATACAGGACAAGGTGAGACCAGTCTTTAAAACGTCCTGATTGCGTCTGCGTGCGGGAGGGGAAAGAGGGGAGGGCAGAAGGTGGCCTCAACTGGTGCTTGAGTATTTATAACCATTACCGCCTGTATATGTGTCAGAAAGGACATCCGGGGTTGGCTACTCTTTTTTTCTGCCAGGGTAGGACGCCCTACTTCACCTGCCACCCATCCTTGTCCAACTTCATTTTTTTTGTCATAACCCTTTCTGTTGGAGAGGGAGTGAGTGAGGGAGAGAGAGAGAGAGAGGGAGAGAGCGAGGGAAAGCAACAGGGGGAGAGACAGAGAAAGTGTGTCAGAGAGCAGATGAGAGTATATATATATATATATATATATATATATATATATATATATATATATATATATATAAAGAAATATAGACGTGGTTGCCCTTCAAGGTTGTTCAGCAACAAATTGAAATCAGACAAAAGAGACAGCAGTAAGAACAAACATCTCTCTCTCCAGGCAGAGCGACTCCCCTAAGACACCGCTGGTCCCTTGATTGGATGAAGCCTTGGTGAATGAGAGTCGGTACGCTGCATACACACAAGTGATTATTCAATCACACAAGCATTCAAAGTAGGGACGTCCCGATTCCACTCTTTCACTTCCGATACCGATCCCGCAGCTTTGGCTATCTGCCGATATCGATATCAGTCCGATACTTTGTTTTAGTCTTGAACAAATAATAATAAAATGCATAGAAGCACTTTGCTCATGATTGCCAATGCGTGCGCGTGTGTCGGTTATTCTTTCTAGCTAGTTAATCGAGATAAGCTAACAAAATGATAAGGCTTGCACCGCTTGTACCGTCACGCTGCATGCATCGGATCATCTTTTGTTCTCCCCCTCCGATACCCGATCCAGCGTACTGGGCCCCGGATCGGATTGGGACATCCCTAATTCAAAGGGCAACGTAAATGAATACAGATAAATAATATGCATCCGTTTTATTCAGGTAATGTTTGAGCACAACCTATGATTTAGCTAAATATTAAATGCAGCCCTCATTGACTATAAATACTGGCCTGAAGGGAGTTGTTCTCCATTTATACAAATTACCGGGAACAGGTGCAACATGATTAGTGTATGGTTTGGCTTGATTGGTATCATGGTCACACACACGTCTGTGTGTGTCTGTGTGTTTCACTCACTTTTTCCATTTCCTACCATTCCACACTATCTATCAGTATCTAAATTGTCAAACTCAAATCTAGCACGGTAAGCATATTTCTTGCCAGCTCACTTGCCAGCGACGCTTTCTCTTAGTTAGCTGTTCCCGACTCGCCCTCATCCCAGCCACTCAGTCCTCTCACCCTCCCTCTCCCTCTCCAGCGGAGTGCTTGTGTTATGGCTACCCGCAGCGGGAGAGATCGTAATTAACAGCCTATTCATTTGCGTGGAGCAGTAGGAACCCCCCCCACACACACACACACACACACACACACACACACACTTTTCCAGAGCACTTGTTTCATGGTGGCGCTAGGGAGCCCTGTCTTGGGATTTGGGAGAGGGATAATTGCCTTTGCCGCAGGCTGCAGTAATCTGGTCGAGCTAATTCATTATTTTAATAAGTTAGCTTCTCCTCAGGGTGAGTTGGATGGTGGGGGGGATGGGGGCGGGGTTTGAGGGGGGGGATGCGAGCCTCAACAAACCTTGGTGGTGGAGGTGGTGGTGGTGGTGGTGTTGGAGGTGTTGATGGTGGTGGTGGTGGTGATTGCGATGGTGGTGGTGGTGTTGGTGGTGGTTGAGGTGGTGGTGGTGGAGGTGGTGGTGGAGGTGGTGGAGGTGGAGGTGGTGGTGGTGGAGGTGGAGGTGGTGGAGGTGGAGGTGGTGGAGTTGGAGGTGGAGATGGTGGTGGTGGTGCTGGTGCTGGTGGTGATGGAGGTGGTGTTGGAGATGGTGGTGATGGTGGTAGTGATGGTGGCGGTGGTGGAGGAGGTGGTGTTGGAGATGGTGGTGGTGGAGAAGGTGGTGGTGGCGGTGGTGGAGGTGGCGGTGGTGGAGGTGGAGTTGGTTGTGGTGGAGGAGGTTGTGTTGGAGATGGTGGTGGAGGAGGTGGTGGTGGAGGAGGTGGAGGAGGTTGTGTTGGAGATGGTGTAGTTTGTGGTGATGGAGGTGGTGCTTCATGCGGTGCTCCTGGTGATTGTGCAGCCCGCCGTCGCCCCGCTCAGGGTTAATAACTGTGATTAGCCCCTCTCCTCAGCCCCGCCGCTTCTCCTTTAACTGGGGCGACTCAAACTAACCCTTTCTGCGCAGCGGCTAATAATCAAGCTCTGTGGAACCAGGGGTAATCCCTGTGAAGGGGGTCCGGGGCAACGAGTCGGGGGCGGGGGGGGGGGGGATGAATGCAATCGCTCGCAGCCCTGCGTGTCTCTTGCTCCCTCTCATTATAGGGGGCCCTGGAGTTGTTGTTTTTTGTTGTTATTGTTTTTTTGATGCGTCCGGAATCGTTTCAGAAAATAAATAAATGCATAAAGGGCCAGGGCTTTTAATTATTTTATTATTCTTTATTTTAGCCTGAAGCAAGCAAAATGGATCAGATTTATTCATACAAATAAGATGATCATTAGGTTTGCGTAACTAATGACTTCATTCAAGCCATAATCTTCCATCTCTTTAATAGGCTACGTTAGCATTGTGTGTGTTTGCGTGTGTGTGCGCGCGAGTGCGTGTGCGTGTGTGTGCGTGTGCGTGCGTGTGTGTGTGTGAGAGCGCACTATGTGTACGTGCATGTGTGTGTGTAGGCTGGTTTGTTTAATGACACCAGTTCAGCCGGATATTTTGTGCATTGGCTGATTAAAAAGCATGTCATTTCAACAGAGCAGAATTAAAGAGGCTTCCTGAATGAAAAATCTAATATTGTAGATGGTGATGGTTGGATTTAAGATGGGACCTCAAGTTAAAATCCAATTATGAATCTGGCACCAAGTGGTTAAATGGGCTTTGAATGCACCCTTTGGATACATTATTTCACTGTGAGGAGATGAAATAGACGCCTTAATTCACTTTAGAGGAAAAGACCAAAGGAAAATACAATGTAGAACCGACAATCCTATTACGTGTCCAGCGAGCACTGCTTTGCATCCGACAGCAACACTCTGTTTTACCCCGGTGAAGCAGGCTCCGAATGCTGTGGCTAGTTCCTGCTAACACAGAACTCAACATCCTATACTTTTCTCTAGTATTTCCCAATAGAAAAGATAATAGTAAGAAACTAAATGCATAAATTCTTTGACCACCATTTCAGGAACGGACCCTAAGTATTTAGCAGCATTGTTTTCGACCTCTAAACCAAATAACCCCACAAACCAGCATACATCTGTGCACACAAGAGCAGACGAGCCCAGACAAAGGCTTGTGAACATAGGAAGCCGTTGGTGCTGCTCTGGGCGAAGTGGCCGTTCACAATACATGGAAGGTGATGACAGCAATTACAAAAAAATAGAGCTGCATGTCTTGCAACTCTGGTCAGGGAGGGTGGACTTACTAAGGCTACTGGGCCACCTGATGCCAGTGCCGGTGGAATCCCAGAGAGGCTCGGTGTACAGGGCTACCCGATGCATGTGTGTCCTTGTTCCGTTCTGCAGGCCGACCTGTTTTGCTGTCAACACACCGGTCCCCTGCCAGCCGTAGAGACCGGGCCCCTGGATATTAAAGAAAGACTATCTGTTTATCAAGACGTGAGACACAGCGGAGTGACACATCACATGGTACTATACTACTGAGGTGGGGGAGGAGTGTGTGTGTCTGTGTGTGTATGTGTGTGTGTGTGTGTGTGTGTGCGCACTGTGTTTGTAAGGGCATGTGTGAGCTCTTGTGTGTCTGCGTGCGTGCAGGTGTGTGTGCATGTGTGTGTATGGGAAGGGGGGGGGGGGGGGGGGTGGAGCTAAAAAGGGACATACTTCATAAAGCAAACTCTAATGACCCCTTAAGTGTAAAATGGAGAACGTCACGGTCAGTCATACGGCCAAGGGAACAACATTACCCTTAATACTCTTTCTTGCAGAACCTGCCGCAGTGGCGCAATGTTTATCCAAGAGGCTAACTGCGTGTGCAAACAGCGCTGACTCTGCACGTGAACGTATGATCTTTAACTCAAAGTTAAAAACCCGGCACCTCGCCCACAGAGGCGCTGGTCGTGCTCCATAAAGTAGGCGCGTGATAGTAAATGACCTGGTTCACTATTAACACTAACTATTATCCACTTCATGGCCTTCCTTGGTTGCATACCGAGGGGGGGGGGGGGGGGGGCTGTGGGGGCTGGCCCTCTGGGGCTGCCCTGGGGCGTGTTCGGGGCCAGGGCTTCTCAAAGCCCTGCCATCTGCTGGAGGTCCACATGCACACACACACACACACACACACACACGCCCGCGCGCATACGTACACACAATCACACACACGCACACACACACACACACTTCCCTTATCTCAGTACGGGGGGGGGCTACGATATTGCTGGGGCTGCAGAGACCCGGGCCCCCACCCAGGTGTTTACCACGGCGTCATGCATATGGATTTCAGCCGGCGCTTTAGTTCTATAATATAATGCCACATATGTGAGCTGACTGCACAATATGGATAAACTATGGATGGACCACAATGCATCGTGGGCTTGGGGTTGAGGTGGTGGCAATTGTGGGGGTCAGTGATTGCTCCGAGTCTGCGGTGGCGGGTTGTTTCGTTCAGAAAAGGAATCTCCATTGATTTTACCTAAAACGAGTGCATCTCATTATTTGCCGCTATTTAAAACTGCCTTGATTCCGATTATCAGCACTTTTTCTTTGTTCGCAAATTATTCAGATCGGTCAAATATAACAAGTCTACGATAAACCACCAGAGCATTTAAGTTAACACAAGTCTCCCAGCAGAACCCCCCCCCAGTGGCTCCACCCTGTGCAGAGCCTGCCTGCCATGAAGCAGCTCAACTTAGCATGAGTGGTTTCTAATGAGGGGACCCCCCTCTCATCGCTCCCCACACACATTCATCAATTCTCATTAGGGGGAATCATCATGTGGAATACAAACTTTTGGCCAATATTCATCAATGTCAGCTCTCCTGATGACAGAGCGTGGTGCGGGGGAGCGCTTGGCCGGCACCACTGACTTGGCTTCCTAACGTTTACACTTGCTGACGGCAAATATTTGATGTAACAGTTTCTCTTAGCTGAACTTGCTGTTGGCAAGGCCATGCTGTTCATGCAGGCGGCACTTGCATCCCATTGGTGCAAAGGAGGAGGAAGAAAACGGGACTCCGCACCTCTTTCGACGATGTAGAGTCAATGGAGCACAACGGAACTGCACTAGTAACAATAATAATTCTAAAACTGTGGAAGAGTTTTGAGTTGATAAATTATTTCAGTTTTGGTCAGACTGAGAGGAGTTACACCTCGCGATTAAATCTGAATTCTCTTCTTCTGTGACTCGACGCGCGGGGCGAGTATGAAAAGAGGAGCTGCACCACGCCACGTCACTCACTCGTCTCCTGCGCACTGCGCTCCACCTTCCTCCAGGGGCTTATCTACGTCACGGGCAGATTGCCTCCGCCAGCACTGTGTCCCCCCCCGTACCTCCTACAGAAATAGCTGTGTGGGTGTCATTCTCATAAAGGCGGATCAATACCTTCATTTCTATTTCAGCTTCGCTCTGCCCCCTTTGCCCACCCGCTCCCGCGTCCCAGGAATAGGACAGCTTGCAAAACCCAACCCCGCCCCGTCAGCTAATCACAGCCCTATTGCTGGAGTCATCCGCGCCCCCCACCGCTGGCCCGCAGCTGCCGACCGCCCAGCGCAGCCAGAAACGTACCCAGAGGTCAGCGGGCCGGCCGAGCCTGTCTCGGTCCAGCCTCCCCCCCTCCGCCTGCCTTCCTCTCCCGCCAGCTGGATCAGACGGAGGCTGGCAGCTCGCGCCTCTGCTGAGAAAATGAGATCACAGCGCGCACAACAGGGGGCCTGCCATTGGAGGACCTTCATTACAGGGCGGAACAAGATAACAGCGGAACGCCATTTGCCTCGACTAAGGGGGGACATTATGATGAATCAGACGCCCGAGATACGTTTTCTTAATGCTTAAGCGCTAGCACGTGTTAACTACCGTCTTGCAATTACTGTCGTAGCGTCGTCCATGGCTACAGGGCTCGAAGAGGGCTCTTGGTCTGGAAGAGGAAGCTGTGTCTGGTAAAGGAAGGGCTCTAGGTCTGGTTAAGGGCTCTGTGTCTGGTTAAGGTAGGGCTCTGTGTCTGGTTAAGGTAGGGCTCTGTGGGGTCTGATGACTTAAGGGCTCTGTGTCTGATGATTTAAGGGCTCTGTGTCTCGTGACTTAAGGGCTCTGTGTCTGGTGACTTAAGGGCTGTGTCTGGTGACTTAAGGGCTCTGTGTCTCGTGACTTAAGGGCTGTGTCTAGTGACTTAAGGGCTCTATGTCTGGTGACTTAAGTGTATGTTTGTGATGGATATCCAGCCGAACACATGGAATGAAGATGACGTACTTTTATTCAGAAATAATTTTCCTAGATTACCGGTTGCACGGCTTCCTTTATGGGAGAGGAGTTCAGATCGACTTTGTAGCCTTGAATTAGCAGTTTTAGAATATAATGCTGCCATTTGCACTATAAAAAGTTTTTTAAAGAGGGAAATAAAGTGACTGCAGTCAAAAGAAGGCTATAGAAGATGAAATATTTTCATATGGTACGGCTATTACCATTTATTAAATCCTTTATGGATTCTTAAAAGGCCATATATACACACACACACACACACACTTCCTTGCGTATAGTCTTCCACGCTATTAATAAAAAAAAAAAGCACAAACACAAACACACACAGGCGTACACAATTGCACATAAACATAGCCACCAATACAATACAATACAAACAACACACACACACATTTTGGCAGATGCAGATTGCATAGGGAACCTTGGAGGGCAACATATGATGGCCCGAGGCGATGTCTCTGAGGCAGAGGCATCACTCACCTCCCTCAGGAGGAGAGGAGGAGAGGAGGGGGACCAGAAACAAACAAACAGGCCAACTATGCAGGACACACACACACACACACACACACACACACACACACACACACACACACACACACACACACACACACACACACACACACACACACACACACACACACACACACACACACACACACACACACACACACACTAAAAAAACCTATGCAGAGGAAAATGGTCTCCTAACTTTATTTCGTATTTGTTTAATTGTATTTATTTTGTATTTATTCTGTACTGAGTGGTGGCGGCCCTGGGAAGCTAGCCCTAATGTTGATGAATGGAAGAGAGTGAGCGGCCGAGCTAGGGGCTGTGTTGGGGGGGGGGAACTGGTGGGTGGAGACTGGGGGGTTGTGTAAGAAGGGAGTACAATCTGAACACTTCTTTTTTTATTCATGAGTTAAGATGTACTGCAGCAGTGATGTCATCCACAAACACACGTGCACGGAACGTAGCCTTCGTTACACAACGTTGACACACGCACACACAGCTGTGTGTAAAGGCCGACAACACAGTCAAACGTATTTTCATGTAAACACAAAAGACGATGCCAGCTAGCAACACAACACACTTACTTGCCCATGAACACATCAACACGCACACAAACACACCGGCATTCAGACCTGGGAGGGCTCCTCTCAATCTTTCTGATATAGAGCAGCTAAACTTTTTTCCCGCGTGACGGATGGCTGGCACAATGTCCCTGGAGACCTGGAGATTACACAGGAAGTAGTGAGTGGTGGTCTCTCTCTCTATCTCTTTCTCTCTCTCTGTCTCTCTCTCTCCTACAGAGGAGCAAAGACAGAGGAAGAGGAGTAGAAGGTGAGTGCATGGATTACCAATAGATTCAATAAGGTATTGTGTAACGCGCGCCCTCTGACCTCAGCAGGGTCTGTGGCTGGCCTCATCCAGACATCCTCCCCAAAGGCAACACACATTCAGGGATCTGCACTACCGTGTGGGTGTTTTATAAAAAACAAGGCATCATGTGTTTATTCTCACCAACATCATGTACACTCTAAAAAGGTTTTCCCATAAACATCTAATGCTTCATATTTTAAAGTTGGCTTCATTTTTTTTTTGATAAAACAATACATTTTAGCAGATAATGTTACTATAAGTCTGATTAAAATTGTGATATTAGTAGGTGGAGGTAGCTGTGGCCTACTGCTTTAATTCCATCCCTCGTATTCCACGTTTAATTTTTAGCCTTGGCCGCCCGCGGGGACGTTAACCCTTTCTGCTGTCTCATTTTAATCAGCTGCTTTTTTTGTTAAATGTTTAACTTAAATCGGCCTCATAAATATTCCAAATCACTCGCCTTGTGTTTGATGAGGAAATGAGCCTCATGCCCGCCTCGACTCCCCAGGCTACTGGTGGGGGGGGGGGGAAGAGAGAGAGAGAGAGAGAGAGAGAGAGAGAGAGAGAGAGAGAGAGAGAGAGAGAGAGAGAGAGAGAGAGAGAGAGAGAGAGAGAGAGAGAGAGAGAGAGAGAGAGAGAGAGAGATCCCTACAACTTAAACTCTTGGAACTCAACCCTGTGTGCCGCGCTTTGACAGTCTACATTAGCGAGCGGCAAATTGTTTTAACAATGTGAGGGCCGCCTTTGTCCGGGGATAATGATGATATCTCTTTTTCCGCGGCGCTACATGCTACAGAGGTAATCATGAAGGCCTCTTCTGTCAGCGCTGGCAGAGAGCACTTTTTGTGGTCTGAGGGGATGAAAGCCGGGCAGCCTATGAATTTAAATGGGGCCCCCACTAACACAGAACATACTGTACATCATGTACGCTAATGGTGGCAGTTAATGCAGTGGCGTTGAGAGGTTAAAATATTTTGCCTAATTAAAATATTAAAATAACATTGATTTATTATTAGCCATTAGTTTTCAACCCTAATCAAGAATTCAGTATAAAAATAAAGCCACAATTAATGGCTTTCGGTGATAGAAATTAACCTTTACTTTGTGTTAGTGTTGGAGTCACGGGGGCCGCGTCCGTTTACTATCTGAATAGCGCAGGATTTATGGAACGGCGGTGGAGAATCTTTTAAACTGTCATCGGACGATTTCAGAGATTTGTCATCCGTCGGTCGCCATGACACCCCTACTCCCTTGGGCCTCAGGTGTTATTGTACACTACATCTTTGTTTATTCCCAAGGATAAAGGCTGAGTTGTTTATGCAACCGGGAGTCAACTCTCAAGTCTAAGTAAGAATTAAATGTAAACTCCGTCAGATTTATATTTTTATCAAACTACATTTGATTTAGATTTAGCCTGTGTAGACGATTTGGCACATTTTGATGCCTGCCATACATCACCTCGCTCACCTTCATCTCCATTTTAGACATAGTTCACAGTCACGCAGAAAAGACAGTTTAGTTCAACACACCCGATCCGAGTTCCACGGTTTGTTTGACCACCGACCAATTGTCTAGCGATAGGTAAAGTCACCAGAAACCCAGGGATTGCTCCTCAGTCCAAATAGAACCATCAACACAACAACAGATAGAACTGCATAACACAGACTTTTAAAATATATTTACTGACACAAACCCATGTTGAGTGTCTTTCTTTCTATCTGAAATGTGTGTCCCTTTACCAGTTGACGACCAACATGCCAACGTCTTTAAATGAAATCCGACATTGACCCTAAAGTTTCTCAGGGGGTTTGGATCCAGCTCAGATCTTGGGTTCCCGGTAAGGGTCCCCCCTGTGTGACCCCTCAGGTAGCCAGGTGGACCAGGAGGCCCACCGTCTCCATTTTCTCTCTCTTCTTCTATCTTTTTCCCTTTCTCTCTCTGTGCCTCCCTCCCTCTCTCTCTCTCTCTCTCCGGGCTCAGGGATCATTAATCTTCCACACAGGTGCTAAGGGCTCTGACCTTCTGCTTTACTTGTGCTATTAGCATTAGGAAAACTCCTCTGCCCGCTCCACTGTCAGGTTCATCCACCTCGCAGCGCCTCCTCCCATACAACTTGAACCGGTCAACAACACATCACTTGACAAGGGACGGCTCTGTTATATTGAATGCATGGGAGACATTTTGCATCCTGCATAATTTAACGACAACATAATGATTTGGAATACTTACATCCAGCGTGAAACAGCATGAATAGTTTCACATGGTCACAAACTCGTTTCACAGAACTCCTTTTTTAATATTACTTGGATAATGAACCCAGAGACTACCGTTTCATCAGTGAGGTTCTAGTCCCACAGTATCCAGAGTTGTGAATCTGCACCATGTTCTGGGGTTGTGACCCAAGCTCTGCTTCTCCCCTCTCTGCAGAGTTCCAGCCCCACACCAGAGGAGCACGCAATTCAACAGCTGGACTCTGCTCTCCATCTCAGCTGCTCGCTTTCTCATCCCCCCCCCCCCCACACACACACACACACGGTTGTTTTACATATGCAACATCTCTCTGCATTCTCTCGCAGGCCGCCATACGCCTGGGCCCAAGGCAAAGTAAAAAAACACAAATGTCACACAGGATGGGGAAAGGTTACAGAGGAGCCAAGAGTTAGACGCTGTTAATTTGTTCCCCGGGGTTCGGGGGAGTACCCAAGTGGACTGATCTCACCTCACTAACTCATTAGATTCTTCCAATCTAGCGGCTGCTGCAGCTCCTCTATGAAATATAAATCACAACTTTATTTCATGGTCAGTTGGCTGGAGTGGGCGAGTAGGCCAGCATGCCTCCAACTTTTGCCTTTATCTTTTTCGATTAGAGAACCAGCTCGGTCCGGCCACAACTCTTGCAAAAGAAAAAGGGATTCTGTGTGATCAACGGATATTTGGATCTACCGCAGGTTATGCAGCACAGAACACACACACAGAGAGATGCTAAAACAAAGTTACTACTTGCACAAACGCTTCCACAGTCTTTGTCTTCTAAAAGTCTCCTATCGGCAATGTTTTTGCAGAAACATGTGTGCGAAAATGTGTGTGTGTGTGTGTTTGTCTGCATGTGTGTGTGTCTGCGTGTGTGTCTGCGTGTGTGTCTTTGTATGCATCTGCATGTCTGCCTATGTGTATGTCTGCGTGCCTGTGTATGTGTATGTGCCTATATGTGTGTCTGTGTGTGTGTCTGTGTGTGTGTGTGTGTGTGTTTGCGGTGGTCCGGCCCAGCCCAGCATACGGCTGACTTTCAGCGTGCATCTCGTCGTCACGGCACCGAGGTCACCTCCTGCGTCGCGCCAGCGCAGCAGTCCCATGGTGCCACGATGCAGACAGATTGCTTATAATAACCGCTAGGGACCTTTCCATTTTTCCTTGTCAGCAATTTTCTGCAGGATAATTTTGGCACCCTTAAATGATTCAACTCCCCTAATAAGAGGATAAAAATAAACAAGGTAGTTATTTGGGGCACTATATTGGGACGGCTTAATCCCATTTACAAGTCTGCCAACGCACTCTGGCCAATATAATCAAGACGCAGCAACATGGTTATATGCGGCGATTTTCACTATTTCTAAAACAAGGAATGAGTGAGTGCAGGGCTTTTAGAGTGCCGGGATTTACTAAATGGATGAGACGTCACTTTAAATTTCATTACTAAAGGCCTACTGGGCAAAATGCTCAGTCAATTCATGTGCCCTACCAAATATCAGACACAATACAGGAAAATTTATTTCAGGTGAAGCGAGTGCCCAATTCCCCAACAATGCATTATAAGTCTATTTTAATTTTCTGTAGAGCCGTTTCGAACACGATGGGGTGTATCTATTCTCCGGCTGGGATGGGAAAGTCTCTACAGTCCGTCCGGGCGTTTGCTGTGTCGCGGAACAAGAATAAAGTACAAAAAGCTTGAAGAAAAGGTAAAAAACTGGGGTCTCATTAGCTTGTCTTCAGCAGAACACATTGTGTGAGAATACGTCGAAAATGATACAGTATCTTTAAAAAAGCTAAAAAAGAAAGGCATAGAAAGGGAGAGATAATAGACTGCGCTAGGAGGTGAAATATGGATTAACATGGAAGAAGGGCATGCACTGAAGTCGGTGGCGTGCTGGGCAAGTGTTGATTAATCAGACAGAGGTTGAAGGACAGAGGTTGTGGGGGCAGACGAGCATGGGTTAGATGGACATTTAAAAACCTGGACCAGGATCAATACGCACAGGCCTATCTCTGGTGATAACATCTATCCATTACTGTCGCCCAACTTCAACACATTTAATTGTACCTCATCAAACATCTATATACTTTTTTTGGAAACAGTTAAACTTAATGGATCACTACTGAGTCCACTGTCAACCGATGAAGGAGAGTTTTATTCGCAAAATATACAATCTTATCTTTCGTAATATATATGTGGATATCAGCCATAAAACGACCCACAGCGGTGGATACAGTTCATTTAAGGGCAGTGAGACTGACAAAAAAAAAGAAAATGAAATTGTGCGACATTAATTCTAGGCCTCTATTTACTCCCGTTTCCTGCACCCTCTTTATGTATCCAATATTTCTAATTTACCACCGTCTAGGAAAAGTGACACAAGAAGCCATAAATTCCCTTCTAATTCCAAATAATTCCGATTACATGGACGAGTAGTTTTCAATCAGAAAGATAATCTGGATGATAGATGGCGGGATAATTGGCTGTCTCTGCCACGTAAATATTGTGTCGTTCTATTAATCTTGCCGAATGAGGTGTCAAGCTGTCACTCATTCGTCAAACTGAATTAGGAAATATAACGAATAAATAAATGCACGCGGCTGGCAATGGCAGGCGTGTATACGTCCATGCTTGCATCTGAGCGTGTGTGTGTGTGTGTGTGTGTGTGTGTGTGTGTGTGTGTGTGTGTGTGTGTGTGTGTGTGTGTGTGTGTGTGTGTGTGTACATTCCTGCAAGAGAATGAGAAAGGGGGCGACAGAGAGGGAGGGATGCAGGGAGATAAAGGGAGGCCGGGAGAGAGAGAGATGGGGATGGGACAGAGATGAGATGCGATGAGATTATAGCAGGCAGTTCTGTGGCCCTGAGTGAATGAGGGAGAGAGAGGAATGGTGGACATAGACGTGTGGGATGGCCCAGTCTACCTTGGATGTGGAGAGTGTGTGTGTGTGTGTGTGTGTGTGTGTGTGTGTGTGTGTGTGTGTGTGTGTGTGTGTGTGTGTGTGTGTGTGTGTGTGTGTGTGTGTGTGTGTGTGTGTGTGTGTGTGTGTGTGTGTGTGTGTGTGTGGGAGAGAGAGATAGAGGAAGGTAATGAAAGACAACCAGCCATGTAGGCTGACTAAAGAGAGAGGTGGACACACAGTCAGAGTGACAGAGAGCCCTGAGTGGTGTGTGGCACTAGGAAGCCTAATAGCATAAAGTGACGCAAAGCAGTCCTTACTCTAAAGCAGTGTGCAAAATGAAATCAACTGGAGGACAATCGTAAGTCATCAGTGTTTAAGCAGACCTGATGCCTGGTCTTACCAACCCTAGCTATACCTGAGGGAATCAACTCTCTGCCGTGTATTGTATCATTTCCTGTGACATGACACACCAGTCCCTTGTTAGGGTCAGTTTCAGAAGATTTTAGACATTTTGTTTCTAACATGAAGGAGAAAAAACTTGGTTGGTTTGAAATAAACAATGGAAACACTGTATACCAATGGGCATTTAGGGCACTTAGAAGACGATTTTATCCAAAGCTACTTACAATAAGTACATTAGTCAGGAGAAAGAGATACGACAATATATCGCTGTTGGCACAGTAAAGATGTTCATAGAAACAAGTGCCAAGCACTTACATTTGCTAGGTAAACCAATTTACCGTTTACAACAAAGATAGCTAGGATAAAACGCTACACATGCTAAGTACTATTTAGCATTGTGCTTCATGCAATGTGCCTCATACAGTCCGTACAGTGTCTAAAATGATGAATAACTAACCGGTCCTGTGTTTGAAGCATTGCATCTATGTGATGCCATGTGAGTACCAATACATTACATAGTTCTCCGTCAGTCCAACGACGAACCTCACGTTATCCACCATGTGAGGACAAAAGTCGATAAAAAACAAATCAACCACCAGCAAGCTACTTTTAAATCTCCAAATCACCAACCCGGACCCCCTCCCAGCACCCAGCCGGGGAGGGGCCGGCCGCAGCGAGCATAAAACCTCCAACTTTTCACGATTTCAGAATTAATTCTCAAATATCAGAATGTTAAAAGTAAAGGTCAACCCTAATGGAGTCCCCCCCCCCCCCCCGGCCCCCCCCCTCTCCACCCACTCCTCTGTTTTATTTATTTTTTATCTCCCTTCATTCTCCTGTTCCTCGGGCCGGACGCGGCCGGCCCGCTAATTGATACCGGTTCATTAGTGGGAGCCGTCAGGTGTTTGCAAAGGCAAACAGCGGGGCCGAATCTCTCCTAAATCACGGGTGCCCTTCGACACGGTTATTACCGGGCGCAGGTGAACCCCGGCCGCCCCCGTGACAGATTACATCTCATCGCCGGACGCTCCTCCATTTATCTGCCTGATAAACTGGAGCCGCTCTGTATTTTCAATCATCAGAAAGGAAATGAGATTAACAATCTAATGATGCCCAGGCAGAGGCACGTGCACACACCCACACACACACACACACACACACACACACCGGCAGCACAGGCATACGCAACACCAAGCAGACGCGCGTGCACACCTATATACAGACACCGATAAACACGCACATAAACAAACACATGAGGAGAAACTCTTCTCTCACACACACACACACATGCACACCACACACATGAAAAACGTCCAAACATGCACACTCAAACACACACTTATGCTCGCACGGATACACACACACACACACACACACACACACACACACACACACACACACACACACACACACACACAGTGCAACAACATTCTGAAGCAGGTGGCCATTGATCGTTGCTTTGAGTTTGAGCTGAAGGCACATGGAAAAAAAAGTGTCAGGTGATGTATGACCCAAATATTATTTACCATGTATCAGAAACTCTTCCCCCCCACCCCACCCCCCCCCCCCCCCTCCCCAACCATGTCATTCGATGCAGAATTCCTATACAGCCCCCCCCCATCCGGCATTGCTCCCTCCCCAACGCCGCTGCCCAGCTAAATCTACCGCAGCAAACTGCGGGCTCTTCGGACCCCCCGGTCTCCCATACCTTCAGACCCTACGTTAACAGTGCAAGGCAGGGGCCCCTACAACTACCCCTGCTGGTTCAGCGCCCCCGTCACCCCACCCCCGCCCCCCCAGCCTCTCTCCATGACACGCATAGCAAGCATCCAGGGCTCGTCGTAAAGCTGACATCTTCACTAAACTATGCTAACAAGGCCGGCGTGATTTGTATATGCACAGCCCGACGGCACGTTGGGGAGGGGTGCAGGGGTGTGTGTGTGTGGGGTGGGGGTGTGTGTGTGAGGAGGGCAGGGGGGGGGGGGGTCGGGCTCCACAGGAAGAGTGCAGTCAAGGAATGAGAGTGGGGGTCTATTCGTGTGCAGGGGCCAGCTAATCAAAGCGCCGCCACACGCAGAGTTCAAGTACACACACAAACACACACACGAAACGCACACACACACATAAAACACAAGCACCCAGCCCCACCCCCCCTTCCACACACACACACCACTGTGTGTGTGTGTGTGTGTGTGTGTGTGTGTGTGTGTGTGTGTGTGTGTGTGTGTGTGTGTGTGTGTGTGTGTGTGTGTGTGTGTGTGTGTGTGTGTGTGTGTGTGTGTGTGTGTGTGTGTGTTGGCCAGGCCGCGGAACATTCCGGCTCTCTGATTCCTCCCCAGCAGTGGGATTTATAGACCTGGGGCTGAATGGCTGGTGCAGGTGCGGAGCACAGACAACTGCTCTGCTCTACTGATGCAATATATTACCCGGCAACAAACATCAGCCAGCATGTCAGCGCAAACAACACCCTTATTATTTAAAGCCGTCTCTCTTTTAAAGGTGATGAGATTGAATGGCTGGGACGGCGGAGTCGAGTTGACTCGGGGCCCGGGAATATTGTGTGCATTGTTTACGACAGCCCAGGGCTCGTGGAATTGATTGTGGTTCCTTTATTCACCTCCCATGGATTGCGACTAACTGAAAAATGAACGATTTATACACTACCCCTCGGAAACAACAATGTTATTTACTCACGAGATGTTCCCTATCCGCTCACACCATACTTCAAAAGTGCATAACGGCGCGTTTGAAGAGACGGATTCAGGTGTTTCAGAACAATAACAGTCAAATGGATATTGATACAGAGTCCGGCTTTATCGGCCTGTACCTATCGTGACGCGTTGAAGACGTTTGGGTGTGCGGGGCTAGCCTAGCGGATGCTAATAATGCTCCCGGTATCTCACGCGGCGTCCGTAACACAAGGCGAAGTCTCGATTGTTGCACTTACATCGCTGATTCGGTTTTCCCATTCGCAGCGTGTCGCACCCGTCAATTAAACCCAAATAAACAGCGGACTGGCGATGCGGCGGCCGGAGTAATAACGCAGAGTGTGATTGGTTAGATTCAAAACGAGGATATTTAATCAGAGGACTGAACCTCTCAGCGCATTAGCTCCAGGTAAAGTCCCCTCATTGTCCGGCTAATGCGCCGACACAATCTTAGACCACTTAGGACAGATTCGGTCGGAGTAGTGTGGGGCGGGCGGGGTGGCGAGTGACCCCGTTCGCTGTTCTCCGGCTCGTAGATTGAAGGGCCGTTTGTGCACTTTTACTGCCTGGCAGGTGAGGCTTATTTGAGGGCAATGTGGGGAGCAGGCACCCCTGCCGTGACCCTGTCCACCGCTAATTTCAGAGAGCCACCGTTAAAAATTATATTACACTTCATTAAAAGCCACTCATTCCCTTCTGCCGGAGAAGGCGATTAGTTAATAAGATCAATGGGCACAGGGATACTCAACTATGACCAGGGTCTGGTAACGCCTCAGTCAGGTATTCATGGGGTTCAAATCAATTAGATCATTTTAGAAATTAACTTACTGTTTTTTTCATGTTTTAACTCAGAACTACCGGTTTTAGAAAAAATATGAATGTCCATTCATAAGTCAATTTCATTAAAGATACCCAAGGACAAATACGATTTGGTGTTTGAAAAAAATAATCGATCACGCACCGAAATGGAAGACGGCTTTAAATTGATAAGGAAAGCATATTTAGTGGTGTGAAGGTTCTTAAAAAAATATGTATGATTACTCAACACATCAGATACTATGGTCATAATTTATGGTGATAATGGGGTAGAGTCTGCCATTTTGTTAGAGCAGACCATGAGAATGTTCCGGCTTCAACTGAAAAACAAACCGAGATAAAGACGCAAGCGTAACTCATCTTACAGACGGGCGGTATCTCTACCACGACAACACACCTGGGAGGCTGCATGCCTTCACTCTTGAGCGTCAAAACCCTGAACTCTGGAAATACTCAAATCACTGTGAGCGCTCTCTCTCTCTCTCTCTCTCTCTCTCTCTCTCTCTCTCTCTCTCTCTCTCTCTCTCTCTCTCTCTCTCTCTCTCTCTCTCTCTCTCTCTCTCTCTCTCTCTCTCTCTCTCTCTCTCTCTCTCTCTCTCTCTCTCTCTCTCTCTCTCTCTCTCTCTCTCTCTCTCTCTCTCTCTCTCAGGTGGGAGACTGAGGTAGTAGCTAAGCTACCCGCTAGTGGGGGGGAAGAGAGAGAATGAGAGAGAGCGAGAGAGAGACTGTGGGGAGCAGCAGCAGCATCTGTTAGCAGGTGTCGTGTTTCTCCGGGCCCACATTGTGGCCCTCTGTCCGGCCCCCGGCCCCCAGCTCAATGAGGCCCTTTGATGGTCCACCTCCAGGCCCTGTCATCGCGCACCTTGCCTCCCCAGAGCACGTGGCCCCGGGGTGGGTTGGGGTGGACAGTGTGTGTCTAGCGGAGAGCGGGGGGTGGGTGGGGTTACACAGCTCAACACCTGGCAGGTACCTGCGACCACGTGAGCACGCTAAAACAAAAGCTACTCTGTCAGGACATTTATTGGAAATTAATTTCCTCTCCCTAACGTTTTTTTTTTT
>NC_082386.1:11322344-11350549 GCF_031168955.1 Gadus macrocephalus
TCTGTCAGCAGGAACCATAGAGACTGTCCTCTCCATGCGTTCCCAGCATCAGTTGCGACACCACGGAACAACTCGACAGACAAGAAAGAGAGACAAAAAAAATGCACAAAAATGCGTATTCCCGCATGACCCCCTGACCCCCGGGAGGAAAGGGGGGGGGGGCCCACCCTGCTTGCATAGAGAGTAGGTTCAAACAGAGTTTATGACTACATTATCCATCGCCGCGCTTTCCCCTTAACCCATCTGTGGACACTGGGAGACCCCCGCCACACCCCCACCCTCCCCCGCCCCCCACCCAGCCTAGTGGGTGAGGAGACAGGCCGCGACATCACTCATTCACTCGGCTCCTAGCTGCCTTTGTCAGGTGATTGCTGGCTGAAAAAGGAAAACAGATCAATACATCTCCCATGGGTCTGACAGGTAATCTTTACCTGGGATGAAGTATGAGGGCTACGGGCCCCCGTCGGATTCCTTAACTGTAACGGGGGGGGGGGGGGGGGGGGGGGGGGGTGGGGGCGATGGACTGGCGGCACGCGGAACCGTTTCGCCGTTCAGGCCGTTGGAAATTCGTTTGGGGTCGGGCGTTTGGTTGTGGCTGAGGAGCTGTCAGGGTGACTGCTAATTACCACCGACTGGACAAAACTCAATCTGAAGCGGTCCGACTTCCTCCCCGTCAATGACCTGGCCCTGAAACCCGGAGTGACGGATCAGGTGGAGGCGAGAGATCAGCGACCCCCACCGGCCAACCCTTCTTCAGTCGGAGCAGATACAGGATAGCAACTTCATACACGTGTAGAAAATCATATTTTCCGATGACAAGCGTTAAGTGCTACTACTCTCGATTCCGGTGGCCCTCAGGATGTCTGCCTCGGTGCTACATAGAGAGCGGTGGCCCCTGGCCCCATGGGTCCCTGGGCCCCTAGAACCCTCGCTTCCCTTGGGACTTGGCAGCTAGAGGGTGGGGTCCCTAGCCGGGGCCGACTCCCGTGGCAGGATGTTCTGTGAGAGCCGTCCGTTTGGGGGAGTGTGCACACACAGCATTTATAAATGTCATTCTGCGGTAACAGGATCACATAAAACTGCCGCAGAAGGACGGTCGCAGAACAATAACTCACGGCAATCTACACATCTGATACTGGCTGACGGATGTCAGACACGCATTTAAATCAGGCGTTTAAAACAGATGCGATGCGTAATGGATTGTAATGCGTCATCACCGGCACAACACAGAGGAATCAGAGTTGATCAGAACATGCAGCGTTGCAATGTGCACTGTGTTGTACTGTTCTACTATGGCAAGTCCCTGGTCAACTACAATGGGTCATAAGGAACCAGGACAGACCTTTTTACATCTCACCACCCAGGCGACAATCATCCACTAGTTAGTAGGTGCTGCGTTCACCCCTGGATTCGAAGGGAACGCCGTGTGTCTGACTGTACCACGATGGCTTCCGACTCACTATGTCTCTCTCAGCTTTGTCACTAAAAAAAACATCCGATTTAACAAGGCTTTTAAAAAAAACAGACTGTTCAAAGGCGCTCCCCGTCAGCCGTGAATGTAAATACGCCGGGAGGTGCGTCATTTGAATATGGAAGGTAAGCGGAGAGAACAAGAGGCTGGCCCTGGGAGGGCGGCGGGCACACACTCTGTGTTGTGCTAATGAGTGCTTTGTAGCCGGCGTCGCTTTTTCATATCCATGCTAATAGGAGGGCTGTACTTTGTGTGGCGCCACCGGTGGCAGCCTCGCTTCACCTCCCCCACCTCCCCCTGCTCCCCCCGAAAACCCCCCCAGCAGCGTGAGGTACCGCTGGAAATTTTTTGATGATTCTTCTACCTCTGAGCTAAAGTAGCTACACACACAGCCCCCGTTGGTCCCGCTCACTGGCTGATGTAAAGTAGAGCAGAGCAACACACACACACACCCCTGCCATCCTACACCAGCCCCCACCCCCCCAGTGGCCCCACTGATAAACGCAGGCTCCTACTAAAGAGGACATAAATGCGGGGGTCTGTGTGGGAGCGGGTGGGCCCTGCAGACTGTGTGCAGGGGGCAGAGTTTGGAGCCCCGTGTCTGGCTGCCTGGGTCTTCAGGAGGCCCCTCCAAGCCAGCCCGGCGCCCAGGCTCGAGGACAGGGACGCAATGGGAAGGGAAGGCTTCACCTGGTCCTTGATTGCATTAACATTTTCTGCTACTTCAAACACAAAACTCTAAAAACGACTTGGATCTATCTATTGGTCACGACCGGGAAGATGGCGCAATAATCTCTTTAAAAATAAAAGTTTTTTTTTTTTTTTTGGTGTCCGTTTAAAAAAGGTGCTTCACACCTCTATCTCCCAATCGAACATGTCGGAACAGTGCCTTTTCCAGTTTAAGTTATTTGTGTCGTATACCCTGGTCCTCTCAGCGTCCAGTTCTTCAGATGTCCAGCCGCTCCCCGTGGGGGTCAGAGGAGGTCTGCGGTGGGAGGAGGTCCGGTGGGTCAGGGGTCCCGGGTCTCTCTCCCATCCCCGGGCCCTCTACAGCCACCTCAGCCTCTGGTGGTGGGACGGCTGCCTGCGCCTCTCCTCCTAGCTCCTCCCTATGGAACAGGATGTCCGCTGTACAGGAAGAGGGCACAGGGAACAGCCATATAACAATAATAATTAATAACACAATGGTATTTAATTCCTGTACGATTGACTTAGTTTCAAAGGATTTTCACAATAGCAATGAAATTCAAACCGATGACCATTGAGATGAGCGGCTGTTTTATGAATATTGAAATAAACCGTTGGCACAATCCTGTAATAGGCTAAGAATAAATTAGGTTTTGGTCAAGTGAGCCAAATCCAATTTGCCCCCTTAAGACTTAACGACACGGTTATTAAAAAGGCCAATCAGCACAGTTAGAAGACAGAGAGGTGCAGCATTGGCAGAATAGGTTTGAGCCAAAGCTAACATGGAAAATGACACTTTGGTTTATAACTTCATATATCAAAGCCACAATACGGATCCAAAAACGTGTTTCCTTTCATTGTTTCCATATACGATGTTGTCTAAAAGGGAGTCTAGGATACCTCTGAAACACAACTTCATATCAGAATTTCAAATCACACAGACGCCCCACAACTCAACAACACAATTGCGTCCGCTTTCCTGATTTGGTATTGGTTGTTTCTCTTTGCTTTGTGCTGCTAAATGAACATTTGTGGCGGTCACACAAGACATGGTTCATCGTTTCCCAAAGCAGAGGGTCGGGCTACGAGAAGGGAGCTTTTGGCTCTGGGCTGTCCTGAAAGATTAGGCATTACAGTGTTCAGTGCCATGTGCACTCGCTCCTGAACCATTAGAACTGCTTGTGCCTCTTTCCAGATGACTTCATCCCCAAACTGATCTGGTGGCCAAGATAATAGATTAATATTTCTTGAGGGAATGATGACTAACTGTAGGTGAGGTTTTCACCCAACAATCTCTTTCAGTTCTCCACTCTAAACCTGCTGATAAATACCAATTTCAGAATCCATTCAGAAATGGAGATGTCAGATTTCATCCAATAACAGGCAATTGCCTGTGTGCAGTGAACGCGTGTTTTCAAATTCACACACGTTATTTTAACATTTATGCTAATTGTTAAGGTCAACATTTTCTGAGTATATTTATTAATCTAACATTCAATATGAACCAGAGAGAACATGATGATATTTACAAAGAGGCGTCAATGATGGACGGTTAACATGAAATAAGACACAAGAAAGCACAGATTGCTGTCATGGATCATTATCATACTAATAACGATGATGATGGACATGCGGGTCAATAAAAATAAACATTACCCTATAAAGGTCATTGAGAGGCAGCGTGTGAAAACAGCGAGGAAGCGTATGCATATTGAAAAAAATAAAAACACTAATGCAATTATCAGCCGCTTGCCCTCGCATGAATTACTGCGTCCTGTGGTCAAAATATCCCCATCGACCGCGTTTTATTTGTTTAACACCAAGGTCAATGAAGACATTAAAGATGCAAAGATTTCCCGTCCATGGGAGGGGTTACGGCGTTGGTTTATTGGGGGCCGGTAATGGGTGGCTGAATGGAGCCATTTTAGAGTCTTCATAAGCCCTCATGTGATGCTCTCTAAAAACAATCATTACTGGCCTTCCTTGAGAATCCCCCCCCCCGTTTATTAATCAGCTAATTACACATTGACAGTAATGGGCCTGCTGATTCCCACACTTAAATGAACAGGGCTGAATGGCTCTTTAATGATTAGCCTTTGTGTTCCTCTCCCGCTCTGGTCACACACACACACACACACACACACACACACACACACACACACACACACACACACACACACACACACACACACACACACACACACACACACACACACACACACACACACACACACACACACACACACCTAGTGGACGACCGGAAATCTCAAATCACAGCCCTTTGTGGGAGGGTTTTTAATTCCAGACTGTAGTCACGAGTACAGCACCTGACCAACTAAGCCAATAATAACCCTAAATCCTGCCAGATAGATCGAGCCCAAGAGACGCAACAGAAAACACACACGGAAGGCAATAAAACCTAAAATAAATGACTTGTGATAAATCATACAGTATTTTCTCTGTTGTTTATGTTGTTTGGGTTTTTGAGACACGAAAGCCAAACTGTGGCTATAAAATGAATCCAGGGGCTCGGTCTACTTCCTGGGGCTCACCTTAGCCCCCAGCGGGACAGCCATCACTAGCATGAAAGCCCCCCCCACCCCCCCCCCCACCTGGCAGGCGGTAGCAGCCAGCCACAGGAGGAGGAGGAGGAGGGGAGAAGGTAGAGAGGGGGGCCCTGTTTGAAGGACGGGAGAAGGGGGTGAGCGGATCCAGGCGAGGGCAGAATAGTGCGGTGGGCTGCATTTCTGTCAGCAGAAGTGATGGTTGAGAGGTGGCGTTATTTGTCTTGCGCTGCCACGCGGGCCCTCACACCAGCCTGGGCATTAATGAGGGGGGGGGCCGGACCGCCGGGCAGAAACACGCGGGGTGGGGGGGGGCCTCCGACACAGGTGATCCGTCACGCCGCCGCCACCCCAGCCGCCGCCGTCCCCCGCTCGGGCAGGCAGCGCCGCCGACGCAAAGAGGAGGAGAACAAGGAGAACGAGGGAGAGGGAGGCTGGCAGAGCCGGGGAGAGAGCCTGGCTACCCCCTGGGCAACTCGCTTTAGTCGGTTCCCGACTGAGGATGATCATCGCGTTGACCTTATGGATGGCGATCTAGATCTGGTGGATGGGTTGTGTTCTCTTTGAATTCTAGTTCCAGGCGTGTGTTTATTAATAACATGTTCTAGTTCAGTTATTATTAACAGACACAGCAGGAATATAATCTGAGGAACGGGGGTTTAGCGTACAGGTAAAATGAGTCCAGGTGACTTTAATTCAGTGTTATCCCTAAAAAAATACTACTAACGCAATTATATCAATCATTAATAAATGGTTACAATGCTCGTCAACTGATTATATACCTCTTATTAAAACAAAAAGTATAATCTAGCTATGCTATAGTTTAAACTCTACCAGATGAAAACCTGCTGTTGGTTTCCATCGTTGGAGTGATGTTTGTGTGAAAAGCAGAAAATGGCCAATTTAAAGCTGAGAAGTGGAATGGTCATCTAATCCAAACAGATACCCTTCCTGATAAGTTGGTCTTGTTTGGTTTTTTTCCCCCGGCGTTGTTGATGTTTTTTCCGTTGTCAGCTAGTTCAGCAGTGCGAGGGAAGTGCTAAGAGGCTAAAGAAGGAAGACAAAAGCAACAGCTGGGTACCGCCTCAGCAATCCCCCAAGGAATTCTGGGAGACACCTCCGGTCGCAGACTATTTTCACTCCTGATTGCAGAGTTTCAAATCAACTCCTAACGCACACACGCACACACACACACACACACGCACACACACACACACGCACACACACACACACGACAACTCACTTTCTCAGTTGAGAACTCAACTCAAACAAGTGTCGGGTGTCGCGTTGGTTAAGAGTGTGGGAACAAAAAAGGACGTTCTCTCCTGCTGGCATGAGCACCATAAGATACCACACTAGTGTGAAGGACACAACGCAAACGACATGGATGAGGTTTATAACACGGCCCCTGTAGTTATGAGTACAATAATGAAAAGCATGTAGCAGTGTAAGCAGACAATAAAAGGCTGTCGGTGTGAACGTCAAGTGAATTACCAAGTGTCTCGGTCTTACACACAGGACAGCGTCCATAGGTATACACAGTGTATGATAAATCAGAGTGGACTGGGGGCACTAAACTCCAGAGGCAGAAGAACACAAACCCCAACCGCGCTGTTGGGAAATGTGAGTAAAAACCAGAGCCTTTAAATTAAATTGAGGGTTAAGACCGTGTTTCTGCACGTTTCCACTTGAATTAAGATTGGTTTTGTTTTATACATTTAATTTTTTCTTAAATAATTGATCTATTAATTACAGAGCCAATAACCAGTTAATTATATTCTTAATTCCACGAGATTCTTTTGCTACCAATCCTTGCAGCCGAGGGGACCCTCGTTTCCAAACGGCGTGCGTGGGATATGAGGGGTCTTTAAGGGCCAGGGGTGAATCTTTTTTTAGTTTTATGGGAAGTGGTTGAGCGCTGGGGAGGTGAAGGACAGAGTTGCCGGCCCCTCCATCACTCAGTGCAATAAATGGATGCAATCTGTATCCCAGCAAAGCATTGGCTGTTTTTAAATTCCACCTCTTTTATCCAAATGAATGATGGACCCCCGGAACAGTGCAGTGTGCGGCGATATTAATATAAATCAGAGGCCGGCTCCCCTCACTAAATCAGGGAACCAGCGGCATTTGTTATTTAAATGACACACAGAAGCGGTTGCGGTGGCGATGCGTGCGGAGAGGGGACTCTGGGAGAAGGAAGGTGGACAAACCAATTCAGATTTCAATCCGGCGAAGACACAAGGCCCCGGGCCATCAGTCTAATGAAAAAAGGCAGCCTCCGCCCGCCGAACGGACAAAGCAGAGGCTGTTTCCAGTGCCACTTCCAATGGCGTCCACTCCCCGTCACACGCCTCCTTCTGGCTTTGCGTCACATGTGAGGACAGCAGCATGTGCATGCATGCATGTGTATGCGTGTGGGTGGGTGGGTGTGCATGTGTGTGGGTATGTGCGTGCGTGTTTGTGTGCGTGTATGGGTGTGTGTGTGCGTGCATGCATGCGTGTGTGCGAATGTTCGTGTGTGTGTGTGTGTTTCTGTATGCGTGCATTTGTATGCGTGCATGCGTGCATGTGCGAGTGTTTATTCATGCATGTGTGTGTGTGTGTGTGTGTATGTGAGTCTTGTGTGTGTGTGCGTGTAAGCCAGGCAGACTGTTAATCCTCACGGGCTGTCAACAAGGAGGTGGCAGTGCTATAACAATCGTGGGACTCTGCATATAGTTTCAACCTAGGTTTACAGACTGTTTATAAATGTTTGAACGCATGGATGGATACATAAATGAATAAATAAATACATGGAAAAAGGCAATTAATACATAAGCAGAACTAATTCCAGCTCATGTCTGGAATTATTAATATATTGCAAAAGGTTTAATTGCTAATGGATAGGCTGAAACTATTTGAGTGGACTTTGTGACGTCGGCTGGACGTCTAATATGGAAAGACAATAGCAGACAGAAGCGTGTGGAGGAGTAGTATCTGTAGAGGACTGGTACCTGACATCCTGGTGGACAAGCTGGAGGTCTTCCTCCTTCTCTTGACGTCCCTACTGCACAGCAGTCCCACGTGCACGTTCGTCTGCCTTGGGGATAGAAGAGAGCACAGCAAATATTAGTCATGAAGCTGGTCAACCCCGCCCTAACCGGTCCCTTCATCCATTTCCCTTTTTGCAAATGCAGTGATTACAGAGGGCAGTCACAGCCAATTCCTCTTTACACCGTAGTGTCTCTTAACACAAAGTACTTAGTTGTGTATTACTTATCCGAGCAAGCTAAGTTGCATTCGGGGATTGGGTTAACCTTACAATTATAGGTGCGTGGCACTCGGTTCTATGAACATCCTTACGGTCCCGACAGCGATATATAGTTTCTCGTTCTGATAAATGTACTTATTGAAAGTCGCTTTGGATAAAACCGCTGCTAAATGCCCCAAATGTAAATGTAAATGTAAAGATACACACATCGTACACGTTACAACGTTAGAGGTGTACCGGGCATATCGTCATCACGCCAACAGAAAACGTTTTTCAAAATGAAAAAGGATTAAAAAGGAAAAAAGACTAAACTAAAACACAGGGCAGCGTATGAAGGGAGAGGACACACAAACGCCAGTGTGTTGTTGTTGTTGTGCGGCCACGTCATCCGTGTGCCCACATAAACAAATTACACCTGCTCCATCGCACACATGTCAGGAGACCCCCGCCCCCCCGCACAGCGCCTTCACACAGCCCGGCCCACTGAGATGTAAAGTTAAGGTCAAGGTCTCTTTCATGGCTGGGGGTAGCGCGAGGCAATGTGATCGACTGCTCCGTGTATTTATGTCTGTCTGTGTGGACGGTTGGAGGGGAGGGCGGAGGAGGCGGAGGAGGAGGAGGAGGGGGGAGGTGGAGCTCAGACAGGGGGAGCATATGGTTAAGTGTCTCCAGAATATATATTTAAAGAAAGGAGAGGGATGGAAGGCACAACACAACACAACACAACAGAGGCACAGCGAACGCATGTTCTGCCCTGCGTGCACTGTCGAACAAACTGTTGAGCAGTTTAGCAGAACACAAGGCGATATCAGATGGTGTATCAAAACAATGACCAGCAGGCTAACTGGCGAGAGGAGAGGCTCTTGACGGACTGCAAATAAAACAGAACAACCATAACAGGAGCTTTTCGTGAGCACAACACAGCTCGTCTTGCTCTGCTGGCTACATAAAAATCACACCGAAACGCGTACGCGTGTGTGTGTGTGCTCAGATAGGGACCTGTCAGGGCAACCTTTTTAACAGGGCTGCGTGTCACATGACCCCGAGGGCCATAAATCACAGGGCGGGGCGGAGCGTGCCACGGCAGCTTCTGAGGACCTGGGTGGGGCCAGCACTGAGCGAAGTCTACTATGTTGTATAATCAATAGATATAAAAATAAATGGCCTGACCGTTATTCTCCCCTTGTTACCCCTCTCTAATAAAATCCTAGTAATGCATATTTCATTTACTTTTATACTTATTGATTACCTGTACTCCAGTTAGTAAATCACAGGGCTATCGATCCCTCAATCGCGCCTCTGTCCGACAGGCACATAACCAGCCATTTGGGCAGCCCTGATAAAGAGCTCAGACGCTGAACTCCACACAGTAAATCTCTGCAAACTAACTTTTTAATTCCAAAATCGATGGTGTTTAAACGTGGCATTATTTCATTAGGCGTGCGGTATTAAAAGTAATACCCTGCTGCATTTGGTCTTAATGTGTGGGGGAGAGTCGTCCCGCCTTGGCAACTCCCGCTAACACTGACTGCCGCAGTGCTCTGGGGCCTCTGCAGTGGCACGGCCACTGAGAGAGCGAGCGAGCGAGAGAGAGAGAGACCAGAATTTGGTTGTGGAACGTAGCACTGTGCTAATCAAACATTAGAATACCATCAGCCGGCTCATTAGCCAAGGAAAAACACCACCATTTATCTCTAGCTCGGACCCAAAGGGTTTTATAAGCTTGATAGTGGATTCCAATTGAGCCTATGCAACATAAAAACTTATCCTCCATGTTTTTGTATTATCATTATTTATCATCTGCCATTTATTCACGATTCACTGCATGGACGAGTCTGAAACATCTGTTGATATGTCTGTATGATTGTGGCAGTATTAATACGGGATGGGCAGCAGCAGCATCAGAAGCAAAAGAAAACCACACCTAAAACTAAAGAATGCATCGAGCATTGAGGGCAGAATACCATCACAGGTGCAAGGACAATGAGGAGAAATGTCTGCAAGATGGATTTTTCAGGTCACACCAGCCACTTCAAAAACCCAGCATGGTCCCTCAGGGTGGGGAGTAAAACGGCCCTGACACGGGGTCAATTGTAATCCAGGCCAGCCACATCCAAAAGCAGATATATCAATTAAAAATAATAAATCAAAAGAGGAGCGTCTTGCCTCGGTTACCAAACCGCCATCTATTTTCATTAGGTTACACGGCGCTGCAGGTGAGAGCAGGATCTCAAGATTAATAGAGGTATTCAAATGAATAAGAAAGGATTAGGGTCCCCTGGGAGCGTGATCAATAGCAGCAAATCAATAATCAATAGGCCACTCACACCAATATACTAACCGCTGACACCGAGATCTCACAATTAAAATGAAAACAGGGCAGGGCGCGGAGCTGGGACAATGATTTATCTCACGGTGCAAATGTCATTTAGAAATAAATACGTCAATAGATAAAGGCTGCTGCTGGCGGGCTCCGAGGGGGCGGCGGTTATGCATTTTAACATGTCCACCGGCCGCCGGCATTAAAGCCAAATCCCACAAAGCGTTGTGTCTATTCACGCGCCCATCCCAGGATAAATAGCTCACAGCCCCCGCGCAGCCTTTATCACTTAACATCAAATCTGTGATTGTTGCCGTCAACTCCCGCCAAACAGGAGATGACAGCTTTTATTAATACAGTATCATTTCAAACCGGCTGCGATACAAGATTAATGCGTACTCCTTGCCCACAGTGAAAACACTTTTCTCTGAAGGGTTTTTGGCAATAAAGAAAAGTCAGATGTATGGAAGCTCAAGTGCTACCAGAAAAAATAGGGAGAAAATAAGAAAATAAAAAAAATCGATCACGCGGATAAGTTTTTCCAAAGAAATGAAAACATATTGAATCGACAGCGGCCATTTTTTTATTTGCTGTGAGAGAGTTGTAGCAAGAAAATAACACCATCACCGCTCAGGGTGTGATTTAGATGCTATCGTTAACGCACACAATAAATTAAACGCGCTACACGTGTCCGTGTCTCTTCGGCGCTCACGCATGAGCCTCTTCACAGGTGTGTGTCTGCCCGTCACCGTGAGTGTGCGTCTGTGGCGTCTCCCTCAGAGAGGGACTTGACCACACGGCTGCAGGAGGGGGGGCTCCTGGGTGCACTGCATGCAGTGCCGGGTCACAGAGACGGAGAGAGCCCGTCGGGAGGCTGGCTTTCAGCAGCTCAGGGAAATAGATTCAGACGGAGCCGTCCGACGGGACACATCAGAAGGCTCTCTCTCGTCAACCCCCGCCTCCCCCCCTCCCCTCCCCGGTTCATTTGGGAGTATGATTTATACTTTTTGAAGTGAGGGGTCTTGAATCCCCGCTATAAAGGAATTAAGAGGCCTCCCCCGAGTCCGCCATTCAAATGAGAGCATGGTAGGGATATGAGGGCTTTTTAATAGAGAGAAATTAGTATTCACAATGCCTCAGACTGGAATCTGAAGGAACCTTTCAGGTGGAGAAGAAAGGGCCAGTTTAGAAAAAGAAAGCGGCTAAGAAGTGGGGGCTCGGTTTCAGAGGCGTTGTGTTGATGCCCCTCATCAAGGAAACGGTGGGGCGCCCTGTGAAATCACCCAGGAGAGAGAGAGAGAGCGAGGGAGAGAGCGAGTAAGAGAGTGAGCGAGGGAAGGGAGCTTGAAACAAAATTAAAAATGCACCATAAATAGGCACAGTGGAAACAATATAGGGGGAGCCCCCCGGTCTTGGGGCCGAGGGGGGGGGGGGGGGTTGCACTGACGGCATCTCGGAGGCTCCCAGCGCCGTGCCCACAGTTCTCCGGGATGACTTGGAGCGGGGGAAGGCTTTGACCGACATCTTATGGGTAAACTTTTGTTAAATGTTTTATTCCTCTGCAGTTGCACAAAAAAATGCTGGGATTTGAATCAGCCTTGCAACTCTGTTCCGGAGAGATAGAATCGGGATAGAGTGTTTAGTGACCTTGGAAACTATTGGATTCCATCTTTGAATATGCGGCGAACGCCAAACTGCCAGCGCACACGACAAGTCTTCACATAACTCATGATTGAAATGTTTGCTAACAGTGCATGTACTGTAGATTTATATCATGTGAATACAAGAGCTTATGAATTCTACACTTTTAAAAGCAAGTTTAAACATAAAACCTCCATCCATACATAAAATAAGGGATGTACTGCACGTGCACCTGAATGTGTCCAAATGTATACCCCAGATCCTGATCGGGTTTCTTAACAAACCAATACCCGTTTGATCGCCCCTCTGACAGGTAGGGAGAATCAAAGTCAACAATGTCAAAATCCCCCCTCACATATATCCTCAGAAACATGAGAGATTGTGACTACTTTAGGACCTCTCACATGACTACCCTAAGAACCAAGGCCGGCTTTGACATTCAAGCAGCAGTCAAGTAGAGACTTGAAAGGAGGGGTTGTGAACCACGAGCGCCCACCTCTACCGCGTACCTGTGTCGTTCCAAGTAACACCCACACACACGTTTCCTCTGAGGAACAAACGTTGACATAGGTCAGGCCAGTTCAAACCGTGCACTGCCCCGTAACAGACCATTTAAGTGAGTTGGCCATCGATTTCTCTTTCCATATATTGAGCTTGAATCGAATAGTGACAAAGGTGTCTCCGATAGGCCCTTAAGGAGGAAGTGGTACCACATGAGAACGAGTGTGCGGACCCCTCACCTGTTCCTGCACACTGAGGAGGAACATCCATGGTGACAGTTCCCTGGCCCCATCTCGATCGGGTACACCGGTAACGAGCGCAGGGAGTTTAACTAGGAAAGGCAAACAGAATGCTTTTTAGGGATTCTTCATCCCATTCTTTGGGGGAATAAATACATTAGGGATGTAAAAAAATAAACAAAGAACATTATTGTATGATACCTGGCTGCGCTCTCGGTTTCCATAGGAAAGTGCCCGGAAACTACAAAGAGGTGCAACTGTTGTTAGTTTAGCTTCTAAAATTGAAACGCTGAATCATGAATTCATCTTCAAAACAAGATAATGTCTCTTACTCTCTCTGATAAGGATTGTGAGACAAGTGCTTCATTCTGTCCACAAACATTGGCATGCTGTTACCCTGTGAATTACAAATCAAAGCAAAGGGAATGTTAAACCCAAGCGGTGCTCAGTCGACCCATTTTGATAAAACAGCCTCCTCCCTGCGTTTTTACCTTGGTGATGATCCGCCTGCAGCCCTTCCTGATGCAGCGGCCAGAAACGCCTGGCAGTTGGTTGAGGCGAGCTTGGATCCCTGCAACACAGTACATTAGAACCCTTACACTCCCTCACTTCTAAAAACTGTGTGTGTTTATGGGGAGGGGAGGGGAGGGGAGGGGAGGGGAGAGGGAGAGGGAGAGGGAGAGGGAGAGAGAGAGAGAGAGAGAGAGATTCGGTCTCCAAATTCGAGGATACAGTTTAATTAACTGAATCCCGCTCTACTGTCTACTTTAACTGGTAGTTTATATTTCACGTTGCACCTTTTTATAGAACTTTGCTGTCTTTCCATTGTTTCATTTTTTTTAAGTGCTTCGGCAATGTAAATGTTTATTCTCCATGCCAATAAAGCTCTTTTGAATTGTGAGAGAGCGTGAGAGTGAGAGGGTGAGAGAGAGGGCGTGGGACACCCAGCCCCACCTCGCTGGGAGGGCCGTGCAGGCTGCAGGAACGTGCGCCTGGACGGGGGCCGCTCGCCCTCCAGGCCCAGAGAGCTGTCCGAGTCCCAGCCGGGCATCAGACCCGCCACACTCGGCCCCGCGCCGCAGTCGCCCTCGAAGAACCAGTCGCTCTGCTCGTCGTCACCTGACACAAGAGGGGATGATGGGATCACTTGGCAGGGTGTACATGTTCATCCACCCTGGCAGACAGGGCTGAACGCTGCTGGCTGGAGTCTTCCGCCCGCAGTGCCCTCCCCCTACAGCATGCTCTGCTCGGGCCTGTCAGTCAGCCGAGCGCATGCAGGGAGCCATGCCTCTCACAGTCAAGGTGTAGTGACAACTGTTAAATCAGCGGCCGCCTGGCCCCACCACAGCTAATGAGATTAGCAAAGGCTTCAGCGCTCATTAGCACGACATGACAACGTCTTATTAGAGTCGCCTGGGCGCCCAGCAACCGAAACTCATTGTATCGGAACTCCCCCCCCCCCCCCCCCCCCCCCCCCGCCCCCCCCCTGCCAACCCAGCCTGGTTCCAGGGTTACTTTTATGGAAGTAAAGTTGACATTCGAGACAGCTCATATTTACATTACAATACAATACCATTGGAAATGCATGTAGGCTGATTGGTACGACATGATTTCTAACGCTGCAAAGCCGCTAAACAGAAGATGACTTCATGGGTTTTTTGAGAACGTATTCTGGGAAAGAAATTATGACTTTAAACTGAAATAGAAAGGTAAAATATATAAAATAATAAGGCACCTTGTCGCCCCTCATCGTTGGTGAACAGGCCAGGGTCACTGCTGCATATACTGCTGGTTTCGCTGCAAAATAAGACAGAGAAATAACAATTACAACCAACATGCATTGTTACATTACAAAGGTTATGTTACATTATACTGTCTAAGGTTACAAATGAATTTGGTTTGCGGTACAATTTCCAAATGTCTCGGCTTCGAGGTCAGACATTTCCGTGTGGCGTACGTAACCGAACGCTGTGAGACACAGCTCTACAGGGCTCCACAATGTCAGCATTCAACATGAAACATTCAATTAGAAAGGGGGCAAAAAAAACAAAGCAAACGTATAAGAGCAGAGGTAGAGGTCGACGTAAATGGAGAACGACACAAAAAGACAGAGTGCTGCTCCGTTCCTCCCCGGCTAGGACGGCAGAGCACAAAGGGCCGGGTGCAGCGCAGTCGCAGGCCGCTGAGTGACATGCACAATCTAATTGAATATCCTCCGCTGTCAGCTCCAATATACTGGAGCCCGCGTTGTGGAGGATGACAGCAGAGAGCGTAGCCCGTTTCACCCCCACCCCCCCCCCCCCCCTCCCTTTTGGGGTCCCCACCCCACCCCACCCCCCACACACACACACACACACACACACACACACACAAAGGGGGAACCCACCAGACGCGCATCCTCACAACAACTGGACAACATCTGCTGTGTTAGGCTGCTGCCACTGCTCCTGCACTGCTCTTTCACTGGCCCTCCCTGCTCCCGACCCCCCACACACCCCGGGCGGACCCCCCCTACAAAACACTCAGTGGGGGCCTCTGCCACTCCAGACGGACCCCCTGGTGTCTCCCTGGCTCTGGTCTTAGCACAGATACGAGGGCCCGGAGATGCGGTCATTGAAGGTCATACGAGACGGGAGTGGGGAGGTAGTTTGTTTAATTATGTATACAAATCCCTTTAAAACGCTTGTCTTAAATATCATCTTAATTTAAACATTTTTGGAAGTTTAAATAATTTGTGCCATTGGTTTGACGAGTTTACTTTATTTTTTTTACATATTTGATTGACACATGGACAAATCCTAGCCACAATTTTTCGGGTCTAAATATACGGCGTTTGAGGACGAGGCGGGCGAAAGAAATTAAAGCCATCTGGAGAGTGGTGCTCTTTCCATTCGGTGGCGGGGTGGTGCTGATGCCTGCTTTGCGTTTTCCTTTGCGTTGATCAGCTTTGACCTTGGCTACGGCGGAGGGAGAGGTGGCCAGGGTCATATCAGAGCTGATAAGGTGCTTTGCCATATTGTCAAGACGCACAGACGTTGCCTGGATCAGACCAGGCTGGGGAGGGAGGGTATGCCAGCCAGATGGTTCCTGAATCATCTCCCCTCAGATACAGCACAGGCAGATGTGTGAGGGACCAGGCCTCTCTGGGGAATATGGAAGATGTAATAAGGAGTCCTGGACCCCCCCCCCCTCGCTCCCCATCCCCCCCACGACAACCCCTTCAGCAAAAACAGCCCCCTGCTCCAGCCTGATTCCCCAGGCTTCCGCTCAGCTGTCCCCAACCTCTGGACACTTAGCCCCTGCATCTGCTGCTCACAGCCCCCCCGCACTCCCTCCGTAGAGGGCACAAGCCAGCTAAATCTATACCGAGCAGAAATGGACCCCTCGGGCTCTCAGCTACGTTTCACAGACTGTCCGCTCCATCACTCAACCACTTGAGCACGCAGGCAGTGCCACAGCGATGGAAGTTAACCGCACACTTTGTGGCGTTTTCCCGATGAGGTGTTGACTCTTTGCACCACAACAGGCATGGCATGAATTACCTTCCCCCTTTGCCTTTGTTGCCGTTTAACTGAGTGATCTGTTTGTGCTTTGCTTTGCTTCGTGTTGCTTTGTTTTCCTTTTTCTTACAGGGGGTGATTCAAGCTGAAGTTCGAAAAGGAATCACAGGTATAAACAATTAATTAGAGACAGCCATTAAGTATTTATCTGTATTAACGGTGTAATGTGGTGTCGCTGGAAGCTACCAAGGGCCGATTGGAGACCGTTTCCATTAAGTACTCCCTAATTAATGCCATGAATAATTGAGGCACCCATTTTTCTTGAAACCAAAAAGAAACACCTCTTCTCGCCCTGCAAGAGTGACCTTTGACAAGAACAGCGGGCAAACAACACTTTTGTTTGGCTGTGCTACTTCCCTAAGAAGGTATCCTTTCAATGTGTGTTCACAGCTTACCCAGATATAAGCCACAAGCCCTTCAGAAGAACCATTCTTTCACCAATCGCAGAAAAATAAGGCAACCTATCTCTGTTACGTCTTAATTAGTTAATATGCCATATGTCCGCAGTGGAAGACAAGGGCAAGAAACTAGATCTAGACTGCAGTCCCTCTATTTTTTAAGGGGCAGAACCAATCAATTTTCCACGAGGCAGCATTGTTTCTACACAAGGCAGCGAGGTGAAGCAAAACAAAGTATCCAGATGAGCACTAATCATTAGGATATAATCCCCAGCTCCTGGGAGAGGCAGACCAGTTTGCACAGAGATTATGGGCCTGCCGCCATTTATTGAGCCCAGGCTCATTCTGCGGAGGAATAAAGAAAGGCCTGAGATGGGGGGGGGGGAGCAAAGTGCTGATAACAATGGATCTGTGGGCTCTTCAAACAAGCCGCCCCAACTCAAATCCATGCCCTCTTCTATGGGCGTCTGATTATAAGGTTATCCCACCCTCCCCGAGCTCCAGTAATTGGATTAGTCTCAGAGATTTATGAAAATGAACTTCAGCAAATGGTGCACAGCTTTACCAAAAAAGTCCTCAGAGTTTTTTTCAAAATAGAAATTACAAAGCGACGGGGCCGGGCGTGAGAGCAAATCACACACAAAGCCTTTGTTTTTGTTTTTCTCGGCGGCGGTGGGATTGTGCAGGCAGCGTCGCCGTAACAACGCACAGCTGGAGGCGGAGGCTGAGCCGTGGAGGACGTCTGCCCACAGGTGAGGCCTGCTTTGCCCGGGCCATCCTGTGTGCCAGGTGGACTATCTGCCAGCCGGCCGGGGCAAGTCTAATCAAGGATGTGGGGGCCAGCTGGAGCAGCAAACATCTGCTCGCCATCCACTTGGGTGGCTAAAGCAAAAAAAAAAAAAAAAAAGAACTGAAAAAAAAACCTGCCCAATATGCACATATGAGCGGTGACCTTGAGGCGAGGAGGACGTTTTTAAAAAAAGACCAGACGCATCATACAAAAAGGTTAATGGGATGAATAGAGATCTGCGGTGGTTAAAAGGCATTTTCAGCAACAGCTACTGAGCCCGACTTCAAATGGGCTGTGCGCTATTGGATTCTCTGTGTTGCTGTTGTACCACTGTCAACCACTCATCACCCCCCCCCCCCCCCAGCCCGTTTCTCCATATCCTTTGGCTGGATGAGGGCTTAAGCATTAGGCCAGACTGTTCAGCCCTCAGTAAAGTGTGGCAGTCTACTGAGCATCATCGCGAGTGAGGGCGCCGTGTGAGAAGGGAGAAATGATTGACAGCGTGCCACAGTGTTCCCATTTATTTCTTCTCCGGAGCTGTTTTCTGTCAGAACGGCTATTGATTTTTCCATAAACTAAGAAAACAAGCACTGTTAAGGGGCCATGGAGGTCAGCACAAATTAAGCCAAAGGATGTCAGGCCTTCTGTAGGCAGCCAATGGGAGACTTCTTAAAGGGGTGCCACAAGAAGAATACCACTGTATCAAGGGCTATCAGACTCTCTGTTTTACCTACTCTACCTTACATTCTGCTCATGGACATCTTTATTCTGTATCTCTATACGTCCTAATACTGTACATGCAGAACCCTAGGAGACGTTTATGCTTTGGGTCAACACTCCTCAGCTAAAGTATTTGCACTCCACAGTATTCCAGTGTCACCTGCTGCCAAAAGACTCAGTAATATTTATAGTTGATTAATCAAATGCACACATGGGAGACACCATTATGGGATTCGGGGACAGGCACCACTTTAATTAACCTAGCCTGTGTGGGAAATTCATTTCAAAGCCAATCAATAGCACTGCAAGTCACTTATTTATTTGTGACAATATATCTGGAAAGGTTATAATGAGCTGGCTGATGCCCCGAGGCACAAGTATCAAAGATCCCTCCCTGGTGATCACCAGCGCTACTGGAGACGGGGATAAAGGGACGATATCATTCATTTTTAATGTCAACTCAATACTTTAAAGCAGAGTGGCATGATTGCCATACATTTTTTGGTTAAGATGAGGACACACTGAACATTGTTAACTGGCTAGATGAAGACAGGCAGTGTAGATCATCCTAAATGTCGACCCTATTTAATTGCTACTGTCTGATACTAGTTATGCACGTGACTTTTATATCATGGGTTTAACTGCCTTGAGTAACTTTCCATGCAGAGGGGGAGGTTTCAGACAGCGTTTTCAGACATCTAACGGTGTAGCGCTTTTACAGTTAGACATCTTTTTTGTTTCAAAATTGTAAAACAATTAGTAAGATAAAGGGTTGTATTTTTTTATAATCGTGTTGAAAAAGTGATAAAGTGTCGCTACAGACCAAGTCACAATTTGATTAAATTTTTTAATAATAATAATAATTTAATTTGAGCTATCAAAGTGGCTCTTATTGTATGTTGTACGTCCTTGGACTTAAAATAGTACTTGGCATTGTGTAGCATCTTATCCAAGCTATCTTTGTTGCATACCTAGCAGTTGTTAGTGATTGGCACTTGGTTCTATGAACATCCTTACTGTACCAACAGCGATATATTGTTGTACTTAGTGTTAGTTTCTTTGGATAAAAGCGTCTGCCAAATGCCCTAAATGTAAATATATAGTTCACTATACGCATTCCCGAGCCTGCTGTTTTCCCTTCCTACAGCCTGTTAAGACCTTACCCTTCAGACATGCTCTCATCCGACGCGTCTCGCTGCTCCTGGGCCTCCAGGATGATCTTATCCTTCCAGCACTCGGAGGCCAGAAGACCCACTCCCTCCGCCTGGAGGTTCACGTTCGCCCGGCTCCAGCCGGCCGCCCCCCCCTTCTTCATCCCCGAGAGCCTCTGCTGCTTCTTCTTGGACGATGACCTGTGCCTGAACGCCGCCTCTCTCTCCACACCCGACACCTTCAGCGTCCGCTGCAGCCGGAACATCACATCGGAGGTCATGCGCTTCACCTTCCGACGTCTCCGGAGTGGACGTCCCGGGGTGTTCTCCGTGAAGGAGTCCGACTCCGGCCAGGAGTGTTGTCTGGACCGCACCGGGTCCCTGGTGAAGGAGTGCCAGCGGTGGGTCACCACCATGTCGTCAGAGTCGCTGTAGTTGGCGGCGGAGACGGAGGCCGTGGTGGTGGTGGTGGTGGTGGTGGTGGACGGTGCTCGGGTGGAGCTCCCCCTGCAGTCCTTGGCGCCCTCGTCCAGGCTGGAATCGGAGGCCGCGCTCAGGCAGCGTCGGAGCTGCAGGAGGTGCAGGGAGGGGTTGCAGCGGCGCTTGCGGTCCCTGCGGCGGCGGATCTGCCTGCGTTGCCGCCGCAGTGGGCTGAGAACCATCTCCTTCCACAAGTGGCCTAGGTTGTTCTGCTCAGAGGTCTGCTCCAGCGCAGACACCAGGTCGTGCACCAGCTCATCCATCACGCCGCTGAAACAAACAACAGGAGTCCAGGGAGTAAACATGCTTGTTCTCTATAAGGTGCTAGACAAAGAAGAGGAGCCAAGAGACTGGGTTAACTGGTTCTGTATCAGAAACGAAACAAAGGCGAGGAGAACAGAGAGCAATAACACTGGTGATACATAAGAAATGAAACAAAGAAGATGGTGCCAGAGAGCAGACATACTGGTGCGCAATAGGAAAAATTTGAGGAAGAGTATCACATTTACACTCGCTCACAGTAATCAAGGGCAAAATAACTAGCATGTTATGACTGCATTGGCAACCTACGTTCTTGGTGAAAGGGTCAGTGCGTTAGTCTGTAACACGTCTATTGTGATCGTGTCTCGGGAAAGAAACTCAATAAACCTTAATAAACGTTTCACAATAACAGAGCAAAAAGCTTTGTTAGACTAATTTCTGTGTCACAGAAGTGGATACTGTAGAGAAGATATTAGGGGGGAAACACGACAGAGCACAGTGAGTGAGGGACTGGCTTACGTAATAAAGGGGAAATGACTGCAATGGACGGACGTTTGTTGTCGTCCCGAGTCCGAGTCGTTGCATATTCATAGCATTGCGGACCTAAGAGGGAAACCGCTGCATAAAACGACGCAGCTGAATGCACGTGAATCGGGACGACGGGCGCGAGGGGGTTTGTTATGCTCTCGTGAGCAGCAGACGGTTACATAACACGACAACACGTGATGTCAGCACGAGCGTGACTGCAACCCCGTGTAACGTTCGTGAATTCTACGTTTCGGTGACGTACGTTGATTAACAGCGTAGGGAATACACTAAATATTCGACAACACTCGCTATACGGGAAATAATGTGAGGTGATATAGATAGAAAAACAGGGGTTCCGCATCCACTCACCAGTCGCAGCTCGGACTGTTTTGTTTTCTTCCCAGCTGTAGATGTAGACGTACTTCCGGTCCAATGTCAACACATGAAGTAACTTCCGCCTAGCTGTCATTTCTCCTCCCGAACAACCAGGAAGTATCAGAGTTCACTGTTAGAGCTATAATTTTTTATAATACTGATAAAAATAATTTTTCAATTAACTAAGTTATGAATATCATGTGTACTGATGGCCAAAGGCGTCCTGGATGACTGTGGGCTTATTCAGCCCCAGGAAATGTTTAAATTGGAAGTCAAGCCTTCATGTTAACCTATAGAATCATTGTATTCATTTCTCAATACATAATGATAAGCCGTGTTTAATGTGTGCCAAATTGTACAACGCGTTTTAATGCCTTTTTTATCCAAACCTCTTAAAACAATAGTGGAGTAATAGGCTACGTGTTTTACGATGTCTAGCTACTCGTGGTAATAAAGGATTGTCTGAGCGCCTATGTGTGGTCGAATAAAGCAAAAAGTAATTCACCACTTCTTTCATCTCCCAGACGAAGGCAAGCCAAAATAAGAAAAAAATGAAACTGAAAATGAGTACAAAAGCTATTTAATCTCTCATCTTTCTCTTAATAACGGCAAATTTCCCCATTGGCCCACGGGAGAGGGGTCTTTCTGTGCTGCTTCCACCTTATCTGGCGCCGCCATATTTCAGCCTGCTGAGTGGCTCCCCCAGTACCCAGCCCCCAGCCTCCTCTGGACCGGGCCTGTGGGGAAGCTGGGCTCCTGGGCCTGCTACCATTGTCCTGGCCTGGGAGGCAGTCCACTGAGAGAATCCAAAGCGGGAGTGTGGAAATGAGAAGAGAAAAATGTCACCCACTGCTTCCTTAAGTGTCAGCTTTTCACAAGCAAACATATCAGAAACAGAGCCCCTTTTCAGAGGCAGTAATTAGCAATTTCGAAAGCTTGCCCCCTCAGGATATACAGTTTCAATTTAGTTAGCAGCTTCGGATTCTTAGGCACTTAATATTCATTGTTTCTTCCATCTTTCCAATTTATCCACGTACATTGTCTAGTCTTTCACTGATGATAAAGTGTTTTTATCGGTCGTGTAATTCTTCTTTTCAATGAGCCCTTTGCTAGAGAAGTTAATTTTAATAAATAATTTTCAAAGGGATTTGCAAAGTATGTGTGGGATATGATAGCAGAGTGCTCTTCAAGAAGGGCCAGGCCAAATATCTTACGGTGCTCAGCACTGCTTCATTGATTACGTCTTGGTGTGTGGAACTGAGATAAACTTACCAGCCTGTTTTGTTGAAGAAAAACCCTCTGTAAATACAATCATGGATACAACATATAGGTATGCCTATTTATGTCAAACATAGAGCAGAAATCGAAGATTGATGTTCTATTGGAAGAATTATGGGCCAAAATCTGCATGTTTTTTACCACAGCATTGAGTCTTTTGACAAAATATAAATATATAATCATGTAATGTTATTATTACTTCAACAATTGCGCAACATGACGAGAATTGTATATTGGCTGCTGGTACTGATGACGGAAATGTGGTACCATTGCGTGGAGGCATAGATAACGCAGGATGTTTGCAGACTCTTTAATAAGCCAAACCACAGATAGACAATCCTTCCTCTAGGGGTGGCGATGCACTTATCTGTTCCACCATAGAGCCTTTGTTAAAAAAAAATGGTGCCATTTCCATTCATTTGCAATCAGCTTTGTCTAATAGAAATAATTGATTTTAGCCTCCTACCGACGAGTGAAAAAAAGGACTTTGATTAAACATTTTGTCTCAAAATCTCAATTCTGAGAGGCCCCCCTCACCACCATCACACCCCCCCCTTCCCCGATCAACACTTGAGGAAAATAGGCGACTCATTAAAGAGAGAAGAAGAAAGTAGCGAGCGACGTGAGAAGAGGAACAGGGAATGAAATAATGAATTGGAGTGCGAGTGAGCTATCTTTCCCTAGCAGAGCGCCACTAGGGAGGCAAACTCCCAGCCACCAGAAATGAGCTACCTATCTGTGAAGGGGAGTGACTGCTCCATCCTATTTGATTTGGCTCCGCTATCATCTCTTAAGAAGATGTCAGCCTTGCTTCGTCTAATGCTCTGAGCCTTTATCAACCCTGAGACGATTTCCCTTCACCCCCCTCCCCATGTTTTTTTATTACAAAAAGCAGAGAGAGAGAGAGAGAGAGAGAAGCATTTCAGTGCCTTTCGGGGACCCACACCAAAGAATGAGTGTTATGCGATAGAAAGGGGGCTTGTTAAATAGATCTGTCTATTTGTATGGTAATAATGATCGCTTAAAGACCCACCGCTCCGTGACTTGTAAGTACAAGGAAACAAATCTGTATTCGTGTATTGCGTTAACGTTCCTCTCCAAACGACCTTGTGAAACTTTTGCTTGGTTAAAAAATGAACAGGGTGCAGGAGTTGTTGTGGTGGTTGTGTGCGTGGGTGTGTGGCTGTGTGAAGGGTTTGCATGTTTGTGTAGAATGTTTAAGCCTTCACCTGTGGGCTGAACCAAAACTTACTTTAAGTCTTTTATTTTCAATAATTATAATCAAATAGCCGGTTGTGAGGATGTCAATTCTCCAATCCATTATACTGTCACTTACTAACTGTGCTTTTTTCTTTCAGGTGTCAAAACTCAGCCGCATCGACTTACGAACCAAACATCCCTCATTAGAATTCAAAGGCCCTGGATATTGCTCCCAGGTGGCATTACCTATTAACAGAATAATCAGGAAATCATGTCCATAAGCCAACGGAGCGTTGCGTTGATGTCGAGCAGATCCAACAAGCAGTGCAGTTGTGTTGCTGTTGCGTGCAGCAGGGAGAACCCCCAGTATATTGTTCTCAATTGTCTCATTTCCAACACTGATCGTTTGACAACAAGCTGCTCCACAAGTACCCGTTTGACAGGTTGATTTGGTGGGGTGAAGAGAGCCGACGCAAAGCTCCGTTATTTAATTCTCCATTTGCCCTTTTAGCATCTAATTGGCCTGTTGGTATAGACAGCTGGCCGACGGAGTCTAGTCGGCAGTGGGAAAAGAACAAGATAGAACGTGAAGTCTCGCCATTACTGACTTCACTGCAGTAATGCATATATGATGTTATAAAATCACAAAAATATAAATAAAGTTTGTTTTTATCCAAAGCTCCACTGTAAATGGGTGCTTATTTATTATTGTGGATGTTGTCATTAAATCAATATAGCCAAATTAGCTTTGTAATATAATGACAAGTATCTCAATGTTTTCACTCCTTGAATCCAAACCATGCGTGGCTTATGAATTCAAGGGGCCGCCTGTATTTCTATCCTAGTACTAGTACTAGGCTGCTGTTAAAATGCCTTTTGATCTCCACAATCAGGCAGCATTAATTGGAATACTGTTATGGGACGATATGTATGACATTATATCAGTCATATCAGCTAAGACGAATGTTGATAAAAAGTTGGCATCTCTTTTGTTGTTGACATGCTAGTGGGAAACAATACAGAATCGCAAAGACAAAATAGATGGCAGATTAAATCATGCAATTTCGATTAATATTTTTTTTTTATTATTTCTCACATGCTCAAAAGTTCCTCTGAGCTCCAGAAGGATGGTTTTGCTGAACCAAACCCGGCTTGAGGAGCAGCATGGAGCTGAGGAAGATGATGTGGCTGTCTGGGCTCACCCTGGAAGCACTAGAGGCTGCCTAATTGGCCGGGCAAATTAATCAGAGAGAGTCAGAGCTTTCAGAGGAAAGGAGAATGTGAGCAGCAATTATGGCTGATTACTTTGAAAGATGTCAATATGTTAGGGCAGCACATTTCAATTTGAAATAATGTATATTTAATCCTCTTATTTTTGCCATTAAAATGCTGCTTATGTTACTGCTGTCTTTAAGGTCCTCACCTGTAACGTGACTGATGCACTTTTAACTGAAGCGTTTTAACGGCTCTCCGCCACAATGTCTGTATATGTGGACTCATCAGCTCATATGTAATTGTAATTATATAACGAACAACATTAAATGTAATAAATGTTTTCAAGCTATTATATTTCTTAATTTTTTTCTGCAGTGTATTTTTTGTTGGTTGATTGAATAATAAATGTTTCACTAAGGCTTTAATGAAGTGGAACATAGTGCTTCAAAGACATGTGAATACTGTTTTTAAATTAAATGTATCTGGCCTTTCATATTGTGTTAGTGTGCCGCTCTTCCTTTGAGTGTTTACATGGAAATGTAGTGTACAAACATTTTCTATGAGCACTATTTTGGAATTCAGACTTTTGTTTACAAGTTAAACTTGTGGATCTCTCCTATACCTAGAATGACATAATCTATCCAGGAACTGTAAGTACAATTAAAGGACATACTTGTGGAAAGGCTATCATCTCAATGGTGACGAGGGCCTTCTGCCAACAGCTAAATATGTGTTGTCAATATTAGTTATTTAAGTAAATGTCAAATAGTCTCTCTATTCATTTTTGTCCCATGCTATTTCCTGAGTCAATTTTTTTTGTCTCAGGAAAAAATGTACTCAGGAAATAGCATGGGCAGTTTCTCCATTTACAACTAAATGAACAACAATCTAAACAAAGGACATATTCCAAACCTAAACCAAAACCTCCAAACAGGAATACCCATGAGATATCTTTCCAGCATGGTTATTTTCTTTTTAACCTCTCCCTTTTCTTCTCAGCAAGGAGAGCATTAAGAGAAGAATAGTGGGAATGGAAGATTCATGATGCTACTGGAGCTCATTCCTCGGCTAGGGGGACCCATGCTTGACCCTTGAGTCTCCACCACCCCTGGTGCTATCGTCCAGCCCTGTAAAGCCCAGGCCTGGGCTCCCAGAATGGCCTTCCCCAGCACTGCTCACCCATTTCCATTTATCTGCTGGGATAACTATAAAAATCTGTCAGCAGGCAGGGTGGGTTTCTCGCTCTGCCCCAGCTCCAGCTGGCAGATTGAGAGCCCACTGTAATGCCGGAGTCTGTTTTTATTATTCTTGCTGGGGGAACACTATTTCATCAAGTGCATGATTCCACACAGGGGAAGAGATACCCCCGGCCCGGCTATATTTCTTCCAATCAAACATTCCAAGGGGAAAAAATGAGTGGGTGCCATCAAATCCCAGAATAATGCTGCCAGATTTTATGTAAAAAGAAGGACTGATGGACAAATACAGGAAGGCAAGACAAGTTTAATGACGTGTGTTCAGGAGCTGAGATTGGAAAACTGACAGAGAAAAGCAGCCTCTTTGGCGGAATATAAATTGTTGTGCGCTGTAAAAAGGCTTTTATCTGGAGTGAATATGGTGCGTAATACACAGGTCAGGGTTAAGTCATTTTCTCCGGCAAGTTAAGCGAATAATGAAGGCGAGGCGGCGCGGAGAGGAGCTCTGCTACTGCCAGTTTGTCTTCATTTATTATGCCAAATCTCATGATTTTGGCGTGGGCGCGCTGAGTGCTCTGGCGTGCACCAGTGGACGACATATCGCTTAATTTACACAAGGTAATGAAAGCCGGGAATGGGAGGACAAAACAATTTACCTGCTGACATGGGAAGAAGTGATTTGCGAACACGGGGGTGAGCGAAAGAGCAGGCAGGGGGCCAGGGCCGGAGGACGGGGAGGGGGGACCGCCGGGCACGGGGGTGGGGGGGGGGGGGGGGGGGGGGGGGGAAGAGAGAGAGAGAGAGAGAGAGAGGAGAGAGAGAGAGAGAGAGAGAGAGAGAGAGAGAGAGAGAGAGAGAGAGAGAGAGAGAGAGAGAGACAGACAGACAGACAGAATAAGATAGACAAAGGGGGAGAGAGGAGGAGGAGGGAGGGTGACAGGGGGAGAGAGGGGGAGAGAAAAGAGGTGGCTGAAAGAAAAAAAAGACACAGCGCAGGTGAGAATTGAAAGGGAGTAAGAAGGTCCACTCTGCTTTCAACCTCTGAACCCTCAATGATGGTAACAATAAGACTACAGTAAACTCAGTCTTTTCCCCTATTTTCTCCTCTTTCTCACATTCTTTTTTTTTCCCCTCTCACACTCTCTCCCGATCTTTCCTTCTGTCCTTCTCACACTCTTGTTTCCTTGCCTCACCTGCTCGCCTAACACACACACATACACACTCGCACAAGACACCCCCACACACACACCTACAACCCACACACACATACACAACACACACACACACACAGAAACACACGCAATCAGAGGCGAAATTGACCTCAAACCTGATGGAGGGCCAGCGCTGACAAGGCCCTTGTTTTGAGCCCGTCATCCTTCCAATTGTAATCACTTATTATAGAGGCCCTTGTGTAGAGGGGGGGGGGGGGCTTGGGAAATAATCAGACTGTTCTCCTGCAACAGGACTTCATTTAGCCGGTCAGACATTCTCTGACTGCAGTCTTGAATTCATACCGTCCCTCTCTGGGTCGGTGAAAAAAACCTATATAATACTCACTGCACATTTGGCGACATGCAGTGATCTATTGTGAACATAGATTAGAATACAACATACAATTAAGAATTCAGTTGAGCACTGAGCACATCACTAAGGTACAATCACTTAATAAGTCATCCAATATCACGATGAGGCCTTATGTACCTTTACCGTTTACGCAGAGAATTTATTTATCGCTATTCCACATAATCACATCACCAACAAGAAAATAAAACGGACTGGGAGCTCTTGGAGGTACATAAAGATCCGCTTCCCAATTGGAAGCGGCGATGACAGCCAATCACTTGACAGAGTCTGAGGTGGTGGTGCGGAGGACTGGCCGTTCAGATGATGGCCTTTCACCCCGGCAGAGAGGCACTGGCTGGGCACACACTGCCTGATAGCGGAGCTGCAGAGCCGGCTCCACTGTAATTTTCCAATCACCAGCCCTTCAGGCCGGGGCCACTCCTTAGGGCAGTAAGATCAGATGAGCACCGGCATTTTCTTTTGTAAGAGGCCAAACTCTATTTGTCTGCTCACAGGAACAAAAAAACAATCAGGGAACAGAGAGGAGAGACTGGAGACTTATTCTCTTTTTTTCATTCTCACTGGAGAGGGTCCAAGGGGGGTGGGGAGGGGGAGGAGAGTGGCAATGGAAAACCTTGCTTGCTACAGACTCAGCCTCTCTCTCTCCCTCTCTCTCTCTCTCTCTCTCTCTCTCAGTCTGTGTACGCCTCTCTCTCTCTCTCTCTCTCTCTCTCTCTCTGTATGCGTATGCCTCTCTCTCTCTCTCTGTATGTGTATGCCTCTCTCTCTCTCTCTCTCTCTCTCTCTCTTTCTCTCT
>NC_082386.1:11350649-11373149 GCF_031168955.1 Gadus macrocephalus
GTGACCAGAGGCGAAAGGCTTCAGAGAGCCTTTCGTAGCAGTGATGTGAGTGCCGCTGCTTGAATCTGCTTGATTCCCAGCAGACTAAAGCAGGACTGGGAGGGACCAGAAGCTTCAACCTCCTTAACCCGAGCAGACACAGGCAGCGGGCCCTCACCTCCTTCGTCGTCCGAGCCGTGGGGGGTCTGTGGCTGCAGGCGTCGGCTATGGACACAGGAAGTTTTAAAGTGTGTCTTAATTCAAACATTCCATAAATTGAATCCCCCCAAAAATAGAAAGAGCTGCCATCCCTGCTGATCATCCCTCTTCTCTGTCCTGTCACGAGACGGAGAGAAGGCTCTCCGTCAGTGAAAGGCTGAATGACACTTGCCTGTCCCTCGCTACGCTGCTATGGGACTCTGTGTGGGACAGGGTGGGATCGCCTTTGTTTGTTTCAGAATGGATCAAGAATAATGTATTAAATAAATACAAAGCTTTGCAATTACGCAATGTGATAGGACGAAGTCGGGTACATCTGAGGGACTTTTACTGAATAGGACAGCAGCAAAATGTGTGTGAAGCTTGTTTGGTGCGATACACAGACCACCATGTCCTCTAAAGCACCCCAGCCTCTACTTCCAGAGATATGTACTCCAGTGCCCCCAATGACAGCAGGGAGTGAAACGAAAAAAATGCATGAAAATGAGGAGTTGGCTCCCAACAGCAATGAAAGTGGTGACAAGTCAGTCACGCTTGTGCTGTTGTGTTTTTTTCCCCCTTGTTTTTTAATCATGTTAAGTGATTTTTCTTGGAAGGCGAGGATTAGTTGTAACCAAGGACGATTTTTAGAGTACTGCCCCCCAATTTGCACTTTACGGCGACAGGGGAAACGACGAAACGACGAACAAAGAAACACACAAATTAAGTAATTATTCCATCCCGCGCGGAAACTAAATCCAGCATTCCATCCAATCAGCGGTTCTCTGGGATGATAAAGACACATGGGAGCTACTCACTCCTCCTGGTCCTCCAACGCTGGTCTTCTGGAGGATCTGGAGTGATGACAATTAATAGACAAACATCAATAAAACCAAGCCGAAACGTCGGACTAATCAGAAATAAAAAAACACATGCAGGAGAAAGAAACGCTGATGTGTAAAATAATTTGGAGAATGACAACCCCCCCCACATTGTTTTAAAACCCAACAGCTTCTTTCTTTTATTGATAATACTGCTCACGGTAGGGTAGGGCACAGTAATGCATAGAGTTGATATGGTTGAATCCTCTTCATGCCTCTACCCCATCTGCTAGCCACCCAACAATGCTCTCTCTTCAGACCTCTCTCTATGTGCACTGGCCAGCTTGACTGAGGAAAACCCAGCCCCAAATAATTGCCTTTTCGCCCTTTGACAAATCGCTTCATTTTCTGTTGTTGGTTTGTTTTGTTAAATAAAACACGAGTTCCCCAAAACGAAATGTCCACATCATTTAATTTAAATCAAAGAAGAAACAAACGAGGCAGCACCCAACAGTTCATTTAAATAGCGTTACGTATTACTGAAAATGTACCAATTAAAATCATAAGAAGCTTAATAAACTGTTTATTGATGTGTGTGGTTGTCAGGTCAACACCCTAACCCCTTTCTAATTCTTTCATTTCTTTTATATATATTACGATATATTTATTCTGCTTACTCTCCTGGTTAGCTACTGCCCCCTACTGGTATTAAAGGTAAACTATATCAAACAGTTCATATATTCTTCTTTAAGCTCAACATTTGTATGCATTCTTTAAATGAAGATAAGCTGCCAAAATGCAAGCTGATAGAGCCATTTAAGTTTACATTATAAATTAAGATCTGGGCTGAATGGTTTAAAATCAGTCGTGGCTGGTTGGAACACAGGACAACATCCCTGCCCAAGAGCCTTCGATTGATCAAAATTCCCAAATCTAAATCGCCAAAAATTCATGGATGGATTTTACATTTTCCTTTATCAAAAAAATTTACAAAACCAAAAACCAAAAACAACCCAATCCCCCTCTCTTGCCCTCGCTTTAGGCCTATAACAACGTGCTCGTAGCGTCCCACCAGGAAGGGTGGCTTGGGCCACCTGCAGCCGCCCTTGGCCCGGTGTCCTGGCTAGGGGGCGGAGGGTGACGGCACTTAAAGGAACATTAGCGCTGCCTTGATTAAGACTCATGTACGCTGAGGTGACAGACACGGCGAAAACTGTCTGGGGGAAGGAAAAAAAGAAAGTTGGTAGGGATAAAATATATTGTGACAACCCGGCTTCAAAGGTTCATCAATAAACCGACAGATCATTTAGTGTCAATTAGGAGTGATAGATCGACAAATCCGGGGATTTCGGCGCCGGGATTAGGAGCAAGGAGGGCTGGCCTGATTGAGCACGAGGGGTGACATTGAGGAGAGGGACCTTGTCCGCTCCGGTGGGGGCCATTACTTACTTTGTTTTACAGAGGATCAATGCACGGATAGAAAAAAAACTTTGTTTAACACTTCCTGCACTTCAATCTCCTTGAGCGGAGGAATCACGTCGGGGTGACACGAACGCAGGGTGAGCGACTCCCTGACCTTCACTGGTAGAAAACCAAGACCTATTGAGCTCCCTCTCTCTCTCTCTCTGTGCTGGAAACTGCAGAATACTGCGGGTTTCATGCAGAATACCGCAGAGTATGAGGTTTTACAAGACATGGAGTAGAAGGAGTAAGTGGAAAGCAGTACAGTACAGAAATCATAAGTTGCTGTAGCTTTTTCCCCACATAATATTTAATCATTTTTGGATTGAAAAAAAAAAAGAAAACAGCAGGTTTTAGTCAACCACTCCCGATATTTGCTATGCAAATCCCGAAGAGGCTGTCCCTCTGTATATGGCAGGAAGGCTGCTCGTTGGCCTCCTCTCCGGCGTGGAGGAGAGCGGACAGCGGCGGTACAGGAGGTGATTAAGTGGCCCGGGCCCCTGGTGATGAAGTAGCTCGCTGACTAACAGTGCCCTCCTGTGGCTGATGCATTAACCATGTCAATTACCCGCTCCCCCGCCGATGAAGACGAATGACGGGCGACCTGCCCGGACAGGCTCCCCCTAACCTTGTTGATTCGCCGCGCCGCCACTGCCAAATATGCCCTGATAAATAAGCTCATTGGAGGGTCCATTAATAACACAACACTGCAGCCGCCGTGGCATTCCCGCCTTTTTTTGGGTTTGTTTTGCCTGCGTTTCGCCTGACAAACCTGGGTGCAAGCGAAGGGGTAAGATGATGTAAATTATTTTAGTCTATGCTATATTTCGAACACATGATTCAAGCGAACATCATTACATCATTGGACAACACATTTGTAGAGCGTACACAAGTTATGAATAGCTTCCTCTACACATAGTGGCCAACACAACACCATATACAGTCCCATGAGTTTGAAGATCAGTCAGACACTACAAACATTCCCCCCCAAGCCAAGACGGGCCGAAGGCTTACCTGGGTAAATTAAAACCTGTAGGTGTGGTTTATGACCATTCCGCTCACTTCTAAAATAAACTGAATTCTTACCTCGAGAGATCGAGAGATGCTTCATGAACCACCTCCAGAACACATGCTTGTTTACCTTGTGTCTCTGAATAAACCACGGGTTGAACATTTACCACTCTCCGAGTAATACCTAACCCGAAACAAACACGATACCACAAAAGGATCAAATTGGTTATTCATCAAAGGGAACCAGACTCACTTGGCAGAACCGGCTCCAGAGCTGTCCTCGGCCCAGCCGCCCTGCCTGCGGACGGATTTCGGAGGGCCCGCCTGGAAGGAAGGACCGGCATTAGGAAACAACCATACTCATGTTCAGGTACAGCATTGTCGGTCCCAGAGTCTCCTTTAAAGGAGCACTGTGTAACGTGTCGAATGACGTCGGACAGGAAGAGGAATAGTCGACATGCTGATACGTGAATGATGTGAAATGTATTAGTTCCATGAGGACATCCGTCCTGGATCTGGTTAGTTCCGTATGCAGAGGTAAATTATGCTATGGTCTTGTGAAGCTCCACTGGTGGATCGTGGCTTCATCACTGCCAGGGTTAGGGGCTTAATTATGCCCCGGCGTATATTTAGATGTATTATTTATAATACAACTTCATAAATAATCATACATACGCGCCCAGCTCTGATAGGTAATGTCAATTCTGACCTCTGGCTTAGGATCTGTTCTGGTTAGCCTGAGCTGAACGAGAGCTGAATTCAAAGTGAATCATTGAATAAACTAAGACTTGTACACAGTGCTACTTCAAAAGGAGAACTTAAGATTTCATATTGCAAGGGTAAAGAATCACATCAAGCACACACACCCACTCCAGCACACAGACTGTATAAAAGGATTTGTTTTAAATGATTGATTTATAAACAAAAAGGACACAGAGAACAAAAGGTTCAAAACTTAGCCCACCCAGGTTGGCTTTCTCATAAGTCTGATGCACAACCGTGTGCAAGGATGGAAATCGAGCTTCACAGCCTCCCTCAGATAATTAAGACATTGTACTCGGTCGATAGAGTTAAACTTTTACTTCACTATTATAAAAAGGGTTCACAACCCATTGTTGCATACTTACAATACTGAACATAAGTTACACAAACACTGCTGGCTGGTGAGTGCAGCTCCACAGTCGGGGCTATATGGAGACCATTGTGTTGTTTATTGTGGTTTTCAATGCTACTCAATCTCAGCGCACGCACACATGGGGAGAAAGAGTGTGGGAACTGTCACACAAACAACGGTCAGGGGGGGCTGCAGAGTTTGACCTAAAATAGCTCTGCAGCAAGAACAACAACCGAAAGAGCCCTCCTCTCCTCATTCTTTGATTCCGACATAGCGCTGAAAATAGTCCATTGAGTTTGCATGGCGGTCCGGGGGCCGGCTGGTCTTGCAGAACGCCACTTGAATGAATGAATTCCACAGAGCATGCTCGGGGCGGGCGCTGGACTAATGCATTAGCAGCGAGCACAACATTTCTCATTTCCAAATTGGGTCTGCGGAGGACAAAGTGGCCAGAAAGAATTTCTTTCGTTCAACATGAAATAGGAAATAATCTCTCATGGCTAGCCCCTTCACTAAACTCATTTATAAATCTGAATGTCAGGAGGAAGTGAGTGGGACAGGCCGAGGGGAGGCCTACTCTAGTGGATTGCTTGCATGTTGCTGCTGAACCGAACAGCCAAGACGGGATAAATCCACAAATTCAAGCAATTAGTAATTAAATCTTGAAAAAAGCAATAGGGGTGATTAAAAGAAGAAACCTGGAGAGTGCTATGCAAAGGGTACTTAACAAACCTATATAATAGCATAGTCATGATTTACATCGATGCCTAATTGATGACTCACTTTGAAGTGAACCTATTAGGCTATAATGTATAATTAAAGCAGTTTCATTCATTTGAATTGCTGACCAAGACTATGAATAAATCAATATAATATCACCAGGCAACTGAAGAGAAACAGTTCTTTTTCGAACCTAAAGAAACATTTACGTAGTACAGCTTATCGTAGCAGAATAAATTATCACATTGAACAATTAGTCTGAATGTTGTGGCATGCATAGTATCCAGTCAACAAGGATGTTGTGGCCAATACACTCCATGCCCAAATATGATGCTAAATAACCCTGGTTAAATGGAATCGGATGCTCGAGCAATTAGCTCAGCCTTCCTCTTCCCTAATTTTGGATCCTCCGACAATCTCTCTGGGGACAGACATTTGCGGTTGTCAAACCCTACGAAATAAGTGAAAATAATTTAGCCTGTCGTTCCTTCTGTCTTGAAAGGATGTCAAGAATGTGGCCAATCAGTTGGGTATTTTAGAGGGCCCGCACTGATGAACGAAGTCTGCAAATAAACTTCCCCAAGTCCCACGACATTCTCGAAAAATGTATTGCATGTATTGCAGCGGGTCAGAGAGGGCGCGGGAATACTGTTCTTACATTAGGGAAGTTGGCCTAATTTGGGAACGTTAGCACACAGCCCAAGTATTGCTGGAATTCATTCTTCTTGCTTCGGGAATGTTGGCTGGCTCGCAGTATGCCAGCGTGGGGCAGGGAGGGAACGTCGTGAGGTAGTTTAATGCCTTCACTCATGTGACATGTGAGAGAATTTCATGATGACTTACCAATTATGGAAGCAAAAAAAAGGCGGTTTTGTTTGCCAATTTGGTCTGCATTAAAAAAAATTGTTTGGGGGAACTGTCAGCGCCCCCATCTGACGTGGAGTTTCTCTGAGCGCCAATCGGAAGGGCACTATATTGTCGCAGGAAGCCACGATGGTGTTTGATGTAACCATGTCTAAACTTTAGTACGGTCCAAAGCATCAGGTGTGTAACTATGGTTCACAGTTACATACACAGCACATACAATAAGCTAAAAAGGGCGAGACATTGTACACAGGTATCATAATACTTAACCAATGAATTGTTGGCAGGACATCTTGTAATAGATCAGAAATGACTGTGTACTTTATTAAGCCGTCACATGGCTACCATGATTTGGCGGCAGGAACAATGCTGCCCTGCTATACCAGCCGACACAGAGGCATGGCAGGGAGTTTATGAATAGTTTTTTACAACACAAGGGCTTCTGCCCATATCTAGATTAGGATAGCTGGGCACTATTTTAGGACTATACATGGGCTGAGACTTCATCAGAGTTCAATAGGTTGACAAGCCAAGCCTAAGTATGCAGTAAGAATTGGTCTCCTGGTATTACATTTGGACACATACACAATACACAATAGGATGACTTTGAAGAGGCTTAGTGTGATGATCATGAAGAGGATTTCTTCTGAAGAAGGTAGCAAACACCATGACTACTGCTTTGTAACTTTATACCATCAATAGCCAGGTAGAGACTTACGGAGTAGATTAAGCCATATAGAAAATTCACCTTGAAATTTGAGAAGCATTTAAAAGAAGTCTGAATATCAGTGGACCGAAAAATAAAAACAAGAAAGTAGTGGAATGCTCTGACATGTTGTCGATGGTATAAAGCCATTTTCTGAAGCTCTAGAAAGACAATTCAAGCTACAATTCACCGTTTCAGTCACGCTACCTACATCCTCCTCGTCCTTGAAACCATGCATGGAAGAAAAGCAAAATCAGACATGATTACTTTTAACTCTGAAGTGAAATCTTGACCACAAGTCACATGACACTAATCCACCAATGAAGGTGTGACCGCCTACCTCTCCAGCAGAGGTGGAGGAGGACTTTCGGAGGGGACGGGACTCATCGAGGGGGGTTTGCTCTGCGGCTTGCCGGGCCCTGCGGCCTGTCTTCGCAACCTGAAGGAATTCACCAAGATGGGAGAAACAACACAAACAGTGGCTTGGTTATAACTTAGCAACTAGGTACAACTCAACTCAAAGAAAACACATATTATTCTAGTCCAGTCCCAAGAAGCAATCACAAGCAAACATAACTTTTGCTATTTAGATTTATTGAACAGCAAAGGGAATATTCCAAACGTAAAAGAAAATGTTTCATTGATTCATTTCTGTAAGCAATAACTCAATTTAAAATAAATCCTTTATTTAGTAAAGTGTAGAAGTGATCAAAGAAGCCATTTATTACCATAAAGAAGGCAGTATACTTTGAACATGTATATACTGCCCTAGTGGGGGCTAACTTGGGGATGGATGCGGCTCATTTTCAGAATATAAAATATAACGCCATTGCATTCATATACATTTCTTGTTACAATATGTAGCAGAATGCAATAACCTGAGAGACGCCCGTTAGATAATGAGTTTTAGACGCGTTGTTTTGTTAGTGCCCCCTGCCCAGCTGACCCCATCCGCAGCTAGAGGAAAAACGCAAAGCAGTGACGTCCCTCTTCTGCTTCTTGATTTAACGTGAGGCCCTACACATATCACGTCCCTACACACAAACACTACCCACAAAAACGACACACATGCACTACACACAAGCACATGGTTTACAGAACAACAGTGAGATGAGATATCTGGACCACAGTGCCTTGTCTCAGCTTCTTCATGTAACGTGAGGCCCCCACAGTACTACACACAAGCACATTATATAGATGATAGAATAACGGTATCGAAGGTGGTCAACAAGCACAGTCGGCGTTCATTTAAATAAGAACGGTGATAAAGTATCTCCCTCCAAGAATGCAAACGGAAGAAAAGTATCTTTGGTGTTTCTGTCATTCGCATTCTTGCACTTAGCCTAACTTGCATAGCAACCTAGGCTATGGTTAGCAGCTAGCATAACACAGCCAACATGTCGTGGGTATCATTTAAATGCCTAAAGCGAACTAGAAGCAAAAATAACCAACAGTGCGGCGAACTATGACATGAGTCTGTAGAACTCACACTTTTCACAACTCCATTGTCTCCTAGCTGAAAGCTGTCTTCCATGTTGTCCTGCGAGCTAGAGAACTAGCGTCTTCCTGGAGGAACAAGCGTCACATAGCAACGGTATCCATAGTTACGCCAATCAGGAGGAGAGGCACGTTCGGCGATTCATGAGCAGACAAGAATAGATGGTTTATTTCCATCAATAATTAAACAACTCCAAAATTGCGCAAACTATTTTGTAAACATTGTTTCAAAAGTATTTAAGAACCACAGTGCTGATATGATCGGTACAGGTTTGTTCTGTTTTTTGCCTCCACAAGGTGCTGCTGTAGAGCATCTTTTAACCTGAAGTCTGGTATGAGACGGATGATAAGGAGGCAGAGCAACAGGAAGATTCCTAGATACATATCCTGCTTGTGACAGCGTAGTCCTGTCATTTCATTCTATGTTCTGACAATGCCACGATGATGCAATTTTATTTCTGACTTTTATTATATGTGTAGCCTATTCAGATTAAATGCCTCATTCGTTGAGTATTCATTCTAAACACATTTTATTTTATTCCGTGAAATATCAACTTCTCTAAAAAATGTAATTACAATTTGAAGGAAATAATTTAATTACAATAAGAGCAAAGGTCTTATTGCCATGACATTAGGCTTTCTGTTGCGCGCCCGCCCCCAAACACGTCACCGGTCGCTGTGACTATAAAGAGAAGCGCAGGGGAGGATAGCTCCCATCTGTTGAGTGTTTTGAGTGGACGGACGGGCGGTGTGAAGTGTGATGATGTCGGGACTGATATCTTGGGATTGAAGATGAAAACACATGCGTGCGTTCGGCCAAAAGGAATGAAGACATGCTGAGATGAAGAGTCAGTCTGGTTTCCTAAAGAAAATATCATGGATTATTTATGCCATTTTGCACAGATGACACTTAACACAATGGGATTCCTCGGAAAAAAAGAATGACAAACAGATAGGGAACACTTTTCAAATCGGAATTAAGTTATTTTCTTCTTAACTTGAAAACACCTTAGTTGTGAGCATCTATTTAAGCAGGAGTATGGATTTGTGTAAGGCGCTCCTGTTGTTCCTGATCTCAAACTGCGTTACAATGACTCTGTCGCTGTCCACCTGCACCACGGTGGACATCGACCACATCAAGAAGAAGCGAGTGGAGGCGATCCGGGGTCAGATCCTCAGTAAGCTCCGTCTCACCAGCCCCCCTCAGACCATTGGAACCAACCAGGTGCCTCTCCAGGTGCTGGCGCTGTACAACAGCACCAAGGAACTGATCGAGGAGCTGGGCAGGGACCGCCAGCAGAGCTGCGGTCAGGATAACACGGAGACCGAGTACTATGCCAAAGAGATTTACAAATTCAACATGATCAACGGCCCGCCGGAAAACAGTGAGTGGTCCCCTCCGTCCTTAGTCATACGCAGACAGAATTAAACCCAGAGGATGGTTGCGTTATTGGCACGCTTGCTGTGTGTGAACTATACCATGTGTGAGCCTGCGAAATCAATTACCCAAAAGTGTGCCCAATAAACTTCCGATGAAATAAACAGATAAATGAATTGAAATACGTGACATTCAACGTGGTTATTTAGTAACCTGTAAGTAAACGTCCAAGCAAAACAAAATACGGTTCGAGGCTACTTTTTTGTACTATAAATCAACGCTATACCCTTGAGATGAATCATAACTCAGTTCTGCGCAGCCTTTACGCGCGGCCGCTCCTGTGCGTGCGCAATTGTGCGCGCGATAGTGTGCAAGGTAAACAGTCTAATTGGAAAGAGCACCATTCCTCCTGCATACCTCACACCAAAGCCATGGGAACTCCACGCACGATAGTCTGACAGATTCCGAATAGGGAAAAATTCTCAGGCAGTTAAGTCGAACTCTGCCAACTTCAATAATTCATACCTAACTTTATGGCCCTGAATTTAACTACATTTGCCCACCGTTACCATCCCCAGTCTTTACTGGATTGGGCGTTTATTGGTTTGGGCGCAATGGTTAAAAGACCTTGCTCGTGAATATTTGGATTTTCCATATAAACTCAAATGAAATGATTGTTCCCTTAATTCCAGGTTTAATCGCATGAAAACAAAGCAGCAGCCAAGCCAAAACGTGTGCACGGGTTAGATCTCACTGGTTAGAAGTGGATCTGTGTGGTGTAATCAGGTGCTGCTCGGCAGCTGTTTGGACTCTACCCTACAGAGACTCCCTTGGCTCCTGCAGAAGTCTCCCACCGGATTCAAACACGTTTTTATGAGTTCTGCAAAGTGCCCCTGACGCTCAAAACACACAGCTCTAAAACGGTGTTCACGCACGGGTCAGAGGTAGCCCCGACCTCCCAACACACACTGAGCTCTCAGGAATAGCATCAGCAAATGGCCCGCTGCCCAGGAGGATGTATACATTACCCTGTCTGTCACACAGTGGCCCCTGTGGCGGTCTGTTGTCCCTGAGCAGGTTACCTGAAGTGTGTGTGTGTGTGTGTGTGTGTGTGTGTGTGTGTGTGTGTGTGTGTGTGTGTGTGTGTGTGTGTGTGTGTGTGTGTGTGTGTCCCAATAACGTGGATTGCCAAAATGGATCAAAAAAATAATGGGGTATTCTATTTCATTTTCCATTATGCAATTTCCTAAGAAAGCAAGGACTGTTTTAGTATCTGGGAGCGTAATGTCTGTCACCGCAGTAATACTGTAGAGGCCATTTTCTATTTAATCTAATGGCTTTTACATCCACTGTTTTTGGGATAGGAAAGTCCAGCTTTTACTTTTGTAACCGAGTTAGGCGGCTTGGTAAAAACAGAACACTTATCTTATTCTATAACTATGAGTAAAACCATATATTTTGGATGATTGGAGATTGAAGAAAAAGGCTGACAGAATGAGAGTAATGTCAATGTTTTGAATCACAAAGTGACTTGTCAATCATGGGCCAACTTTTGACTACATTTTCCAACACTTTCTAACCGAGAGACATGATGGGTAGTAAAGTACAACACATGTTGCCCTGCCCATTTACTCAAGTTGTCTGTGCCTGCTAAGGACTTAAAAGAACAGACTCCTGAAGATGAGGGAGAGTACGGTCTATCCCCTCTTTTGAATGTTATGTTTGTATAGTCAGTGAATAACATTGGTCTAACACTCTTATAATTGTCATAATTCCCTTGTGTTCTCCCTGTGTAAACCCTCTGCACCCACTGGACACAACCACGTGGTGCCTGACAGCTGGTGCCAGGCAAAGAAAAAGATTGTAATATTTGGGCGATAAGGTCATTATTCATAGGCGGTGTAAGGATAAAGGAGACCTAGGCCAAAAGAAAGTGAGGACACGGCAGTGTTGCTGATACACAGACTAGTAGAACGATGATCTCATCCCAGGAAGAGAGAGAGAGATAGAGAAAGAGAGGGAGAGAGAGAGATATTTCTGGCCGCTGCCATTATTTCCTCTTTCTCTTTGATTGTGTGGAAAAAGCATGAGTCCTCCTTAAGGGGAGAGCTCCATCAGGAGTCTTGCTTAAGGGGAGAGCTCCATCAGGAGTCTTCCTTAAGGGGAGAGGTCCACTGTGAGTCTTCCTTAAGGGGAGAGCTCCATCAGGAGTCTTCCTTAAGGGGAGAGCTCCACTGTGAGTCTTCCTTAAGGGGAGAGCTCCATCAGGAGTCTTCCTTAAGGGGAGAGCTCCACTGTGAGACTTCCTTAAGGGGAGAGCTCCATCAGGAGTCTTCCTTAAGGGGAGAGCTCCACTGTGAGTCTTCCTTAAGGGGAGAGCTCCACTGTGAGTCTTCCTTAAGGGGAGAGCTCCATCATGTTGCTAAAGCCCCTCCCACTCACTGGCCCTGCCCACTACCTACACGTGGAGCCCAAGTTACACACGCAGTACAGCAAGACCCCGCCTCCACTCCCCTAACATTTCACACTGTGTGTGTGTGTGTGTGTGTGTGTGTGTGTGTGTGTGTGTGTGTGTGTGTGTGTGTGTGTGTGTGTGTGTGTGTGTGTGTGTGTGTGTGTGTGTGTGTGTGTAGGCCGTTTGCTTATGACAGTGTTTTTATGTTGTTATTCAGAAAGATCTCAGTAGACTAGTTACAGAACGCATTGGCCTGCGAAAAACTGTAATCTTATCATAGCTGGCGTACATGACGACTAATCCAATCAAACATGAACCATTGTTTGAAATCAGTCACAACGATGCGCAGAAAATACAGTCTTCCTTCCAAGAAAGCTTTGACTCTCCTCAGTTATATGAGTCCTTGAATTCTGTAGTCTCAGCGCTGGGCTGGCAGAGGAGGCCCACTAAGCACCAGCCTCCACAGCTGGCCAGCACCTGCCCCCGTCCTGCTTCCTACTGCCTGGTGCTTACCCTCCACAAGGCTCTGGACGGAGCGACAGAGTGGCTGCCCCGCGGGCCACTGTGGAAACCACACGAGGGGAGGGGCACTCCGGCGTCCAGCAGGGGGTCTTCTGTGTGACGTAACCGGTGAGGCCGGCCTGCTCCAGACGACATTGGGCAGCCAGCCCAGACATGAGAGGAGATAAGGGGCCGGGGGCAGGGGTGTGAGTGGGTGGTGCCAGAGGGGGTGGGGGTGGGTGGGGGCGGCAGGGAGAGGTGTCAGGGTCAGACAGTGTTTTCACGAGGAGCTTTTAGAGCCGCGGTCAGACTTCCAGGCCAGTGTTAGCGTTGGATTCCTGAAGTCCATCCATGGGCCAGTAAATAGGGGAAAGTGAAGCATCTTTTCTGGGAGCCATTCCTCAACCACCCGCCAACCGTAGTTCAATCAGTGGTAGAAGGTTCATGAGGAAGACTGTGTATAACATCATGAGTATTAAACATCATCGTCATTATTCAGACTATTAAGGTCCAAGAAAAGCTCTTCTGAACAGATTTGATTATTGCAATGTTTATTCGTTCCTTATAACAAAAAGCAATCCCAAATGACTCTGCAACACAGAAAAAATGACCTTTGTATCCCCAACGCGAAATCCCTGCTAAAACCATCCAATTGAGGGGGAGAGGAAATTAGGTAATCCAAAAGGAAACCAAGTGCTTGATTAGAAATAGAAATCTCGTCTCAAATTGGGGAGAAGTTTCCACGTTCTTCTTTGAGACAGGCAGGGGGTGAGTTGGAAGGGGTGAGATAGGAACTTTGAGGGGGAAGACTGAAGGGAAGCAAAAGCTGGCGAGTTTCCTTCCAGATTGTGTGATGGAAAAACTGGACAGATATCTCGACGGGATGCACTCATTGCACACTAAGATCGCCTTCTATAAATAGGGAAAGTGGCTGGAACTGAACCCCCCCCCCCCCCCCCCTAAAAAAGGGAAAAAGCAACATGGAAATATCAGATAATCTCTGAGAGAACTCAGTGAAATAAAAATCAAGAGTCAAATGGATTACAGATACCGGGAGATGGGCCACCTCATGACACTTTCAACCTCCCTTTGGTGGAAGTTCTGTTAAAACAAACCTTTAAAACAGCTCGTGATTAGACAGGTAGCTGACAGCTAATAAATACTAGCTAATAAACGGGGTAATAATGCTAAAGTTAAAACCAATACATTAGCAATGTCTGGCTTGGCTGTAAACGTCTCTTTCCTCTGGACTCATTACAAGCCTGCCGTGTGCTTATTTCACTCAACAGGGCCTGTGCTCAGTCTGTTAGAATAATAAACCATTTTGTGGTATTACAGTATTAAAAAAAACTCTAACGTTTTTCAAGAGTGCTGACCAACAGGAAGTCATTTAGAGAGAACTCATACCACTGCTATTGCTGGTCTGCTGGTTCCAATACTCTCTCTCTCTCTCTCTCTCTCTCTCTCTCTCTCTCTCTCTCTCTCTCTCTCTCTCTCTCTCTCTCTCTCTCTCTCTCTCTCTCTCTCTCTCTCTCTCTCTCTCTCTCTCTCTCTCTCTCACTCACTCACCACAGAACCTCACACTTCATTCCTAGTGGGTGCTGACTGTCATCTGATGGGCAGATCCCTTGTCACCAGGGAGACACCCTCCCTCTGCCCTCTCAGACACACCGAGGCAGAAGCCTATTGGTCCAGGTGTTACTGGTAGACTGTTCCACCATGTGCTCCAACATGTTCCTAGCCCAGATGCCCTTGGCTTGGCTCCTAACACCCAGGAGCACCTGTTGGTTCTCCAGCACGGGTGAAGGAGGAGGAGGAGGAGGAGGGGGAGGGGGAGGAGGAGTACGCAGGCCATCTCCCTCCTCATGCCTTTTGCTTTATCAGTGCATGGGACATTTGGTTTTGATTTCATGATTCGTGATCAGACTGCACACAAAGCATGAGCAGATGGAAGTGAGGCTGTGCTTCTCTACCCTGGGGAGGGCTTAGGAGAATACCTAGAACCACTTTCTGTGAAACATCCGGATCGCTAGTGTCAGATCCATGACAGTGATCAAAATCAGCACATTAATATTCACTGTAAACACATCCAACTGTGTGCAGGCAGGATAAATGGAAAAACGGGCCGTGATAACAAACACAATGAGGTCACTGCTCAGGGGGACGTGATCAAAATGAAAGAAAAAGGTTCCCCTCTGGTCAGAAAGCAGATAATTTCATTTATCCAAAGGAAAACAACCCTTTTATTGAACTCATATTTAACAACTTTATTGTCTGTTGTACGTCATGGCACTTAATGTTTGTTGTATACAGGGAATGGGTTAACCTAACAACTGTTAGTGCTTGGCACTGACAATTGAAACCTCCTTACTGTACTGACAGGGATATATTGTTTCTCTTTCTTCTTCTGACATCTTTGGATGACAGTGTCTGCTCAGTGCCTTAAATGTAAATATAAATGCAAAAGCAAACGACCCTTGCATTCAACGCATTTTCTAACAACCCAGGTGTCATTTTGTGTGTTTTGCAATAGACGACCTGTGCCCCAAGAGCATCACCTCCAAGCTGTTCCGCTTCAACGTGTCCGAAATGGAGAAGAACTCCACCAACCTGTTCCGGGCCGAGTTCCGCGCCCTGAGGATCCCCAACTCCAGCTCCAGGAGGAACGAGCAGAGGATCGAGCTCTACCAGGTACGAGTCCGGCCCCCCAGTCCAGCCCCCCGAGTCAGGTCCACTAGTCAGGTCCACTAGTCCGGTGCACCAGTTTACCAGTCTGTTCCCCCCAGTCCGTTCGAACAGTCTGTTACCACCAGTCCGGTCCCACGGTCTGGGAGCGTCCACTGAAGAGCTCTCTGCGTCGTCACCTAAAAGATGATCCCGTTTCTATCAGGGCTCGTTACGACTGCTGGCCAGCTGATCCTTATTCCATGTGTTTCTTTTCCCTCGAATGGCTTTTACATAACGATGAATTTATGAGCTTGCTCCAGCCGATGTGGAGTTACTCTAGAATCGCTATTTTACGCTTTCTTCTTCCTGGACCGTCGCTCTCCGTCCGTTTCCCCGCCCTCGTCGCGTCACACCGTTGCACGTCCGATGAGAGACGTACACCGCTGCACCTGCGCTTTCTGTGTGTCATGCGTGATGCTCTTTTTCCGACGGTCGTGTGCTCCTAGCGGTGTCTGTCTGGTGGACGTCTGCATGCAGCGGCCAGAAGGATGGATACTTGCCTCGGTTTCCTCATTAATCCCCCATGAGAGACCGGGAGCGATGATCGGGTTCCAACATTTCCTGCCAGGGAGACAAGCGTCTCCGGACTGCATATACCGCCTCAGAGGCGGGCTCTGGCCGCGGCCTAGCGCAGCCTGTCAGGCCCCCAGATTGTTTCCAGGGGCCCCGAGGAGGAGATAGAGGCAGGGTCGGGCCCCGGGGGAGGTAAGCAGAGACGCTCGCCCCCACACTTTAGCTCGCGAGATGATTGGCAAGGGCAGCGTTGGCAGCCCGCAGGCCCCCTGCTCCCAGCGGAAGCCAGATTAGATGCGGACATTGTTCAGGAACCTGGTTATCCCCGCCTGGGCCGTGAGGCTAAGCGCCACGGCTACACGGCCAAACACTAAACTCTCTGTGAGATAAGCCTCTTTCTGCACAGCGAGTGCGCCGTTGGTTCCGGTGGGAGGTTGTGATTCTGCGGTTGCGCCGCCGCTGTGACTGAGCGCTCTGGAAGCCCGGTTCAAACCGTCATGAAGATTCACAGCCATTATTGATGGCTCAACGTGTTGATGGATCACTGCACCGCTGCTAGCCTGGTGCTGTATGGCCCTGACTAGCCTGGTGCTGTATGGCCCTGACTAGCCTGGTACTGTATGGCCCTGACTAGACTGGTGCTGTATGGCCCTGACTAACCTGGTGCTGTATGGCCCTGACTAACCTGGTACTGTATGGCCCAGACTAGACTGGTGCTGTATGGCCCTGACTAGACTGGTGCTGTATGGCCCTGACTAGACTGGTGCTGTATGGCCCTGACTATCCTGGTACTGTATGGACAGACCGAAAACAATGGGATCCCAGCTGTAGTCTGAAGTATGAACGAGCGATGGGAGGGACAGACAGGGTCCCATTGGCAGCAGGGTAACACACAGGCATTAACTTGCAAAATGGGGATAACAACACAAGGACTCACTTTTTCCATGAAGTGAAGACATTTGGCCCAGGGCGTCCTGGAGAGTCTAGCGCAGACAGCTCTGGCTGCATTGTCGTCTGGTTGTGTGTGTGTGTGTGTCTGAGCATGTGTGTGTCTATGCATGTACATGTGTGCGTGTGTGTGTGTGTCTATGTGTGTGTGTGTGTGTGTCTGAATGTGTGTGTGTACATGTGTGCATGCGTGTGTGTGTATGTCTGTGCATGTGTGTGTGTGCATGTGTACGCGTGTAAATGTGTGTGTCTGTGTGTGCATGTGTGTGTGTTTGTGTGTGCGGGAGAGAGACAAAGTAAAAGGGGAAGAGGAAAGAGAGCCTTCACACTGACAATGTGCATGCATGCGGCCACGCGTGTGTCTGCATGCATGCACAGCCACCGCATGCGCCACACTCTGCATGTCCGTGCATAACAACGCAGGTACGAAGCGAACCCATTGGCAGATGGCCTCACACTGCGAGTCTCCCTCACCCTCCTGCAGATCCTGCAGAAGGACGACCACATCGCCAAGCAGCGCTACATCGGGGGCAAGAACGTGCTGACCAAGGGCACCCCCGAGTGGATCTCCTTCGACGTCACCGAAACGGTCCGGGAGTGGCTGATGTACCGCCGTGAGTTGGGACGCCTTCCGGAACCTTTCCTCGACAACAGCTTTTTATTGTGGCACGTATCAACGTCGCCGGTGCCAATGGCTGCCGTTAATAGCTCAACTATATAAAGAGCAAGTGCCTGTGGGGTTGGGGGGGGGGGGGGGAGGAAGTACCTCTAACTCATATTCCTTCGGTATGTATTCTACCCAGAGACCAATCTGGGCCTGGAGATCAGCGTGCACTGCCCCTGCCACACCTTCAGCCCCAACGGGGACATAGACGAGAAAGTCCATGAGCTGCTGGAGGTCAAGTTCAAAGGTGAGGCTCCCTCGGATGCTCTGGCTGGATGGAGGCAGCGGAGGCTGACGTCACACCGGTCTGTGTTCCCTCGTAGATCAGTGACAGAGGCTAGGACGGGTCGATTTGGCCAACAGCTGTTTATTGGCTGACCTGCTATCCCTCTGATCCTGGATCAACCTCAAGCCCAAAGGAAGGTCTGGTAGTGAGAGATGGAGGTAGAGAGAGAGAGCGAGAGAGAGAGAGAGAGAGAGAGAGAGAGAGAGAGAGAGAAAAAAAGAGATTGAAAGAAAGAGAGAGGTTGAGGGAGGGAGGGTGAGAGGATGGGTGAAAGAGCGAGAGTGAGAGGGTAGAGAAAGAGGTAGAGAGAGGGAGCGAGCGGTAGAGAGAGAGGAGAGACAAAGAGCATGAGAATACAATCGGTCTGGTATCTCACTTAGCGTTGGGGCCCCGGGTCCGGGTCTTGGGAACCCTCCCCTGCCTGGCGGGGCCAGGAGGAATGTGCTGCCACGGTGCTCAGACGCTTGGCTGCGTGCGTGAAAGAGAGGCGTCCACAGGCGGCGTGCGTCTCTCCTGAGATCCTCGCTGCTTTAGCTATCAGGGCCAGAGTGGATGAGCAGACACACGAGCCGAGGGGGGGAGATGTCTGGGAAGGAGGAGCCGAGGTCCCCGCTCTGGGGTCTAGAGAAGAATGAGGACTAGGAGGAAGCGTAAGACCAGGGTTAGCCCCCTTAGTGAGGATCTCCTCAACTCCAGAGTCTCGCGTGTCTTTCCTCTTTAATTCCTTCTGTGGACAGGGTCATCATTCAGTGCGACTTCCGTCCCTGACCTTTGTTACTGCTACTGTTGGAGTCCTGTTTTAGTTACCTTAACAGAGGACGGGGGAGTGGTGTCGACCCCAAGCCCTCATGGCCTGACCTGACCACCTAGAGTATCTAACCCCTACCTACTCCGTAACGACATGCTCCTGAATCCCCCCTCAGTTTGTTGGGGTTAAAGCACTGCGATCCCATAATGACGAACTAATTGAACCGGGACCCCTTGCAGCTATGGAGCCGGAGTACGAGGAGCAGGTCCGCCTGGACATGAGCCGTCTGAAGAAGCAGCAGAAGGAGGTGTACCCCCACCTGATCCTCATGATGCTGCCCCCTCACCGGCTGGACGCCCAGTCCTCTTCCCGCCGGCGCAAGCGGGCACTCGACACCAATTACTGCTTCTCGTAAGAAAACTTTTCCAAACTCTGGGGAAACGTAATACATTAACTCGTGTTTTTCCCGCCCTTTCTAAATTTAGCGCTTTTTTCATAGCAACAGCAGCTGCGCTGGAAGCTGGTGGACGTTACGGCAGCGCAACGGTTGGATCGCTTTGGAATGAGATGGGATGGCGGTGTTATGGGTTATTTTAAGAAATACAGATTTTGACACAATGTGTGTGTAAATATACTTGTACAGTTATTCCATCATATTCCTTACCCAGTGTGGGTAACAACATTGTTTTATTAACAGTCCATAAAGCAGCGCTGGTCAGTCCAACACTCAACACAATGCAGGCTACTTCATACGCGACGAGGTGGGGCAGCAGGTTGAAGTTTAACCGGTCTCCATTTTAAAACCTAACCCTTCTGTATTTATGGGCCTGCAGAGTTCTTCAAGGAAAGGGATCGAATCCAAAGGAATAGCTTTAAAGAGACTTTATTTGTATAAAGTATTTTCGGCATGGTAAACTGATACTCTGAAGCAAAGAGAGATTGAAGATGTATTCTAAACACGTGCTGAGCGACTCCTAGCTGATCAATAGACCTAACCCCTGTCCAAGAGCTACCGGGAGTTTCTGAAGCCAATGCTCGATCTGTAGGCTTTTAATGGTCTGAACAGCGCGGTCCGGAAGTAGTGGGGGGAGCCGATGTGAAATAATCCTCGGCTTTCTCGCCTGGTCTGCGGTGCTGCCTTCTGTGGCTAAAGTATTTATTGCCGCCTTCAGTAAGGTCTTGCTCCCCTTGTGGCTATGTATGGTATTTACGGCTTATATGTTTGGTCCTGCTTCATTGGGTCTATGTGTGGGTAGTTTAGATTCTTAAAATACGTAACAGGCCTTATAAAGTACAGCAGGGCTTCACATGATGTCACACACATTCCAAGCCATAATCTTAGTGCTGCTTTTTCACCTTATAGTAACCAGGATTCTAGAATATTAACAAGGAGGACGGTTTCACATTCTAGAATGTTGGACAAGTACCAAGATGGTCCTGAACAGGCTTGAACTCATTCGATCAAACTTCAGAACCCTGTGATTGAAACCCTCCTATTGGCTACCTCCAAATTCTAGAATAATAACAAGAATTATTGGCCAAAGAGTACAGAGATGGCGGCTTGGAATGCACTCTTGGAACCACAGATGAGGAGATAGAAACCTTCCTACACCCTTAAGATGCCTGCTATACGAATGCGAGATCCTAGGTTTGATTTGGCTCACGAAAGCTCCTGCATTCCTCAGGCTGCTTCTCCTCAGTGTACATTACACCGGTGGAGGAAAAACTGTGGAGTCTGCCACTGGTCTTTTCAGGGGCCTGTCTCTGTATTGTCAAGCATTCAAATATGGCCCCGGTGACCTTGGAGCCGGTAATACGAGCCGCCGTTTCCCACTCCGGTGGAGGGGAAGGAGACGCGCGGTGGGCATACGCAGGGCTGGTTGATCAGCTGGCCGAGCGTGGCAGAGGCATCAGCCACCGCAGAGTACAAGTCAGGATCCGTTCAAAGGCTCGCTGGTAAGGAGGGCTCCCATCGTACGCGCAGCGGCCTCACCTCTGAATTCCCAACCAGGGGCTGGAAGGCAGCAGCAAGGCATCTGGCCCGCCTCCAAGAGGGAAAATAAGGGCGCACCTTCAAGTGGAATTCTTTTTTTTTTTTGTTGTTGTTGCTTTCCAGCCCCGTCTCTCTCTCTCTCTCTCTCTCTCTCTCTCTCTCTCTCCCCCCCCCGCCCTTGACAGTTTCTGTGATGCCATTGGCAGTGAAATGTACACAGTTCGTAATAGTAATAGATTTTTCCTGAAACTCTGAAGTGATCTTTTCTTCTTTTTCCACATGCTTCTCCTCTTGCTCTCCTGCAGCAACTACGAGGAGAACTGCTGCGTGAGACCGCTCTACATCGACTTCCGCCAGCACCTGGGCTGGAAGTGGATCCACGAGCCCAAAGGCTACTACGCCAACTTCTGCTCCGGCCCCTGCCCTTACCTCCGCAGCGCAGACACCACCCATAGCTCGGTGAGGACCTCTAAAAAAAGGAACAGCCGCCAATGTTTAACCGCCCCACAGTCTAACCTCGTCACCGTTTAACCGCTCCACTGTATCGGGATGAAACCACATTGCGTTGCTCACTGACGTCTTTGGCCGTGTTGGGGTCGGCATAGCTTAGGAGGTACGGCGGGTTGCCTTGTAACCGGAGGTTGCAAGTACGAGGGGACCCTAGCTGAGGGTTCGAGGTGTCCCTCCACCCCAACTGCTCCTGACGAGCTGGCTGTCGCCATGCATGATTGACTCTGCCGTCGGTGGGTGAATGCGTGCATGTACCGTAAGTCAATTTGGATAACAGCTTCTGCTTGGGGTGCCCCGGTGGCTCTTTGGGAAGAGGGCGTACCATTGAGGCTCAGTTGTGATCGCAGCCCCCTGGGTTTGAAGGTTCTTTGCTGCATGTCTTCCCCTCTCTCTCCCATACCTTCCTGTCTAACTCTACAGTAAAAGCCTGCAAAAAAAATCATAGACGAAAAACTGTCAGCTAAATGTGAAGGTGTGTTTGCCTTGCGTCTCCGCAGCTCCTCAGCCTCTACAACACCCTGAACCCCGAGGCGTCCGCCTCGCCCTGCTGCGTGCCCCAGGACCTGGAGCCCCTCACCATCCTGTACTACGTGGGCCGCACGCCCAAGGTGGAGCAGCTCTCCAACATGATCGTCAAGTCCTGCAAGTGCAGTTAGACGGGAGGACCCCGGACCGCCGACCGACCCTGACCAAGAGAGACCCCCCCCCCGACCCCCCAGCCCCACCCAAGTGCAGTTAGACGGGAGGACCCCGGACCGCCGACCGACCCTGACCAAGAGAGACCCCCCCCCCCCCCCCCGACCCCCCAGCCCCACCCAAGTGCAGTTAGACGGGAGGACCCTGGACCTCTGACCGACCTCGACCAAGAGAGACCCCCCCCACCCAAGTGCAGTTAGACAGGAGGAATCCAGAACCTCAGACCGACCCCACCCTTCTCCTCCCCCAATCAAGAGTGACCCCCCCCCCCCAGCTGATCTCCCGGGTGGGGGGTGGGGGGAAGCACCACTCAGGAGGGATGGCAGGAGGGGGACGGGATGGGGTGAGGGGGGTATGCTGCCCCCTTCACGAGTACCTCTGTCCACCTCCACCCAGCCGATCGCCCCACCGTCACCTCATGTTGCCTCTCCCTCTCTCCCTCCACCCCTCTCCCTGACATGGAAACCCGTTAGATAATGAGAAGAGGCCTGCAGCTCGACTGAGGTCTGATGGCATGAGCATGAACGCTATCACCTCCCAATGACGCTCTCGGAAATCCGAGAGGACGTCCGGTCAAGTTTGTCTTCCCTGCTCGTCTCGCATCTCCAAACCGCTTGTACCTTTGTGTCGTCGCAACAGAAACGGGCATTCCACGCCACAGACGTAATGACAAGAGGACCTGAACATTGTCCTCTTCCATGACCACTGCA
>NC_082386.1:11377306-11402306 GCF_031168955.1 Gadus macrocephalus
AGACTGGAAGCACTCTGCACGCCCATGTACTCTCACTGGGCCTCTCCGTTCCCTTACCAGACCCCCCTTGATGTCATGGACCCTGTCTCAACCCCCCCCCCCCCGACCCAATCAGCCCGCCGCCCCGGGACAAACCCACTTCAAACACTGGAGAAGACGCCAACGCCAAATTAGCGCTGGGTAGTCGCTGGGTTCTGTTTCCTGAAACGACAGCGGTGGTCTTACGTGAGGCGCTGGGTCTCCGTCTTCCTGGCCAGGCCGTCCCGGGAACCACTGGGGGGCTTGGGGGCGAGCGGGGGCCTCCCGGGGCCCCGCTCGGGCCGGTGCAGAGAGGGGTCGTGGGTCTGAGTGGTGCTGGTGCAGACCGGGTGGCCCCCGGAGGGTGCGCAGGGGAGTTGTTAGGGGCCCGGGGCCATTGGGTACTCGTGGGTTCCAGCAGCAGGGCCTAGGGTGGAGCAGGACAGACTGCATTAGGACATCAGCATTGAATATATCCAATTAGTATTTAAGATGGATTTACATAGGGCACATGGAATATGCTTTTGTAAGTATTCACCTTTAGTGTCGCAAACACAGAAAGAAATTCTAAAATGGCTTGACTGCTGAAAATGCTGCACGACTGCAGCATTCTGCCAATACGTGGATTTAGCGATTTGATTTATTGAGCATATCTACCATCACAGTATTAGAGGAGAGGAAGCTGGCCGCCAAGTCATTACCACAAAGTATGAAAAACCTCTGCTTGAATTATTGCCGAGCTTAAAGAAGAAATGCCTAATCAAAACATGCCCTGCATTCTTCCTCCGCTAGTTAAGACAAGATTGCTCATCAAAAGAGGACGGAAAGCTCGCCTGGAGGAGTAAAAATAAAAACAGTCCATTCCCCCTGACATAATACCTTAACGCCAGCCTTTACTAGGTCCTGGCGATGCTGGGGAATGCTTAGCGCGCATTCCTTCCACGTCTCACGTCCGTGCCATTTTCCCTGCCACTTTATTCATCTATCTAGCAGGCTAATAGCCTCCCCCACTTCCCCCGGCGCAGGCTCTCCGACGGCCCGGTTGGCAGGGCGACGGGGGGAAATATCTGACGGGAATTCTACGTTGATGAATGAGCGGCCGGGTTTCCAGGTTTGCCGGGGTCCGGGGCCGCTACAGCTGGGTTTTTTTTCGAGCGGGGGGCCAGGAGGGGCACCTTTCTTTGGCTGCCAGGTGGCGCTCGGCCAAGGCAGAAGAGGAGCCGCGCAGTCTGCAGCGAGTAACTGGAACAGAGGAGAGCGCCGGCACACACCGCCGTGTACGCGCACTTAAACAACGACTAGTAGGGAGATGTGCGCCTGAAGCCGAGTGCCTGGGAAGAAACGCTGCGATATGAGGGCAAAGAAAGCAGGCCAGAAGGGGAGCACGGAACGGAGCGTGGAAATGGAGAACGTTTGTTTGATCACCACCGCCCGCGACCCCCCCCCCAACGATGACTTGACTAGTAGATACAGGATGTACGTAGTGGGGGTCAGGCGGGCTGCCGCTGACTGATGCTCTCGACAGTCAAAGAGCACGTTCGGCTCAGGGGGAGCTGCGGGGCGATTCCACTTGAACCCAGCAAAAATGGCTGGGGCACACATGGGAGGAACTCAAGTGGGAGGAATCAAAGCCCGCGCTTCACTAGAGATTTGCATCACCGGGGCAGCAAGGCAAGTGAGATCAGAGGGAAGGTTTTGTGCCGGGTTGGGGGGTAAGGAGTCGGGAGGAGGAGGAGGAGGACGAGGAGGACGAGGACGAGGAGGAGGAGGAGAAGGAGAAGGAGAAGGAGAAGGAGAAGAAGAAGAAGAGGAAGAAGAATCGTACATTACATTTCATGTAATGGACCGAGGGAAGGCCTAGATCCAATCCATTTTTCCAACATAGTGAACTGGTGAACGATACAACAGCAAAACAGAAGAGAGGTGGCCCGTGGGGAGGGACGGAGAATGGAAGGAGGCCAGAGGCCACACAGGGGGGATCACTTTTCACAAAGGGCTTCAACCGATGAAGAAAAGTTAATGGATTCCTCATCAGGAGATGAATTCCCATAATCTCCCGGAACAGAATCTGCCTTCAAAGCAAAATGTGAATGAGAAAACGTCTTCACTCCCAAAACATGAGAATCATATCGTTTGGAGTGACCCGAGAGCTCTCGGCCTCCCTTATCTCCCTCAGCATCCAGCCAAAGCAGTCGCACCTCGTCAAGCACAACTAAAAGCTTTCTTTTGCTTTTTTCTCTTGCAACATCATTTCGGTTAGGCGGATATCACGTCTAGACCACGGACTGAGCTCACATCTGAGGGGACCGAAATGCATCCGCGGAGGCGTCCACAGTGGGGTGCTCTCCTCTACCCATGTGGGCCCCGAGGACTGACCACACAGGGGCCACCCGACCCCAGCCCTGAGCACAACACAGAGCTCAGTGGGGACATGAGGAAAGTCCCGTTGTCCTGTTGTGAGGTGACGATGCTCCCTGTTAACTGTAGCGACCAACACATGTTCCAACACACATTTCTTATCTTTCCAAACAAACAATCGTGGGATTAATTTTTTCAGTTTCAGAGCTACATTCCATTAGAACAAAATGGAAATGGTTTGTATATATATAATGTATTTAAAAAGTTGCCCTTGAGATGTACCTTTAACTACGTTTAATTTGTCCTACACAAACATCAAATGAAGACAGTTTAAAGATATTTCCGCCTCTATATTTCAGCTCTGAAGATTTCATTCAAGCAACTCTTCAGCTGCATTGCCAGAGGGGGAGGTAAAGTGAATTACCCTAAAGGCATATAGAGGAGGAAACTCAGCTGTTCATCCTTCACCATCTCAACATTATATAAATGAAAAAAACAACAACATGCAAACATGTATTCTTCCCAGAGAACATTGGGTGTACGGGGAGGACTGTTGCATGTTGACCTCCCCAGTAGCGCCCAGCCACCCTCCGCCCTGCTCGCTCCCATCCCATGTCCGGCTGTAAGCTCACACCGAGACGATGGAGAGGTCACCTACATCACGCAGGTGCCAGATCTAGCCTTTAGCGAGGTGAAACCCGGTGTACCGGAAACCTTTATTGTAACCTCCGTCAGGAGCCTTTTCAGTTACCTGATGGCGAGTGTGGCTCTGGTCCAGCAGCTGTTGGATGGCGAACTGGAAGCGGTAACTCCCCTGGGGCTGGGGGCCCGGCCCGGTCACATGCCTGTGGGCCGGGGTCTCCTCCTCGCTCCAGTGGACCCCTGCGCTCCGGGCCGGCATCCTGGGACTACAGCACCCAGGAGGGGAGGTGAGGGACGGCAGGAAGTAACCACAAAACAATCAGTGTCACCTACACAGTAATAACTTATATCGGTACAGTGGTAGACTTACTGGTTTGGTACTGGATATGCATTTGTACCATGTTTAGTTTGCATTATATTGTTGCAAAATGGGAATTCTGGCCGTGGGTCATTTCTGAAATACTAATTATGGAGTTTACAGTAGTAAGCTTACCAGTTTAGTGCTGTCTTATGTATTTGAACCATGTTTAGTCAGAATGATATTGGTGTCCAATGTGAATTCTGACCCTTACTTTAGAAGACGTAGAATGTAGGTCAAAGAATGAGGTGAGCTTGAGAATAGTATAGGTTACTAGGACAAAAGAAAGTCATGTAAATCAAGTTCAGAATGTGTCTTTGGGACAGCACAACATTAGCAGGGGGGGGGAAGTAATATATTTGTAACAAGTGTTCTAATGTCTGATAAAAAGCCTTCTCTGCCATCTCTATATTCCCCTGTTCCAGATCCACCACACCCCAGCTCGAGTTCCAGATTAGTCCAATCATCGGGATGAAAGAGGAGAGCGAGGTTCAGAACATCTTCAAAGCATTCAGACCCCTCCGGTCTCTAGTGGCCGTATCATTGCCTGGGATAATGGAGAATCAATCCCTGGGATTCAGACTTCACCATGCAATTTACAATTACAATTAGGGCATTTAGCAGACGCTTTTATCCAAAGCGACTTACATCGTTTAATACACACATTGACACACCGACGGCAGAGTCAACCATGCAAGGCGACAGCCAGCTCGTCAGGAGCAGTTAGGGTTAGGTGAACTTGCTCAGGGACTAGGGCTGTCACTTTTTATTCGAAGTTCGAATATTCGTTCGAAGGTGGGGTGAAAAGTTCGAATTCGAAGTGTAATTCTCCATTCGAACTGTAAAAATGCGCAATAAAGAAGAGAGCGGCGAGTGGCTTCTCCTCAATGAAGCGGCCCTCCTGGATCCCCGCTTCTCCCGGTTAGTCCACCTTTCCCCTGCACAGAAACATCTCGTGACTGAAAGCCTCTCACACGAGCTCACTGAAACGGAGACCGACACTGATCGCACACGACAGGGAGAAAAGTCCGCTGCTGCGCTGGGCGCGATGGGCAGCCTGTTTGGGGACTTATACAGCACGGCTGACACAAGCAGCTGCAACGGTAACGGAGAGCTGCGAGACTACTTGTAATTTTCTTTCCGTAAGGAATAAAAAGAGCAGCATGCCGTGTTGGAGGTCGGCCTCACAGATTGTTCGTTTATATAGGCTGTGTGTGCCATGGACGACATGCGCTCCGCATATCGCGCTCCGAGCAGTTATTGTTAATGTGTAAAAGACAGCCGCACTTGTGTGTCGGAGCTTCCTCTTGTTGTGTTTACAAATGTGTTATCAAAGATGTGTTTTTATCCTGTGCTGTTATGAATTCAGTAGGTATACGTGAGGTATACGAGAGCAACATAAAAAATCAAGACTGTTGTCGTGTTCTATGGGGGGGGGGGGGGGGGGGGGGTCGAATGTATTCGAATGTATTCGAATTAATTATGGACATTCGAAATTCGTTCGAATTTCATTTTTGGAAAAAGTGACAGCCCTATCAGGGACACATTAACACTCAGCTAGGAGGTGCTGGGGATTGAACTAGCAACCTTCGGTTACAGCAACCGAGGAAGGGATGCACGGTTGTCCATTTGCTGCCAGATTTCCCTAACAGGGATGAATTGCAACAGCGATACAAGTTTAAGGTGCACGTGAATGGTTAATGGTAAAGGGAATGCATTTAAACAGCGCTTTTCTAACCAGTGGCCACTCAAAGCGCTTTACAATATTCCCAAAATTCACCCATACTTACAAACACTCCCCCACTGACGGCGGAGTCAACCACGCAAGGCGCCAGCCAGCTCGTCGGGAGCAGTTAGGGTGAGGTGTCTTGCTCAGGGACACCTCGACCCTCTCGACGCCTCGACGCTAGGAGGAGTCGGGGATCGAACTAGCAACCTTGCGGGGACCAGCCAGCCCGCTCTACCTCCACAGCCACATGCCGCGAAGAGGCGAGGGGTCGGCAACAGCAGCAACAGCGGCCTCCACGACCGGAAGTGGTCGGTCCGAGGGGAGAGTGGGAGGGCAGCATGTGGCCGGCCTGCGCTCAGACTGGAAACCTTTCCACTTTGCCTCAGCACTCTCACAACTTCATGTTCCATCCACATCAGAAAGCCACAACCTGGAAGCCAAACCGTGGGGCCGGCTCCACGCGTTTGTAACCGGATTATCTGCTATTAAGACAAAGCTCAGGGCGGCCTTTTGCCTTTTTTGGCCCCTACCTTAAAAGAAAAAAAGAAAGAGAGAAAAGTGAAGAGAAACGGGGGCCCTCTGGTCGTCCCTTTGGGCCTGGTTTCTACACTGCCAGTGTGCAGTCAGAGGCAGGCTGCTGTGTGGACCAGCCCAGCCAGTAATAATTCCCATGAATAGCAGCGTGTGGGAGCTGAGTGTAGAAATATTAGGGAGGGTAAGAGGGAGAAATGGAGACAGAGAAAGATAAAGGTTCAAGGCCCCTGAGGGCCCTAATGAGAGAAAAGATTCCTGAAATACTCCATCCATTAGATGAAATAACAGTTGCCCACTGATACCATCAGATTCAAATCATCACATACCTATCAAGACTTTCCAAACATTTTCCCCAAAATAGATTTAATTTAATCTTCAATAAAAACTTATCCAGAGGGAAAATAATACCAGTGTTTGCTAAGGAGTCCGCATGAAAAAACAACAACATCTGTTGTGTGTAGCCATACAAAGGTCATAAGAAATTCATTTCAGCCCTTGGTGGACCATGTGGCTCCCAGTTTGGTCAAACGGTAATGGTGTTCATATTATAAAAACAACTCTGGGCCTGTTCAGATCTTTTTCCCCCAGACTCGGCACAGAGAGTCATATCTGTGATCCGTGTGAGACCGCCACTTCTATAACACTAGGAAATAAAAATAAATGGACCTTCTTTCTCTTAAAAGTATTTTTTCCACTTTCACACAAGTTCATAATACATTTGAGTTATAGAAGAGTCCAACTCTGTATGCAGGCTTTACAGAAAGAACAAAGAAAAGTCGTGCTATTGCTATCCTTGAGTGAACCGGTGAAGCGTCACACTGCACACTTTCAAATGATCTTTTATATACTTTACAAGGTAACAAGTACTGCTTCTAAGTGCAAGGATGTACAACAGACAATTAGTGCGTACATTAAATGCCAGGACGTACAACATACAATAAGTGCGTAAGAGGTGTGTTGGGGGGGGGGGGGGGGGGGGGGTAAAGACGCACAGAGATCAGGAGGAGAAGATGGGTGTAGCAGGACGCGTGGAGGACACATGAAGGGGCTCAGGGATCGGGGACTTCCCCTGAAGCGCCCCCTGACGTAGTGTTCCCCCCGCCCCTCTGCTCCCTGCAGCGCCTGCCTCCCTGTGATATGCTGATAGGACTTACAACAACACAGCTGAGCATATGTGCAGCATCAATCCAGCGCCGCTCACAATGTGGGAAAGGGCTCTGCCGGCGGTGACATCATCCAACAACAGGCCAGCCACTTCCAGAGCCCACTTCAAAGCCGTGTCCTGACGTCCGGGGACGACCCGTCCATTCATTCATTCAACCGTCGGCAAAAAAATATTTTATAACCGATTAAGCATTTGAGGCGTTTGCCAACAATCGTTGGTAATAATAATAGCCTCATTTGTTTGCTTTTTTTCTGTTCCAGGTTATAAATATAACACTCTTCAGACCTGTTTTTCTTGGCTTATTGTCAGACAAAGTAAGGTCATTTCCAACAATCACTTAACGCTGTAGTTTGATGAACTTCTGGCAATCATACATTTTAAGCCCTTGCAGTGATGAAGTAACAACCTCATTGACCAGGATAATCAGTCCATTATCATTGGTATTGATTACATAACTTTGCTGGGGGTCACTTGCTCAGTGTATTGAATAGACCGTGGGTTTGTTGAACGATGAATTCTTGTATGAACCCTAAACATTCATTGCAGTAGAATTTTTTGTAAGTACCTCTCATAACGACAATGTGTTGTGACTAATTGTAGTTGACACACGCTTGTTCATACATGTACATGTGTTAGGGTTATGCTATTGGACGGGGTGTGCATGTACTCATTAGCATGGTAGCGTAATCCCCCTCAGTGGAATTTTACCGGTCCTCACCTCAGGGGACTTCTCGCTGTTGCTACCACATCTGGTACCGATTGAGGTGAAAATAAACCTTCTTTAACTTGGGAGAAGAAAGACATGGGACCGACTTCGTAGGCCTTCATTGATGGGCCCTTCACTGATGGTATGTTTCTTTCTCTTCCTCTTTGGCGAGCTGGGAACCTGGCTCTGCAAGAGGACAGTCACTAAATGTACTGGAATAAAATGTCCTGACTAAATTTCATCAAGTAAAAACCCTCTCTGACAAAACAATGAACCCACCTAAAACTACACAGGAGGAGTCCGGCGGTGGCAGGGAAGCCTTCTAGGCCTCCTCGATCCTAAAGTGAAACAAGATGGCAGGGGGATGACTCAATGTGACCCACTCTGAGCGCTGCAGACGGCCAGCAGGCAGGTAAGCAGCTGCCGAAACCGCAATACGCATGCAAAACCACGGCCTTAAGGAGCAAAGCCATGTGGAAATTCATTTTCCCTCAAGCAGTAAAACACGTTCGATCCAGGGAGGTTTTCCAAACATTGCGCCGGGAGGTGAGGGGACACTGGCCAGAAACCAGGAGCCTCACCTTACACCGAGTGGGCTGCCATGCACACGAACCCGTGCAGCCATCATAGTGGATTCCAGGTCTCGGAATGGTCCAATAGTCCCATAACACCCGGTACCATGTGTGAGAATATGATGTGCCTCACATCTGGGGGCCGTGCCAGTGCTCCCCGAGATAACGGAGCCTATCTTGGGTGGATGATCATAGCCGGGTAAGGATGATCAGAGCCGGGCTCGATGATCAGAGCCGGGGCGGGATGTGTAGGAGTTTGATAGTGTCAAGCCCCTCCGCTCGACAGCTGACACGAGGGGGGGGCCGAGGAGGCTGATTTGCGAACACTGAGGCAGCATACCTGGCAGATGTGGAGGAGGCAACACTTCAAAGGCCTGCGCGTTCCCTTTGAAACCCATCATACTCCTTCACCCTGTGGTTGCATAAAGAGCCAGTGTGCTTAACGGCTCCAGTGTGTTTGGCAGCGGCCCTCATTCCCCGCGCTGAGGGGAACGGGCTCAAGGAAATCCTCAGTTTCTGTGTGTTTGAAAACAGTGCGGCGGGCAAAGTCAAGGTAATTATCCCCAAATCTCATCAGATACGGTGTGCCACGTGGGACGGGAGAGACAAACAGTGGGATAGAGGGTGACGGGTTGAAAAGGACAGGTTTTGATTTGCTGCTTGGTAGCAAGGGGAAAGTAACAGGGAGTCGCATATTACCAGGATAACTTGGAATACAGCTATCTTTAGTGGGAGTCAAAGTATTCAATATGTTTCATGCTTATCCAGGTTTATCTTGGGAAGCCTTGCGAAGAGATGTGGAGTCATCCAAAGTATCCAAACCGTTCAGATAAATATAGAACGAAAAATAACCGACTGGAGACTAAAAGTGTATTTGTTTCAAAAGGGCCGCCTAGTAACAGAAGCCATCGGGTCAGCGCACGCAGAAGCCAAACGGAAGGGTCTCAGCCATGCTTCTAGGTGTGCTTCTTTAGCGGTATATTTACATCTGTTAGATCCCCAAAATTCTGAAACCTATTAGACGTAGCTTCCTCGGTAGAAAAACAAAAACACTTTACAAAGGAGGGGAAAGCCAGACATTCCTATAATTCCCTGACAGTACCATACATAAGGAAAGGCTGGACTGAAAAAACACCGGGTTCCAGATCAGAGCCAAACTGTCTGAGACATTGTCACTAACATATTGTTAAAAATAGATGGAGAGCATGAATGAATGAATGCCTAACCCCCCCAACTGCTTTAACCCATTTAGCCTCGTCAGTTGGAAGGAATCAGGGTCACCAGGACAATTGAAAAGAATTATGAATCTCTGTGTCCTGCAAGCACCTCCTCCCTCTTTCATTTATTCTCCCCTTATCTCTGCCTTGATGTGCTGGAGTAACGGATGGTGGTAGAGGGAGGGAGGGCGGTTGGTGTTTTTGCAGGAGATTGCCTGGAACACACTGACAAAGTGGCTGAATCATTGTTGGCTTTGTCCTTTTATCATTCCAAGGAAATGTGTTGTTGAGCCGCTAGCATGCTTTGCACTTTGAAAGTGAGACACCAAGCTAATTCCACAGCTAGCTCTCCTCATAAGAAACAATTAGGGAAGGAGTTTAGTGCCAATTTCCAGGAATTACCTTCACCTCGCCTGGCCTGAAGGACGCTGGCAAATCTTTTGATATTTTCTTTCCAAAAGAATAGCAGTCTTGAATCAAAAGAATTGTCAGAGTCCATTAAAAAGGTCCTCAGGTTTTATTGACTGTGACCAAATTAGACGTAGACATCTACAGTATAAGGATCTCCAAAGTTGATTACATGGAAAAACCACTGCAGTATATTAATTTCACTGGTGAATTGCACTTTCCCCGCGTTAGCTAGCCCTTGTAAACCTCGCACAAGCGAACTGGAATGCCGTACATGTCTCATCCCCGTCCTCTCAATCCTTTTTAAACCTTTCTTAGTGTTTTATATATGCATCCCCTCATTTCTGCAGCAAAGTATTAGAATCACTGTTTCAGTGGCTCATTACTGAACCCGTCCTGATGAGAGCAGAACGCTAGATCCTCCTAGCCTCCAGCGCCCGGTGCAGGGGGATAGCTGTTTACCTTGGCAGGGGAGCCAGCCTGAGATCGCAGCACACCGTTCCCTCCCTGCTGCCTCCAGGGCTGGCAAACGCCTACTCTACGTGAGCTCATCCATATGAGCAGCGGCACGGAGAGATGTGTGCCAATACGGAGAATTCTACAGGAATGACTGAAAGTCTGCCAACTGTGATTTTAGGGCTTTGAGTGGAACTATTACGGACAGGGGTGCTCCTCTTCATCCACAACGGTGTCAATACCCATCCAGGCACGACATTCCCGAATCTCCAGGAAGGAAATAGGTTTTCCAGGGAGCTTAGGGTGGATCTTCTGCCGAGATCATTTGTGTGGACTCACCCGGTGCCCCCGGAGGGGGGTGTTTCTGCGTTGAGGGCCCTGCGTGGCCCCTGGCTAACAGGGGGAGCTGGGGGGGCCCTGGGCCCCAAGGTGAAGCCTCCCCTGCTGATGATCCCACTGTCCAGGTTGAGGTTGGCGAGCTGTTGGAGGAGAACCACAAAGAGTGAGTAGGTGGCTGACAAAGTGTAAAGTGTAAAAACCACAAAGTGTAACGTGTCCTTCACACGTTTCTCATGAAAATCAATGCAAGAGTCAGGATTTTGAGTTCACTAGAGAATTACATTAGCTGGCCAAGGGGTCCTTGTATGAAATTAAAGGGACAAGGAAATAGGTTGCACTGCTGACCCCACCCAGGAACATAAAGGCCTCTTTTCAAGCCCAGAGAAAGATGTGTTAAATGTCTCAGGAAAATATAAATATATAAATATAAAAAGGTTTTTAAATGTTTATTCCTCTGCAAATATTGCATATAAATTTGGCTTGGAATCCAGAAAGGTTTTGATAATGGAATTGGATAATAAATCAATTCCGAGACATGACTTACAGACGCTCGTAACACGATGCATAAAAGGAAAGTTTTCCCTAGGGCAGTATTTCCACCAGTAAGAAAGAAAGTGACATTACGGTAACCCTTGGGCCGTGTTACCATAGACAGACACACCCAGACCTCCATAACTCCAAACTATACCCTCCACTGCACCCCCGTAGCCCCAGAGGGCTGACACCTTTTTGATCCCAAGCTGTGAGAAATGTACACAGGGCAGGGCAGAGCTAGTCTCCACTCAGCACTAAATCCAGGACGCGCCCCCATCACCCCATGACCCCCTCATCACCCCGTCTCCCACACCTCCCCAAGGCACCATCACCCTCCGCCCCTGACCTCCTACCCCACCAGGTTATACGCACAACCAGCGGGCCTTTGACCTAAGAGTCGACGAAGCAAACACGAAATAGTGACTAATGAATGACGGCCGGATAGTTTAGACTGCGGGTGACGCGCCCGGCCGCCCAAGTGCACGAGCATCCCCACCGAAGCATGTGAAAAGTTAGTTTAGGAGCAAAGCGAATTCGCCCTCATACATGCCTCCCCCCCCCCCCCCTCTGCCTGAATCCAACTCTGTACAAATCAATTCTCTATCACTCTGCCTCAGATAATGGATTACGAAAAACAATGGTCACTTCTTGCATTGACCCATGTACACTGGAACATTACTTTGTGATATTCCCTGGGTCTGGCATGCCTGTTTATTTTCCCAGAGTTTGAGGCTGAACTCGCAGCAGGTGAGCGGAGCGTTGGTTTATCCTGCCAGGAAAAGGAAATGTCAGGCATTCCTCGGAGACAGGTGTTTAAATTAAGGCTGGGGGGCGGGGGCTGACAGAATTGTGGCCAAGAGAGTGAGTTCCACAAAACCTCAGATGCACAATCATTTACCATCGACAGGAAACAAAAAACACAACAAACAAAATAAGACAAAAAAAATTAGGAGAGGTCACCTTGAAGTTCGCGGATGAAAAGATATAATATCCTCCAGAATCCGCAAGACGCATTCCCCAGATTTGAGAAGACATAATCTCTCTTCTCCAGAAATACCGCAAGATGCTATCGCCAGATTTGAGCGGACTGCAAAGGGAAGTTCAGCTCTTTTGACTACCTGAAGGCTGTGATGTGAACCTTGTATTCTATTGAACCAGAACAAACCGAACAGCTCCGTGGTGAAGCACGGGCTCTCTCTCTCTCCAGCTAGCATCACAGCGGACGTGTGTCTCCTGTGCCTCCTCTGCGTGACTCGATTCCACTGGGTGGCAGGGAGAGGAAATGAGCGCACGCTCCGGTCAGAGTAAAGCCTGTCAGAGTGTCACGACGTATCAAGAGTCAAATGCACGTATGTATGTGAACGTCGCTATAGCGCCCAGCCCTGATATAGGTGGTCGATTACAGACCACGAAAACATTGAAGGCTCAGTATAAGAGTTGTCATACATAAGCGAAAACACAAACACACACACACACACACACACACACACACGTCCAAGTCCAAGTGAGTTAAAAAGAAACGACTTACAAACCTGACACATACACATGCAAGCAAACACGCATATTCCACTACAACAAGTCCCTTGTTGCTGTGCATTTAATGGCATTTGCATGCGAGTGACTGATTGCTGAAGTCCATTGAGGTCAACTCTTGCAACAGGGTGTTGCTGCTGCAGTTTTTTTGACACAGCTCTCCATTGAGTTTAGAAAGTGCTTTAATGACCTCTAATACAAGCCGACAAAAAGGCCAAATACACTCCCAGGCCCTTGAAGCCCAAACATACCCCACAACTTCCACACAGCAGAGCGGAGCAAACCCGCCTGGCCATGCCCGGGATTAACCACTCATCAGAATCACAGCGAACACCTTCCACAGACACAGAAGAACCAGCGGCCAAGAGGAAGCCATAAAACAACACTGTTCCTGTGTGGTCTTATGCCATCACACGAAAACACACTTGACATGAAAAAAGACCTCGAGACAGCGAGGTGGAAGAAGCCCCGAGCCAAACGACAACCCCTTCAGAAGAGAAGACCACGAGATATTGGAGGGGGGGTTGTCTCCGAGGGAACGGTGCCTGCCGCTCCAATGCCGGCTGCCAATTTGCCACATTCTTCTATTTATAAGCATCAATTACCCCGGAGGAGAAAGAGCAGCAGCCTGTTAAGCTTCAACCGCCAGCACTCCCCCTGTGGAGCGTCTGATAATGAGACCTCACACGGAGCGGCCCGGCCCGCCCAGACCAGGTCGGCCCGCTAGGGGGCTACGTGCTGGGGGTGGGCGATCGGAGGGTGGTGGTGGGTCTGTTGTCAGCCACCTAGCGGGCTACGTGCTGGGGGTGGGCAGTCGGAGGGTGGTGGTGGGTCTGTTGTCAGCCACCTAGCGGGCTACGTGCTGGGGGTGGGCGATCGGAGGGTGGTGGTGGGTCTGTTGTCAGCCACCTAGCGGGCTACGTGCTGGGGGTGGGCGATCGGAGGGTGGTGGTGGTGTGTCGGCTGTCGGCCACCTAGCGGGCTACGTTCTGGGGTTGGGCGGTCGGGGGGTGGTGATGGAGTTGGGCGGGGGTGGTGGAGGTGGGTCTGCTGTTAGCCTCCTAGCGGGCTGCAGACGTGGGGTCAGGAAGAAAGAAAGAAAGAAAGAAAGAAAGAAAGAAAGAAAGAAAGAAAGCCGAACGCTGCAGGGTGGGTGGGGGTGTTGGCGTCAGTCGTGGGGGGGGGGGGGGGGGGTTGGTGGTCTTCTCGAGGCGTCAGGGAGATCGTTTTACCATGTCAGAGGAAGTTGAGAAAACATTTCAAAAGAAGCTTCTCGGTTGTGAGTTGGGAGCTTCAGGCATTAGGAGCTCCCAGTACACTGATTAAGAAACAGGAAAGAAAGGAAAGGGAGAGAGAGCGAGAGAGACTGTGTGTGTGTGTGTGTGTGTGTGTGTGCGCGCGCGCGCGTGTGTGTGGTTACAGGGCCAGGGAGAGTGTGAGAGCGTGTGTGTGAACGTACATGCTGTGTCAGCAGGTTGATGGTGCTGGAGCTGTTGTAATGGCGGGCTGACTGCTTGTCCGCCAGCCTCTGCAGAGCCACGACGATGGCCTGCTGGTTGGACTGGGCCTGGGCCGCCAGAGAGCACAGCTCCCCCGCCCCCGCCGCCACAGCCTCCTGCTCCGGCCTCGGCCTCCCAGGGCAGGCCCTCCTGCTCCCTGAGAAGAGGTTATGACGAGCGAGGACGATGGTGAAAGAGACAGTGAGGGTTTTAGGAAGGAGGGGGGCGTGTTATCCCCATGGTTACGACCCACACGTAGAGCTCCACACGTCCACACACACACACACCGCCGCCGCTGCCCCTTGGTCTTGTCGTGACATCAGACTACCTCGGGAAAGTTGGTCTCACGTCACGAAAAGAACGCTATCTGCGTTCCCAGCAGAGTGGAACGCTCACATGTTTTGGGGAGAATTGCCAAAACATAGGGTTTACAATTTTTCTCTCACATTCGGGACGTATTTCAGCAACAGTGATAAAATGGCAAATTTAAACACATTGCCCTTGCTTTTTAACTTTGCCTTTGTTTTATTTCACTTATCTATTTCATTTTATTATTTCATTTTATTGTATGACTATTTTTCAATGTGAAGCACTTTGAGTCTGCTTCGTGTATGAAAAGTGCTACATAAATAAGGTTGCCTTGCCTTGCCTAGATTACTATGTTAGCGATCATAGAAGACCAATGAGCCTGTTCTAAAACACTGCAGGAGGCTGTACCTTGGGCCTGGCCGGCGGAGATGGGTCTGCTGATCTTCTGGTTGCAGACGTGCGCCGCGGCCCGCATGGAGCCCAACGCCGCAGAGCCCGACGAGGAGGAGGAGGAGGAGGAGGAGGAGGAGGAGGAGGGGGCTACGAAGGACTGGACCCTCCTCATCCCCTGGCTGGGCGGTGGGGTGGCGTGGGGCCCGGTGCGTGGCGGCGGAGGTGGCGGCGGCTGAGACGGGGGCTCGGGCATCCGGTGGGGGTACCGCGCGGGCATCCAGGGCGTGGCGTGTGTGTAGGGCGGGGGTTTAGAGGCCAGCGACGGGGGTGGGGGTGGTGCTGCTGGTGGGGGTGGGGGCGGACAGTGCAGGGGCAGGGACTCAGAGGAGATGGGGCGGCGGGGGAGGGGCCGTGGAGGAAGGGCGTGGCAGCGGTCGAAGGACACGGGGAAGCTGGAGGAGTGCTGGGGGCCGCGGGGGGCCGGGCGAGGCGGGCCGGGGGTCGTCCTGGTGGACGGGGCCTGTGGCTGCGGGTCCCTGGGTGCTGGGTAGGCAGCGGCGGGAGCGGGGTGGGTGGGAGTGGGGGTGCGGGGGGCCGGGTCGGGGCTGGGTTTAGGGGTGCAGGCTGAGCTGCTGGATGTGGCCAGAGCCAGAGCTGTTCAGAGGAGGAGGGCAGACAGAGGGCAGTCAAATGTTAAAGCTAGATTGCTATAGCTTTGTTTTTCATCAATTTGTCTCTGAACCTCTCTACTTCTCTTTAAACTAAACGGTTGCTTTGTTTTTTCTTGTGACACATGTTTATTTATTGAAGTATGAATTGGATTCCATAAGATTTGTAAAAAAACAGATACTGAGTTTGCTTCCTGGCCGGCAGCAGGCCATTTCTCAGAAACGCATTAGTGTTACAGACTCTTCACAACTCCAAATGACTCCTTCTACTCCCTAATCGTTTGAAAATCCACCCGAAAATAAAGGAAAGCTGTGTGAACTTAGAAGCCATTAAGAAATATAAAAACACAAATTCAATTCAGTTCCACAGAAAAACCAAACCAAACGCAGTGCAGCTCACTTTGAGGGCGCCTGGACTTGACCTGCTCTCCGGAGCTGCTCCTCTCAGGAATGTCTCTCCTGACGCTGCACACTTTGGTTCCAAGAAAGACGCTGGCTGATTTATTCTTGTGTGTGTAGAACGTCAGAACGGCCTCCAGCTCGTTTTCGCTGTAAATCAAACGGCGAAAAGCAACACCAATAAACATGTGCGGGGAAGATTAAGATCCGTGTTTAGATCCGCGCCGCGTGTTATCTCAGCTGTAGGGGAGCGGGGGGCGAACCAACGGCGGTGGGGGGGTTGGGGGGCGGAGCTCACCTTGCTCCTGCGATGTACTCCATGAACACGCCAGGGTTTATGCAGCGCTCCTCGTCGCCGCCGCCGCTCTCTGATTGGTGCAGCATCTGATCCGTTTCCTGTGGAGATCAGTGGCACTTAATATCAACACTTATTGTATGTTCTATGTCCTGACACTTAATGTGCGCACTTATTGTATGTTGTACATCCTGCCACTTAATGAACGCACTTATTGTATGTTTTACATCCTGCCACTTAATGTACGCACTTATTGTATGTTTTACATCCTGCCACTTAATGTACGCACTTATGGTATGTTTTACATCCTGCCACTTAATGTACGCACTTATGGTATGTTTTACATCCTGCCACTTAATGTACACACTTACTGTATGTTGTACGTCCTCCCACTTAAAGATAGTACTTAGCATCGTGTAGCATCTTATCCTAGCTATCTTGCTGTATACAGGGAATGGGCTAACCTGGCAACTGTAGGTGCTTGGCACTTGTTTCTATGAAGATCTTAACTGTACCAACAGCGATATATTTTTGTTCTCTTTCTACTGACAAAATTTATGTATCATTAAATCTGACAAATATAGATATCATTAAAGCTGAAAAATGTTTTTATCATTAAAGCTAAAAAAATATATATACATCATAAAATCTGGAAAATGTATTTATCTTTAAACCCTTCAAACATGTACACAAAGTGTATAAAATCAGTACAATGAGGCAGAAGGTGTCATTCATAACGAGGGAGAGAGAGGGGCTAGCTGCCTTGCTGTAGCAGTGGATGAAGTCTCCCAGCTGAGTGGACAGAATGCGTCTGCGGGCCTGCGGCGCGAGCTGGCGACTGGGCAGGTCCAGCCTGACGTCCTGCTGCATGTTACTGGCTGCTCTCTGCAGGAAGCGGACCACCAGCTCCTGGAACACACCGTGGTCATATCAATAGAACGGTGTGAATAACCCGCCCGCTTCCCACCGCTCGCTGATCCTTCTCATTCACAAACGCTCCTGCTACTACAGGCCGTGTTTCCGACTCTGTGATCGAGTGGCCCAATGTTTCCTGTTGAGTTTTTGTTTCTCTTAGTCTTGATGCTATTATTAGTTTTTCAGTTGAAGTTGGTTCATGAACAGGTTCTAGTGTTTATTCATTTCGCCCTTTGTCATTTGAGCAATAAAATCCCTTTTAAGTCTTTGGACTCTGTCTCTCTCTCTGCGCCTGGCTGCTGGTCATCCAAGTCACACTCATTAATCGAGGGTTCATTCTACAGTCATACATGCTGGACCTTCCATCTCTTCATTCACTAAATAGCAAATAAAAGCGGGACTTTTGATGAATGATGCTACGATTGGCATGCATTCACATTTTGCACATTTTGCTTTTCCTCCAAATGTCTTATCCAATCACGACGCCGCCCTTCCAGCGAACGGAAGTGACCTCGCCATCAAGCCAACGTTTTTATGTAAAAAACTACCCGATTTTTCCCCGGCGAGTGGCCACAAACGCCTCGTGCACATTAACGCCGGATACCAGGAGTCCCGGGTGAGTAAGGCTGGAAAAGCGCATGGAAAAATCACACGTACATAAAAGGGCTTCCCTTCAAGCATGTGTGCGCAGTGTGTGTGTATGGACGGGGTTCTGATGGGGACGGGGATGGTGGCGATCGTACCATTTGGTCGTCGTCCTTCTCCGGCCCGGCTGGGGCGCCGCTGGCCATGCTCTCAGCCGAGAGGCGCTGTTGGACCCGGCACAGGTAACAGGTGAAGGCCGTGCGCGCCTGCACCTTACTGCACACAGAGGGCAGAGGGGGGTTTAGGAGCGGGAGAGGGCCAAGAGAACCAGGAGGGAGAGAGAAAATGAATTGCGTATGACAGGAACGCAAACACACACACACACACACACACACACACACACACACACACACACACACACACACACACACACACACACACACACACACACACACACACACACACACACACACTAACTACTAGTAGGTAGTGTCAGACAGTTGATAATAGATAACAAGGCCCTGGGCTGCACCTAGTTCCCCACCTAGCAGCAATGAAGGAAACAGTAGATTGTTATTTTTTGGGCTATTTAACACGTGGGGGCCCACATTCCAGGATCTGTGTGTAGGAACACAGCAGGCAAAGATAGGGAGAACCTAAAAAGACAGGTATGTATCTGTTTCAACGGCGCGGCCGTAGGAACCCAGTGGGACTGGTTACGTTCCAACAACAGAATGATTAATTGTTTTCATGGCTCCCTTGGATTTCACAAGGGAAACTGGCATTATACTGTAGTGCGTGTGTGCTTGTGTGTGTGTGTGTGTACTTTTCTGTGTGTCTGTGTGTGAGCGTGTGCATGTGTGTCTGTGCATATGTGTATATGTGTGCGTGTTTGTGCATGTGTGTCTTTTTGTGAAAGTGTGTCGGGGGGCGGGGGGGGGCTGGTGAAACACAAACAATGATCGACTGTGTTATAATTGCCTGTCTCTTTGGGCATCTCCTGGCATGTAACCTGGGAGTTTCAACAAACCCAGACATGTTATTGTAATTCCTCCCTCCAATTTCAATTTCAAGGGCTAATAAAAGCGGAGACATATTGAGTTCCTTGTAGAAATTTGTTCAGGAATATCAGTGATATTTAAAACCGCCTTAAAGGTGCAGTGTGTACAGTATTGTAGCCTCTAGCGGAGCGGACTTGGCAGAAACAAAACATAATATTCATAAGCATGTTTAAATAAATTCTAATCCCATGTTCAGTGGGTTGCAATCTACAAACCGCTAGTTGCTACTAAATTCTACACAATGGACCATTACCATTACATGGCCATTGACCATTACTAACTAACACACTTCAAAAGAACAAAGAGCTTTTGAAGCCCAAGGACCAGAAGCCATTGAACAAATGTGCCCTGATGCAGAGAGAGAGAGAACAGTGCAGTGTGCGTGTGGGAGGGGCTGACCTCAGGTCCCAGCCCTGATGCAGAGAGAGAGAACAGTGCAGTGTGCGTGTGGGAGGGGCTGACCTCAGGTCCCAGCCCTGATGCAGAGAGAGAGAGAACAGTGCAGTGTGCGTGTGGGAGAGGCTGACCTCAGGTCCCAGCCCTGCTGCAGGATGAGCAGCAGGTTCACCTTGGGTGTGGGCCCGCGCCTGGCCGCCTCCCAGACAGAGAGGCTTGAGTCGGGGAAGTCTGTCATTGGGCTGACCGCTCCGGGAGGCTTGCTTCCGATTGGCTCCTTGACAAGCTCCTCCCCCGCCCGAAGCCCCCGCCTGCTGATCTCGGCGGGACAGGCCTTGGAGTCCCTCCCTGATGTCCCCGTCGCCATGGAAATGAGAAGCATGCTGTTGCAGTTTTATCACAGTGTATTTTTTGGGGAAATAAATACGATTTTAGCACAATATATATAAATACGATTATAGCACAATGTGCAGTAACCTTTTCTATTTTTGTTGCTGTTCTGAAATTAAGTCATTCAGAGCTATATTTGTCTTCACACAAGAATAAGAACTTCTTTATTGGAGAGATAGACGGGAGATAGACACACACACTGAGAGAGAGAGACACACAGAGAGAGAGAGAGAGAGAGAGAGAGAGAGAGAGAGCAAGAGAGAGAGTGTGAGTGAGAGTGTGAGAGAGAGAGAGAGAGAGAGAGAGAGAGAGAGAGACACACACACACACTGAGAGACACATACAGAGACAGAGAGAGTCAGGGGAAGAGAGAGAGAGAGAGAGAGAGAGAGAAAGAGAGAGAGAGAGAGAGAGAGAGAGAGAGAGAGAGAGAGAGAGAGAGAGAGAGAGAGAGAGAGAGAGAGAGAGAGAGAGAGAGACAGAGAGAGAGAGAGCAGCTCTCCCGTCTGACCGGTGGTCTTCTTCCGGGCGGCGGTGGACCTCTGGGCCAGGCAGCGCCGGCGTTTCTTGCGGCCCTCCAGCGAGGTCAGCTTCCTCTCGTACTGAGCGCCGTGACAGCTGTTGAAGACGTCCTGGGCCGGCGGCCCGTCCCCGCCGACGTTACTGCGAGGGGAGAGGCAAAGAGAGAGAGAGAGAGAGAGAGAGAGAGAGGGGGGGGGGAGACGAAAAACAATAACACAGACTGTGGTCTTGGAGCAACAGAGCAACAGTCTCCCCCAATCCGCTTTCAGCAAGCAAAACGGAAAAACTAATGGACTTGATAGGGACCGCAGATAATACGCCACCAAGGCAGGGCTGACGGGCGCGATCGCAGAAACCTTGTGTCGTTTTTTGTGGCCATTTTACACTCATAACAAAAATCCTAAAAAAAATCCTAATAATATAATTTATAGTTGTACGTGGCATGCCCCCCCCCCCCCCCCCGGCATGCCACGTACACACTTGAGTGTGCGCTGGAAAACCTGAGAGGGATGGTACCAGTAATCCCCCTCACCTATCCCCTCCGCAGAGCAAACAAACAGCAGGGTTTCAACCTCAACCGTTTCCACGTGGCGAGGGAGACACTGTAACCCACGAATGGAAAAGCTTACCTTTCATGGAAAAGCCTGCTGGCCAACATGGAGTTCATCGATGTCTTGCACTCCAGATATCCACTGAGACCGAGAGAAACGAGAGATCATCCCCAAATTACATTTACATTTAGGGCATTTAGCAGACGCTTTTATCCAAAGCGACTTATTACAATCATCATCACCGCATTGTGTGGGAAATGTGTTAAAAACTGGGGGCCCCTATGAGATCAGCTACCGTAACGGCCCCTTAATAATTTCCACAGACCACTCAATAACATGCTGGTAAAACCCCAAGCAGAGAACCCGCCTTCCCCATAGCCAACAGGCTCATAAAGCTAATCCTGCTGAAAACGCATAGAAACATATTAATATACATCGCCTCCCAAATGGAGGCTGAACTGGCATTTATAGTTGGAGCAGGAATATGGAATGCAACAGCAGGTCCATAAAACAAAGCTGTGTCCAACAAGTCCTGCGTGCGGTGTGGTGTGAGCTCTGCTCTGCTGGAACAGTCTAGACACTTGACCCCTTTTTCTCTGGCTGCAGACATTGATTGCGCTCATTTAATAATAGCGAAGCTGAATCAAATTCATGCGGATGGGCGCCGGCGGACAGCCTAATGGACGAGCCCTGGAGGGGGAAGGGGATTATAAGTGATTGGTCTGCTGGGCGATGGGTGGATTCGCCTTACGCATAGAGCTCCCAGTGTCTCGGGTGGGGAAGATCCTGATGAAGCCCCCCCGTCTCTCGTACTCCTCCGTGGTCCTCCTCAACACTTTGATCTGACGGGGCCAGAGAGAGAGAGAGGGAGAGAGAGAGAGAGAGAGAGAGAGAGAGAGAGAGAGAGAGAGAGAGGGAGAGAGAGAGGGGAGAGAGAGGGAGAGAGCGCCAGAGAGGAGAGCGGAGAGCGATGAGCGTGAGAGAGAGAGAGAGAGAGAGAGAGAGAGAGAGAGATGGGCGAGATTGGCGAGATAGGGGAGGGGGAGAGAGAGTATTGACAGAGATTTGAGAGTGAGGTGAGAGAGAGAGTGAGAGAGGGAAAGGTGAGAGAGAGAGAAAGAGTGAGAAAGAGAGAGCGAAGAGAGCAAGAGAGACCCCACCATACATCATATTAGCATATTTGTCTGACAGTATTAAAAAGGCTGCAGGGGAAAGGGCTGGACCGGTTAGGACGGGTTACCTCCTCAGCGGTCAGGCCCAGGGTGCTACTGCCCCCCCGGCCCAGGGTGCTACTGCCCCCCCGGCCCAGGGTGCCCTCCAGCATGTCCTCAGAGCTCTGGGTGCCTGCGTCGCAGGCTGACATTGGCCTCTGCCTCTACAGGGGAAAAAGAAGGAAAAAAAGGTTGGGATAAGGTTACAGTATAATGATACCATACATGTGACCCCCTCCCCTTCCCCCTTGCTATTTTCCAAGACAAATCCGGGCCAACCATTGCAAACAATCGGTCGCTTTATTATCTGCATCAATAACATTTTCCAAAGGGTTGTCAAACTCCAACATTTGTTCCTGGCAAGTCCCCGCTGCAGCCATGAAAAGGCAACACGCTGAAACACAACACGGCTTCATGAAGTCCAAGATGTAGCAAATAATATAAAGCCTCGTATAACATTGTAAAAAAACAAAAATGGACATTTGCTGGCAGACTGAACCCCCCGCCCCAGCCCGCCCCCACCAAGCTGTGATTGACAGCCTTAGAGCCCATGCTGGAGCCGGAGCCAGACAACCGGACCCCCTCCCCCGGGATCACATGCAGAATGTGTCATCTGCCGAGCGGTGGTGGGATTACATTTAATTCGTGGAGGGTGGAGGGATGGGGGGGGTGTGCGGATACAGTGTCAGCCAAAGACTGACAAGCTTTAATCCCAGAATCAAAATTCAAAGACAACTGTTGCCTGTAATTACACCGCAGGGAGAGGGACGGGGCCTCGCGGGGCCCCACCTGGTCCCTCTCCTCGTGCGTCTGTGGCCCTGGCGCGGCGCCAGCGTGTCCAGGCAGCGCCGTAGCGAGACGCCACCGCCAGACAGCCGGCTAAAAACCTCCTCAGACTCTGACTCTGCACCACAGCCTCTGAGCTAATGATGATGGAACGAGTGTTTTAATGTGGATGTCGTCTGTGGATCGATGCACTGGGCGCGGCCGGTACGGTGACTAATGGCCGAGCGACTTCTAATCCAATGAGAGGCGAAGCAGACGGCGGGGAGCGAGGTGCACTCTGGGGGATGAGGCAGCGTTTCTTACCGGCGAAGCAACAGGCAGCGGGGAGGCAGTGGGAGCAGGAGGAGGAGGAGGAGGAGGAGGAGGAGGAGGAGGAAGGACAGTGGTTAGGTTAGTGTCATGTGACCAGTCTGACGGCTTGTTCGTCCGTGTCCGAAGTGGTTCGGTCACCAACAGTGTGTTAGTTCATCGGATCTAGCAGTGTGGCTAGATCTCTGAAGAAAAATAAGACTAACGTCGACTCTGAGAATGAGTGCCGTGTAAATGGTTAATGCTACATTCCAGGTCAAAGGTCAGGAGATCTCAGAAATGCTCTGCCTGAGGACGTCATAGAATCTGTCAGATGTAGGAAAACAATTCATAGAGATACATTTTATACATCATATATATATATATTTACATATATATGTATCATATTTGCAAAGAAGTTCAAAGTTCACATTGTTTATTTTCATATTTTGGTAGATCTGCTAACTGGTTGCCGACACATCACTGACGATACAAACGCCTGTCTAGTGCACAGTGTGAAGAGAACTCTAAACCCCTTTAGTCGGAGTGGCGGGGGTCTGTGCAGAGCAGGGACGCTGCGAGGCAATGCACGGGGATTAATGGAGTGTATGTGCACACGCTGTAGAATCCTACATCATACAATGACGCCCTGTTAGTGGATGCCCAGACAGGCCCTTTGCACAGCGGAAGGTGAAGCACAAATCTCGTATTTGGCAGAGGCTCTGCTGTATATCCAGGACTAAAGCTCACAGAGTCGTTGGCTAGCACCAGCCAAGAGCAGGGCTGACGTGGCACTATTAGGCCAAGGGGAAGCAAAGATTATCATTAGGCAGAAAAATACAAATGATTGACAATAAAGCCTGAGAGAGCAGCACCCAGGAGTTATGTACACACCGAGGATTAGCAGTAATATTTATCTACCGTTGACAACAATGGCCTCTCCACATTATAATGATAATATGCACGACTTTGCGATAGAAGCAGAGCTTTCCTGAGCAGACATGTGCTAGCATGGGGCAGAGGGTTTTGACAACATTGTTTAAGAAGCATTTAATCTGTGTCTTGGCATCATGCCATCTACATTTGAATTGTAGATTTGATTTCCTACACTATATTCACAAACCGCACACTGTATTATTATATCGGATTAATTTCAATCTCCCACTGCACACACCCAATGAAACTGTTTATATAATTTGAAATGATAGCATTTCGTTACCGTCATTTGCATACGTTAAGCAAATTCTGTGTAATATCATCACTGTTTGGTCTGTGTGTGTGTGTGTGCGTGCAAGTGCATGTATAAGTATGGATGTCTGTGTATGCAAGTGCATAAGTGTGTGTATTTGTGTGTGCGCGTGTGTGTGTGTGTGTGTGTGTGTGTGTGTGTGTGTGTGTGTGTGTGTGTGTGTGTGTGTGTGTGTGTGTGTGTCTGTGTGTGTCTGTGAGGCCGTATATTTGAGTGTGTGTGTGTGTGTGTGACGTGTGTGTGTATTCCTGTACGTGTGTGTGTACCGTGGATTTCGGCGCCGGCGGCCTGAGAGTGGGCTCCACAGCGTTGCGTTCGGAGCGCGGCTGTTTCAGCAGGGGGTCCTGACACACGAAGCCTGGGAAGACAAGAGAAGTCAGGGGCGGGGGAGGGGAGGAGCAGCTCTGTCTGGGGTTCACCAACACCACTGGTCTACACCTCCACACTGGCCGGCGTTCCACGCTGAGGGAGGTCAGAGTGAGAGCTCAGGGTGAACCTGTGTGATGAGCTCCAGGCAGGCTGCCCCGCCCTGCACTGAAAGGCACCATGGGTATTACACGGTTAATACCTAGACGGCTGCTATCTGATCCTCATGTTCCTGAATCATGTTTGGCACCCAGTTTTACATCCAACATATTCTCATGGATTACGCTACATCAAGGTGTGCATTTTTGAATGTCATTTCGTGGCAAGTGTTTTCATAAAGGAGGCGCAGTGTTTTTACAAGCCTGTGCAAAGGACTGATACCGAATATATTATGGACGAATTCCAGTGTATGAATACATTATGGTGAAGAGGACACTTCTCGATCCTGTCCTCTTTGGTGGGCAAAGAGACTTCTCCAAAAGGATGATTAATAACAACCTAACTAACCAACCAACCCATGAATAAACTACAGTAGTGTAGTAGTCATA